>NC_048604.1:101991899-102320233 GCF_003668045.3 Cricetulus griseus
CATTCAACACAAATCAAGTTGCTGCTGCCATCTTGAAATTCTGGGGTCTTGGAAGGGGTACTGCTAGATAGGGGTGAGTGACAATGGAAGTGGTTACTAAATAGAGCCTCTTATCACCCACTGCCTTTGTGTTGCTTCCTTTTCTTTGACAGGGTCTCGAGTTACATAATTCAGGCAGACTTCAGCCTCCCAATTGGTGGAGTTTACAGGTAGGAACCACCACCTGGCCTGTCACCCTATCACCAGGAAGCAAAAGCTCAGTGAGTTGTGTCCCACAACTGTCACATGACAGAAACAGTGATGTGACTCACTTTCACTTCCCATGAGAATATGAACTTTCCCAGTGGCCCTGCCCCTTCTGAGCACGTGGGCACATCTGCTGACCCCGTATTATGTGGCAGGACTCAAAAGCCTGCTCACACACCTATTGTTACTTGTCCATCCGTCTTAGAAGTAAGCCAAGCGAGCACAGGGTTTCCTCACATTTGATAAATGAGAAGAGGAAGTAAGCAACCGGTCTAAAGGCCCAACCCAGTTAGGAGCTTTACTGAAAGCAAAGATGCCTGCAGCAGAGTCTGCGGTTCCTAAGACTCATACATCACCATTTCCCTTCCCGAAGAAGGAATTCTAAAAGAAAAGAAGCACAGTTGGGTCCCTGTGCTTCTGGGCTGCTTCAGACAGCCAGACAGGAGGGCTGCTTCTGCCAGCCAGACTTGTTTTCCCTTGCAGATCCCAGATCCCAGGATGCATTGCAGGAGGGCCTGGGTAGCCTGTAGTCTACCCAAAGGAGATGCTTTACATTGCTGGGCTGCATTAAGAGGTTGGTGCCCAATTCCTGGTGGCGAGGCACTGCCTTACGGTTGCTAATTCACCCCTTCATTTATTCCCACAAGCATACATTCCAAAATCTAGTAATTTTGCTGTGATCTTGAGAAGGAAGAAGTATGTGGGTGGAGAGAGATGCAAACAAAAATTGACAAAGGTATTGGTTTTATCCGTAAGGGTGTGTGGGTGTGGGGAGACTGAAAGGTGTTCAGAATCACAATCATAGGCTAAGAGGCAGGCACGGGAGCCAATGAAGAAAGCCACAGCCTAGATAGGGCAGGGAAGAGACTGGCCCTCCAGGAGAGAGCACCTGAGCTGAGACACAGGGAAGTTGGCAAGCACTACCAACCAGGGTTACTCCCCACCCCACCAGTCAGTCACCCACCATTTCTCAGCACACTGCAGCCCTCCTTTAAGAAAAACCACTGGGAATGTTTTTCCTTCCTTGATAGCAGAGGTGCACAAAGAAACTTCGAGGTAGTGACAAGTCCTATAAGTAAGCTCACCCAGCTTTTGAGTGGGTGACCACCCAGTGTGGTGAGCTCAGTGTACCCTCATCCAGCTTTGGGCTTTCTACCACACCCACACAACCATTCCCTACTCTTTGAACGCTGGCTACCTCTGAAGGCTATAGTTAAATTACTCAGGGAAACTGCAGCCACTACACTATCAGAGGTGGAGGAGAAACACTGTCAGTATGGCCAGGGGAAATGGCACTTCACCTGGCTCACCTGGGTCACTGCTAACTTGTCCTAAATCAAGCATGAAGTTCCAGCAGCGTATGAAAACCATGAATTCTCCACCCTCAGCTGTGGAGGTTTAAAGGGATTGGATGTAAACAAATGGGGTCCTACAAAGTTAAAGAAAACAACTCCACGCCCCCCCCCCCAAAACCCACGCTGCCTGACTTCCTTTTCGACAACCTGCAGCTCTTTGAAGACAATCAGACACAAGTGCTTCTTTCACAAAAGGGACAAAGCAAATATCAAGCTGACCTTTTGGGAACAATGTAAATCGTGGCAGTTTGGGACCTTGGAGGATGGGGTAGAGAAAAGGTCTTTGCTTGATACCGTATAGCAATCAGGCTTCTATTCTTCTAACCCTGCCAAACACTGCCTTGTTAAAGTTTGCGGTTCGCTTTAAATGTGCCCGAGGTGTAACGAATCTAAAATGGTTAGTGGGTGAGAGGATTTAATGAACCCAGGAGCCGAGACAGAATGCCTGGAACTACTCAGGGGCTTCTCAGAAACAACCCAGGACCTGGCTGCCAGGACCTGGGGACAGAACGGGTTTAAAGTGAGTGGCTTAAAGCTCCCTGGGATCGAGTCCTATGAAGCCAAGGTGAAACCCCATTGCTGCTCAGTGAATTTGCCTAACCCCTTGCTTTTCACTTGCATTTCTTAGGCGTTCTGGGTGTGCTGGGGCAAAGCAGTGTACTGTATTTAGTTACCGTGCGAAGGCCCTGGCTTCACAAGAGGCCCCAGGGTTCCAGGTGGGTGTTGCGGAGAACAAAGGTTCCCCACACCTAGAAAACCAGTTCTCCCAGCCTCCCAGCCACAGCAAGTGACATCACCGGGAGCCAATAGAAAATTTGCATTTGAGTTTACTTGTTAAGGTATGAATTGATTCCACGTAGACTGCATATCTTACCATGTAGGGCGAGGTTCCCAAACAGCGTTCTGTTTAGGAGTGCTCAGATTCATAGGGAATTTGGCTTTTAATCAGATTTCTTAGGCAGGTGAGGGGCCAGGTTTCAAAATCAACAAAGAAGATACCACACCCTGTGCTGCGGGCTAGCCCAAAGGCAGAACTCCAGACGGACCTTTACTGCCATCTTCTGGCAGTACTCGGTATCGATTCGTGAGAGTGGCAAGGTCTCTCTAGTACATAAAGCCTGAATACCCTATGCTGTTGCTCCATTTTACCATAGTCTCTGTAGGCAAAAGGACCCCTTCCAATATATCAAATGAGGTAGCCGTGAGAGGGAGACACTCTGATCTGATGGTAGTGTACCTTGCCTTTCGTCCATATTTATGTGAATCTGTTTGTTTGGAGACAAGGATCTCATGTAGCTCAGGATGACCTCTACCTCACTCTGAAGACGACCTTGAGCTTCCGATCCTCCTGCCTCCACCTCCCAAGTGCTAAGATGACTGGCCTGGGCCACCACATCTAGTGTATGGGATGCTGGGGATGGAACATAGGTCTTTGTGCATTCTAGGCAGGCCTCTACCGACTGAGCTACGGCCCCAGCCCCCTCTAAGTTTTGTAAAGTCGTATCTATCGTCCATGGGAAAAATGCAGGTATGTGGTGTACCCGAGGAGGCCCTTGACTGAGTCCTGAGCCTGAGAAGTTTATCACCCACCCTTTTTACTGCAGATGTGGCCTTTACAAAGGCCTTTATGCTGCTTAGAGAGTTTTCAGTTCATGTGGGGTGACCGTTAGTGCGAGCTCCCCTGACTGGATGTGAAAACAGCAGTCCCCAGGATCCATCCAGACTAGTAGAAATTGCATCTTCCGAAGCATCCACATGTCACCACCAGCGACTTTCTCCTTCTCTCCCCTAGTCAAAGTAGCCACTTTGGTGGAAAGAGACAATGGCCCT
This sequence comes from Cricetulus griseus, assembly GCF_003668045.3. Taxonomy (NCBI): domain Eukaryota; kingdom Metazoa; phylum Chordata; class Mammalia; order Rodentia; family Cricetidae; genus Cricetulus; species Cricetulus griseus. The sequence continues at coordinate 101,995,331 of NC_048604.1, forward strand.
CTTTGTGGTTTTTACAAGTTTTAAGGCAAAAGGAGGCAACTCTCATATAGCCCATCAGATACAGACTTCCATGCCAAGAATTTAGTGTATGCTTTTCTTCTATGTATTGTACACAAACTGGAAAAAAAGGAGGACCCTACTGGCAATGCAACAGCAAGACTCAAATGCTGTAGAACATCCTAAAATGCACAGGACAGCTTCCTTCCCCCAGCAAAGAAGAATGCCATCTAACAGGTCAACAGTGCCATGGTAACAAAGTCACCTAAAATATCTCACCAACACCTCAAAGCCAACATGTCAATGCTTATGACCCTGGGCTTGTCTGCTTCTACAACTCAAATGTCCTCTGGCCTCCACATTCATGTGAACACATGTGCACACACGCATGAACATACATGTGCACATACAACTAAAACTTTTATGTAGAAATAGACTATTGCTACCCCATGTTCTTCATTCATTCTTCACATTTATTATTATTACTATTAATTTAGTTTATGTATATAGCTTTTGCCTTCATGTATGCCTGTGCACAATGTATGTGCCTGGTGCCCACAGAGGCCAGAAAAGAGCATCAGATCCACTGGAACTGAAATCACAGATGACTGAAAGCTGCCATATGCATGCTGGAAACCAAACTCTCATCCTCTTCAAGAGTAGCAAGTGCTCTTAACTACTGAGCCATTTCTACACCCCTCTTATTTCATTCTTTGAAGTATTATTCCTTCCATTTATACTTACCAGGCAGGTAATGATTGCCATCTCCATACACAGGTAGACACTTGTCCATATGAATATTTGGTATATTTGTATACATATTTCATGTTGTTTTTCAATGTAAATAATATCTCCAGAGCATCCAGCTTTAGTTGGACCAGGTTTACTGTTTCAAAGGGGGAAATGCTTTCAAGACCATTAACAAGTTGCTTCAGTTATTCCCCCAGGATTCAATATCTTTGAAAGTACACTATTCCCTAATAAGTCACCACAGACTTATTTTTCAGTCCCAGCAAAGGTTAGTCTAGTCCGTGGAAGGAAGTATTAGGTCTATTTTCTATTTGTGTGAAGTGCTGGATTTCTCCAGTCTATGGCTAATGATTCTAATGATGTTACTTGAGGTAACATCAAAAGAAGAATCTATCATGGTTACTCTTTCATTATTATTGACATTTGAAGTATGATCCACTTTGTTGTCACCTGCCTCTTTGAAATAATGTTCCCTCTGGAAAGCTAGTATGTTCTGATCAAGAAACCTATCAGTGGAAAATGAACAGTGCAAGAAATGCGGCCTGAGGGTTTAATTTTTTTCTGTTTTAAAAACACAAGCATGCATAGCAGAATAGTGAGCATCTCCACACACTTGGGAACATTTTCAAGGGCTTACCAGGTGAAGTGGCTCTCCATTGGGTCTTTAAATCAGCATTTCGAAAGAGAAACTCTTGGTTTCAGTATACACCTTGCAAACCATTTTTTTAAAATCCACAAACTTTGAATGTTTAGGGAAGCTGTATGGTTCGGTTCTCTTTTGGGGATCACAGTGCAAACTAGAACTATCTGATAACCAAGTGTTTCCCAAGCCTGTTGCACTGAAGAAGAGTTTTCTTTATCACACACACGTTCCACATATGAACAAGAATATGCAAACTTGTCATGCTTCTGCCCTATTATTCTCTTTGTCCCTTCTCTCTCCCTTTAGGTCCCTTTTTTTTCTCCAGGCATTTGCCCTTTCTACTTTATACATATATGCAGCCCAGGAAATATGCACATACTTCACAAATAAGAGAAAATGAAATATGTTTGTCTTTCTGAATTTCACACTTTTCTTCTCTCTTCATTCATTTTTTTTCTCATAAATGCAATTACTTCATTCTTGATCATGACTGGATCACTCCACTGTGTGTATGTACCTCCTTTTCCTTATTCATTTCTCTGTTGTTGTTGCACTAAACACGGATATTTGAGTATCTTTGTGAATGCTCACAGAGAGTCCTTTGATTATATACCCTGGAGTGGTATATGTGGATTGTATTGTAGTTCTAATTTTAGGATATTTTTGAAAGGAACCATTGTGATATATTGTTTATAATCTAATAAAGCTTACCTGAAGATCAGAAAGGCAAAGCCAGCCGCAGTCATATAGGCCAGGTGGTGATGGTACACACCTTTAATCCCAGCAGCTGTACTAGTTAGCTATAGGGGCCAGGTGATGGTGGTGCATACCTTTAATCCCAGTATAAGAGAGGTATATAAGACAGAAACAGGGTCTCAGAGCTGGCAATTTGTCTCCAGCCATATTGAGGACAGGATCTCCCCAGCCTTAGGAGAGGTAAGAGCTCTCTGGTGGCTTGGCTGCTTTGCCTCTCTGATCTTCAGCTTGAATGCCAATATCTGTCTCTGGGTTTTTATTATTTGTGCTTCAAGGAATATTTGTCATTTACAGCATTTGTAGCACGCTGTGGAATTAACTTTGGGGCAATGGAGCTTTGAATAATGTCACAGGACCTGTGAACTACTTGAGGAAGCCAATGCTAGCCTTCCACAAGTCGGAATCCAGACTCATTGGCATTCTACACATGTGTATATGGACCATCAGGCTGTCTCCCCTGCACAGTAATCCATGTACTAACTTCTATTTTATGATACATACTCTCGAACTCCTCTTGACCTATACTGTGCTTGCTTTGAACCACAGCCCAATAGTCAGGTAAGAATACAAGTGATTCTTGCCCAGACACTAAGCCTTGTGGAATGAACATTATAGCACCCAAGATTGGTGATGCTCTGTAGTGCCCTAGACAAATCAACTTACTTGCCACTGGGAATAAGGAGGGAGACAATGGATTGCTAAATAAGTGTTAAAGGTTTTCTAATCCCCTCTTCCTTTATCTCATTGCCAGAGATGAAGAGACTGGTTTTGACTTTCCTTGGTTTAAATAGGGGACAATGTTATGGCTTTCAGTTCAAGAATACTGACAGTGAAGGCCTGAGCATATTGTTAAATCAGGAGTTCTCAGATGACCCTAAGTGTGTGGTGTTGGAACCTTGATATCAAAATAAGGCAGCATTGGGAGGTGGGGTTCAGTAGTGAAGAGTTTAGATTATAGAGGTGAGGTCTAGAGTGTTCTCATGTAAGTGACTTCTCATTCATGCAGGATTGGATTGGTTTTGTTGAAAACAGGTGTCCTGGTAGAAGCACGGAGCTGAAGGTGCAGGTATCAGTGTATTTATCATCATCACAGATTGTTATAAAAGCTTAATAAAGAATCAAACACAGCAGGAGAGTCCTCAGTGAGGTCCTGCTGTGGCAGTTAGGAGAAGTTACCTAGCCTTGCTTCCTGTATTGTTTGTGTGGGGGCATATTTAAATAGATAAGAATTGGGCAGCTCATTATCTTGCTAGGTAGTACATTTGCTAGCACCTATTGTCCTTCCTGTGACTGGGTATTTTGGATGAGGTTCTAGGAGCCTTTAAGAGTTAGGCTCTAATTGAGATTTGTATTTTACTTTTAGCCCCTTTATTTTTTGCTTCCCCCCTTTTGGCTTTTCGAGACAGAGTTTCCTTGTATAACAGGAACTAGCTCTGTAGACCAGGCTAGCCTCAGACTCACAGAGATCTACCTGCCTCTGCCTCCTGAGTGCTGAGATTAAAGGTGTGCACCACCACTGCCTAGCATTTTTGCCTTTTGTTTCTACATGTTTTAGCCTCTTGTACACACTCCTGTCAGCTCTTCTGCTTTCTACTTTGAGTGGAGGCAACATGAAACTCTCACTAATTCTGGTCACTGATCTTGGGCTTCCTAGCCTCTGAAACAATAAGCTAAAAAGCTTCTTTTATTTTGAATTCCCTAGCCTCAGGTATTGTGTTACAGTAACAGAAATCAAACCGAGACACACGATTGATACCAAGAATCAGGCATCGATATAAATATACCTGTAGACATGGACGTGGTTTTGGAAGTAGGTCATGTTAAGAAGTGTGGAATTTGGAGAAGACAAAGCAAATCCTAGAAGGCCACAAACACAGCATTAATAGCAATTCTGATGAGGGTTCCCTAGGTCAAGAGGGTGGTTATTGTAACCTGCCTATAACAGACTTTACTTTCCTATGCTATTCTGCTGTCTGAATCAGGTTCCCATAGAACATTATGTACTCCTCTGGTAGGAATGCCTTGGCCTGCCCATGGAATGCCACAGGCAAGATGTTTCCTCTCCCTTCTCAGTAATCTAGCTTATCTCACTCAAGGGTGTTATGCAAACAGCCCCCATTTGGCTATGTGACCTTCTGTATCCGCAGCACATCTGGTGACAGTGATGAGAAACACTCTGTATGTTTAGCATTGTTTCTCTGTCCCTCCTTTGAACCCAGAGACATCTTGGAACACAATCTTGAAAGATGCCCAGTAAAAGACTCTTGAGCAGCATTGTCTTGATCCCCCTGTGTCTGTTGAATCTTAAATTCAACTGCAATTCCTCTACACTGGTCAAGGAATGAGTTGCAACTGGTTATGACCAGAATGCTGACAGAAACATGGACAAATAAACTCCATTTGGGTGAGATCTTAGAGGGTTAGATGGAGTCTTATTTGGAGCTAGAATAAGGGTTATTCTTATTACACAGTTGCAAATAATTTGGTTGCATTATGCCCATGCCTTTGTGTCTGAGCTGCTGGAAGGGTAGAATTTCTTTCTTTCTTTCTTTCTTTCTTTCTTTCTTTCTTTCTTTCTTTCTTTCTTTCCCCCCTGGGGATCTTCCCCCCCCTTTTTTTGGTTTTTTGAGACAGGGTTTCTCTGTAGGTTTGGAGACTGTCCTGGAACTCCCTCTTTAGACCAGGCTGGCCTCGAACTCACAGATCCACCTGCCTCTGCCTACAGAGTGCTGGCTGGGATTAAAGGTTTATACCACCTAACTGCCTTTTTCCCCTTTTTAAATTTAAATTAGAAACAAGCTTGTTTTACATGTCAATACTAGTTCCCTCTCCATCCCCTCCTCCCTTACCCCCCACCGGCTCCCTATCCTACCCCCTTTCTGCTCCCCAGGGAGGGTGAGGCCTCCATGGTGGGTCTTCAAAGTCTGCCATATCATGTGAAGCAGGGCCTATGTATACCAGGCTGACCTCAAATGTGCAGCAGCCCTCTAGGCTCTCTGTCTCCAGAGTACCGGGATTACCGACACACATCAGCACACCTGACCTTCAGAGGTGGAGCTTAAGGAGGATGGCTAAAATATTTGAGGGACTGAAATATCTAAACAGGAAAGGGCTGAAGCAGCTGTACCATACCTTTAACCATTGACAATCAACTTGATGGTAGAATCACCCAAGAGACAAACTTCTGGGCATGTCTATGAGGGAGTTTCAACACTAGATTCACGGAGGAGGGAAGCTACAGCCAACTATGATGGGTAACATTTCTTGGGTTGGAATCCTGGATGGAATCAAAAGGAGAGATGGAGCTGAACATCACACCAGGCTCTCTCTCTCTCTCTCTCTCTCTCTCTCTCTCTTTCTGCCTCAAGCTTCTGCTGTCATTTCAAGCCTTCCTTCCTAATCGCCGTGAGTCAAATTATAAATTCTGGGAAATTGAGTCAAATTATAAATTCAGGGAAATCCTTTCTCCCCTAAGATGTTTCTTGTTTGGTATTCAGAGTAAAGTAACTAATACAACTGCTTACAGTAAGGTGAGTGTGGGAAAACTGACCTAAGACGTAATTACAATTATAATTAAAAGATAGCAGACTATTAAAAATGGACAATTTGCAGCCTTACATAAAACAAACAAACCCCAAATGTTCTGTTGGAGTATTGGCAAGCAATCAGTTAGTATGGAGATCAGCAGGACTGGAAGAGAGCCAGGTACCATGAGTCAGAGACAAAGGCATTTCAGAGGACTTTCTGGTTGTCCCTCCCATCCCAGCAACATTAGAGCCTTAAAGGGCAGAATAGGTTCACTGCCCAGGGTTCCCTTGGCCTCTGACCCCTGGTTTTCAGCTGTAGTTTAGGTGGGTTCGTGTGCAACTCAATCATCACTCAAGGGTGCACAAGCAATAAACTCAGCAATTCACATGTGCTGCTGCTCCTTCTCATTCTGCAGGTGTGCAGAATCCAAGAGCCACAGAGGCTTGGCAGCCCCCTCTTAGATGACAAAGGATCTAGTGGAGTACTTGGCAGACGAGGCAGAAACCTGATGCGGGGCTGGAAATACCACAGGGGATCCCCACTAGAGCAATGCCTCTGAGAGTTGTGGGAATACTATCTCTCCTGCTGGTATCCCCAACCCCCAAGACAGAGCACGCAGAGCATAGGACAGCATACTGGGAAAGCTGCAAACACCAATGTGTAGCTCTGACAGAAGACAGCAGCTACATGAACTGAGCCTCACAAATCCACAGAGGCAGGATTATCTGTAGCCAGAGGAATCCACCTCTTTGTTCCAATGTATCCAGAGAGCGGTACCTGGAATGAAAGTTGATCTTTCAGTTTTAAGAGATGATGTCAACCTTTCTGGGCTTAGATTTGCTTGGGGTCAGTTACTCCTTCCTCTTGGTTGCATTCTCCCTTCAGGAAGGGGCCTATCTGCTCTATCTCTAACCCACTGTTGCCTGTCAGAAGTAGATCACTAGTTTTGATTTCATAGATTTGAAACTGGAAGGAAACTGCTTCAAGTCTCACATGAGAGTTGGGACTTTTGAGTCAATGCTAGAATCTTTTAAGACTGGGACAATTAATATGGAATGAACACATTTTATGCAATCAGAAGGACATGAATATATGTTTGAACCCTACTTCCTTAGTATAGCAATGTTGGGAGGTGAGGCCTTGTGGGAAGTGTGTAGGGTGTGTGAGAAGAGCTCTTGTGAATGAACCCTTGACTTTCATGGCTTTCTCCCATGAGTGAGGTCTCACTTTTTCGAGAGTGGGTTGTTAGGAAGCGAAGCTGCTACATGTGTCTTGTCTCCTGTACTTGCTCTTTCACTTTTCACCATGAGCCAAGGCAGCATGAAGCTCTTGCCACCTGCTCTAGCACTTCCCTGTATCCAGAACCATGAAGCTGAAGTTCCCAGAAAACAGAAAAGACACACTTGTGTTAAAGGGTCTGCAAGACCAAGTGACTGCATGTCCTGATTATGGGATGTTAAAATGTTCAGACCAGAGCCAAATTATCTTGGGGTGTTTTCAGTCCCTTAGAAAACTACTCATTTCCCACCCAGATATTTGACACCTGCATGATTATTAAGACCTTTGAAATGCATTCTTATTGGATCACTAGCTCCCACCAATCCAAAAGCTTAGAATGGTGCTGTATAGCATCTTAAACTTGTACCAGATGTTTCCCTGTTTTGCTGCAACCCACCTTCCTCTGGTACCCAACAATGTATTTGCTAAATTCCTTGATGTATGGCTTTCTTTGTCCTGAAACTAAGAAAATCTAATGCAACTATTTCCATATTGGAACACATCTTTCTGGGCAGCTGGAGCCTGTGTTCCTGGACCATGGTTACTCAGATTTGGCTCAAGAGTATTTATTAGCTTTGAGGTGAAAACTTTCTGTGTCAACAAGCCCACATGACCCTCTCTTCTTTAGAATCATGTTTTGATTATAGCAACAGAAAATTGACTAAGGCACATATCTGTGGTAGAATGTACGATTTAGACAAACTTTCCAACCTGCCAAAAATCACTGATCATGGATGTCATGACCACATTGATTTGATAGAAACTCCACAATTTCTGTATTTACCTCATTACAAACTAGAAATATTCAGTTTGCAGGTCAGTGCTTCAGATAATTCCTTAAGTGTCATTGTTCTAAACTTATTTTCCTCTATCAACATGTGCATAGAAACACAAAGCCATAAGTATTATGTGATTATTTCCAATGACAAAATATTGGAAACAATCCAAATGTTCAGCAGTAAAAGACTGGGAAAATACCTTATGATACATTTCTTAAAAGAAATGCTATACGCTTGTTGAAAAGTTGGAGGGGCTAGAGAGATGGTTCAGTGGTTCCAAGCCTGTGTTGCTCTTGCACAGTTTCAGGTTCAGTATCCACCACCCACATGGTGCATACACACACATGCTAGCAAAACACTCAAACACATAAAATAAAAATAAATAATTTTTAAAAAATTTTAGAAAGTATACACTTTGTGAAATATTGCAAGCCCAGAGCAAAACAAAAGGAGATGTGTTCTGGGTTTTTCTTTTATGGTTGAAGAAGAGATAAAGGTTTTGGTGTGCACTGAAAACTAGAAGTTGTGGCAGAAACTCTTAGTAGTATTCTAAATCTGTATTTCTTTTCTTTCACCAGTTAAGTAGAGCCAATTAGGCCTTCACCAATGGAAAGTGGACAAAGACAACATGCCAAGGGTGAGTTTGGACATTATGACTCCACTTTTGTAGGTTTTTTTTATTTTGATTCCTTGCCACGCTGTGTGGGGACATTTTGAATTGAATCTAGTTGTAGTGGTAAGTCATCACAGGTCAGGCAGATGATGTTAATTCCCTAGGGGACAGCAGTATAACAAGAGCAAGGAAACTTGGGCATCCACACATAGTAGAGCCTTGATATTAACTTCAACTGTCTTTATTGGGTCAATCAATGCTGGGTGTGATGGTTAATGTTGATTGTCTACTTGAAGAATCTAGAATTTCCCAGAAGTCAGACCTCAGGGGGATGCCTGTAAGAGAGTTTCTGAATTAGGTTAGCTTCTGGCTATGTCTATGGAGGGAGTTATCTAGATTAGGTTAACTGAGGTGAAAAGGCCCACCTTAACTGAATGACACCAGACCCTGGCCTGAGATTCTGGACTGAATAAAAAAGAGAATGACTTATTATCAGCATTCATTTCTCTCTGCTTCCTGACTGCAGACACAATATAAAAACCTTCTTCAAGCTCCTGCCACACCATGACTATTCCCTCAAACTGTCAGCCAAAATGAACACTTCCTTCTTTAAGTTGTTTTCATGGGGTATTCTGCCACAGCAACAAGAAAAGTAACTAATATGTTTGGTGCAGAGAAATAAAATTCTGTATTATTGGATCTCTGTGTTATAACAACCTAACTGTGAAGCAAAGGATGGGTCGTGTAAAGGTTTATGATTCATTGTGTATACCGATATGACATTTGAAAATTTACAAACCATTTTTAAGTACTAGCATATATGATTTGAAATTAATAACAAAAATCAGAGCAATGGCAACTTTTTCATCAACAAATGTCAAGTCTGAATTTCTCAAATCAAAAACTTGAATGAGGAATCAGGGAATTTTGGAACCATTTCATCAAGCACTGAATCCACTCTCTTCAGTTTCTGAGTACATTTGTTAAGGAGAAAGTAAAGCTGCTTGTCACTCTCCTGAAGTCTTGATTCTGTCAACGGACTGCTTCCAAAGAGCATATGCTTCCTAGTGATCCTTCCTGACTTCCTGCATTGGTTATGGTCCTCGTATCTATGAGCAAAAGCCCACCAAGAGGTAACTTAAGGGACAAAGGGTTTACAGTGGAGCATGGTTGGAGCCAATAACAGCTGGTCTTGGTGGGAGAAGATGTGACAGTGGGAGGGATCTCAGCTGGGGCATGAGGCAGCTAGTTGCTGCATGTTAGTAGTAGTCCAAAGCAGAGAACCAAAGCCGGAACTGGGTCACACTAAAAGTCATAAGCCCCATCCTCATAGTTCTATGATTATTATCTAAGCCTTGTGTCCAGAGGGTTCCACAACCTCCCCAAACAGCACCACCAACTGAGGACCGACTGTTCAAACACAAGGGTCTGTGGGGGACACTTCCCATTCAGATATAACAGTAACACTACTGAAACCATGTCTACTTAACTTTTTTTTTAAAAAAAATCAAAACTATTAGGGACTATAAGAACAGCCTTTTATCAGTTATGAAGAAGTTAATGTTATCACCCCCCCTGCCGTGTAGTTGAATATGTTCATGTATGTAAGTGTATGTGGAGACAACTTCAGTGTCGTTCTTCTCGGATATCATCTACCTTGACATGTTAAGTGAAGGTCATTCACTGAGACCTAGGAATCCCCTGATTATGATAGGCTGGATGGCCATTAAGTCCTCTTTCACTCCCCTCCCCTGCCAGCCCTGACTTTTTTTTACTAGTGTTATGAGAACTCCTGTGAGTCCTCATGCAGCAAGCACACTTTTCCAAGGGAATTTTCTTCTCAGGCCTTATGTTCTTATATTTGTATAATCTCCAGTTGTTCACATACAAATGTCATGAGATACTTTATGCTGATGAAGGACAGAGGATGCTATAGACTGACCAAAAGAAGCAAGAGGATTTTAGATGTAGTGAGACTGTCAAACTTGTTCTGTTCAGGAGAATTAATAAAAGATACTAATAGACACTTTGGATCTTTTTCTTCTGAGACTCAAATAAAATAGAATTAATTTCTCTATAATAATTATCTTAATATGAAAACTGCTTCCATATGGATTTTTCCAGAAGATTTTTCAAAAAAGTAATCTCAAAAATAATCCATGCAGATGACAACTTCTATATTACAATTCTGGTTTCCTATTATAGAATTACTACACATTTGTCATGTAAAATGAAGAAATAGTAATCATTCATTTAAGATGTACACCAATGGTAATTAACAAATACTCCAAAAGCTTTTCATTTCAATGGATGCCTTAAAACTGGTTAAGAAATAAAAGGAATTTGAAAATTATCCTTTTCAGATTTTAAGTCGCATCAAAACCTTAAAAGTAAATATTGTAGGCAATGTTTGTAAAAGTCAGAGGGGAGTACGTGAGAAGGTTTGGAGGGAGGAAAAAGAAGGAGGAATTGATGTAATTATATTATAATCTCAAAAAATATTTTAAAAAGTCATTGTAAACGAAAGTTTAATGCAATCACAATGTAATATAACCCCATAGCCATGCCTATAACATCAATTTCACCAGTATCCTAATGGCAAGTTATAGTAGCAAATGTTCTTAGGACTTGAAAAGTAGGTATAATAGGCTACCTGCTAAGATTGACCATATGATCTAACTCTCTGGTATTGATAATTTGTGATAAAGATGGCAGGCTGTCCCTGAATTTCAGTCCAAGAATGGTTAATGACTGACTCTCAGACAATCATTTATCTTGGTCAAACTATTTTCTCTTATCTGAGGTCCTCCTAATTCTGTTATCCTGGTTTTCAGTAGCTTTCCCTGGACCTGAGGTACTTGTTGCCTGGAGCTGGTAGACTCTGTGGTTGACTTTTATCAAATAGAATACTGCTGCACTGGTATGCTAGCATTTACCTGATTAGCTTCCAAAAGACTGGCTACTCTTGCTATAGACCTCTGTGTCCCCTCTTGTTGGCTTTGATGAAGCAAGCTGCCGTAGGAGAGAAGTCCATAGAGCAGGCAGCTGAGAACAGTTTTTGGCTAACACTCAGGAGAAACTGAATCTTGAGGACAATTGCTTGGAAGTAGATTTCAGAGTGAGGTTTCTGAGAGAAACCCCATGCATTTTAGTTACTCTCATGCCAACCTTGTCCTCTCTCTCCCCAACTCCTGCCAACCTACCTACCCACTTCCTTACAAGACCCTTTCTCATGTTCAGTACTTTTATGCAGGCCCACTGCAGGCAACCATAGTTGCTATGAGATCATGTTTGCAGTGACTGTGTCATGCCCAGAAGACAGCATTTTCAGCTCTTCTCCATGTCTTCCAGTGCATATACTCTTGCAGCCCCCTCTTCCACAAAGCCACCTCACCCTTAGAGGAGCTCAAACAAGAGTCCTGTTTAGCACTGAGTATGCAATTGCCACTTTTTCTCATCACCTCGAGTGGCCATGAGTCTCTGCACTCACCACAGTTCACTGCAAAGAAGCTATGTGTTTTTATGATGGCATGGAGTCATGATTTCCCAGCATTAGTATTGCCTAATGGAATCAATGTACAAATTGTTATACCGTGAATCATTTTCAGTCAAGACCACGTTTTTCAGACTTTGCCAAAATAAGTGTTCTGCTTTGGGGTTGTCAGGCCACTGGAGAATGGAGCTCTTACAGATTCGCCGTCGCAGCCTCAGGTACTGTGAGTACTGTAACACGGGCTCCAGGAGAATGAAGATAATCACATCCATGTTCTCATCCATCAGCCTCTGCAAGGCCAAGTAAAAAGCTGTTTTAAAGTTCCAGCTCTTGGCGTATTTTTTGGTTAAAACAAAGATCGTTTTCTTGCTCTGGTTTATGCTCTGCATGAGGTTATCAATAATAGCTAACCCCGGATCCCAATCCCTCTCCTCTAAGCAAAGGAGGACATTTTTGTCTTCACTTTCTTCAAGGTGGTAACGCAGATCATTTATTACCCAGTCTGTAACAGATACATCTTTGGTGTCATAAGAAATGTAAGCATCATAGAAAGTTCGGGATGTGTCCAAAGACCTGTAGCCTCTTAACTTAGCTGAACACATGTGATAGATGAACCAAACATCCCAGTAAAACAGATGGTGAACCAGGGCAGACAACATAACTGTGGATGTGATAAGGAATGTGAGGGAAAACAGAATGGCTGCAATGGTATCTGAAAGACAAGTCATGAGCTCTAGATGCATGATACTCTGCCCTTTTTGATCCCCAGGACTGGTACAAATAGCATCTACCAACCTAGGAATTGTAATATGCACATTTTCATCTATCCAGCTTCGAAAATCACTTATGTCGCACGTGCAGTCAAAATGGTTCCCACTTAGTTCCAGAACAGACAAGTTTGTTTTTGTCTTGGTTTGCAGGGAGGACTTATTGATCATCCTTATCACATTGAAACTTAGATCCAGGTGCACTAGACTACTGGCTTCAGAGAGGAAGCCAGAGGGCAGGTGAGCAAACTTATTGTGGCTCAGCAGCAGTATCTTCAGGGACTTCGTAAACTTAGATAGGCAATTGGTTAGAAAATACAGCTCGTTTTTCCGTAAGTCCAGCAAATAGAGCCGAGGAAAATGCTGGAGGGATGTCCAATTAAAGAAACGCAACCTGTTACTATTGATATGTAACTCTCTGAGGCTCTGGGGCAAGCTGAGGAATGCTTCGTTTGGGATTTGCTGAAGGTTATTGTAAGATAAGTCCAGGCGTGTCAGATTCCAGAGACTTCTAAAAATGGTCCAGTAGCTCTTATCATCCGCATTCCACAAAAGGTCAAGGCGGTTTCCACTGAAAACCAATTCTTTCAGGGACATGCTTTTCAGCTCTTTGTCATCTGTGAGAGTGTAAATGCCATTGTAGCTCAGGTTTAACACCTTGAGACTTATTAAGTTCTGGATAAATCCTAGACGGTGTGTTACCCCTGCTATACTGAAATAGTGTGCGTTGTGGCTCAGGTCAAGCACTTCTAGGTTGTGAAGTTCATTGAAAGCCTTGTTATCATCAAAGTCTAGTCTGTTGTTGGATAAATCCAAATATTTGATGTGGGGCATGGCTGAGAATTCTGTGCCATTCAACACTTGACTGTTGGCATTGAAGGACAGATTTAAGCAGGCAATGTCCTGAAAACCTTCAAATTGATTTTTCCCAATAACAAAAATATTGTTCAAACTTAAATCCAAGGCTTTGCCATAAGTAGTACACTGTGGCCTTATTAAAGGTTTTGTGCTATGATAAAAATTCGAGTGTGGATCAAACTCCGGGGTCATTGAGCGACGTTTACGGATATGATATGGCAAAGAGGAGCCATCTGTACTGTCTTCTCTGGGTGATATACGGTTTTCTGACAAATAAATAACTTTCAGGTTGGGAAAATCTTGGAAAACTTTAAAATCAATTTTCCTGATAAAGTTAATGCCCAAGTTGATAGTCGTTAAGTTTGGAAGACTCTGGAGGGGTTTGAAATGTTCCTGTTTAAGCTCTCGGAATACATAGCCCTTTAAGTGCAATTTCTTGAGAGAATGAAGCATAGAGAAGTTTGGGGAAATAGTAATCGATTGTAAATATTTTGTATGTTGAAAGTTGAAAGATAGATCAAGGATTTGTAAATTGGGTAGTTTTGTTAAAAATTCTCCTGAGGCAATTTCCTGCAGTAAATAGTTGAATTCAAGATGGAGTTCCTTCAGATTTGTCAGATTATTGAACCAGGTGGATGGAATCCACGTGAGGGAAGTGCTGGAGAGGTTTAGATAGAGAAGTTGGGTGAGACTTTGAAAAGCAAGAGGATGTATGTGGATGGAACGGTTTCCGTGGCAAGGTGTGCAATTAAAGGGGGCATTGAAACACCTTGGACAGTTTCCACTCAAATCTAGTAATGTTAAATGCTCCAGTCCCTTGAAGTCATCCTCAGTGATATTCATGATCTTGGCATTGCTCAGAAAAAGTTTTGTTAGGGAGTTTGGTAGTTTGGAAGGCACGTGGACAAGCCTGTTGAAAGATAATGAGAGCACCTTCAAGTGTGTAAGGGCTTCAAAGGCTCCGTCTTCCACGCTAAAGTTTTGATTACAATAAAAATAGCAGTTCCAGCCCAAATAGAGTCTTTCTAAGTTGCTAAGCCCCAAAGTGTTGTTTTTAGTTACCATAACTATATTGTTTTGAATTAGGCTGAGTTCTGTCAAAGACTCAGGCAAGCCAGCAGGCATGGAGTATAACTGGTTGTCTTCAAGCAGTAACACCTTTAGATTTGTTAGGTCAAGGAATGCCCCATTTGTAATATTCATACCATTTTTATTTTCATTTGGGTGCTGTTGATTGGCATTGTGGTTCAGATTTATTTTAGTGAGGTTTTGCAGCTCTCGAAAGGACTCGTTTGTTACATGCATGATGGAATTGTGAGACAGGTCTATTTCTGTCACATATTTGCCTATAGTTGGGGGAACTTCTTGTAGTCGACGATCATTGCATTCTGCAAGCACAAGGTCATTTTTCCTTTTCTCATCACAGGGATAGCTTCGGGAATAATTTACTTTGAAGAACTCACTGGTTCCAGAGGTGAGCAGGCAAAAGTAGGTCAGAATCCACGACTGAAGGGACATGTTTTCCTAAAGAAAAGCAAAAGTGGAAGCACAGCATTAGAGTGGCAACATTGGCTGGGTGTTGCTTGGCGAAATTAGCAGTGTTCCATCATACTTATATGAGAGTTGACTTGTGAAATGCTACAAATAGTTCAATACATTGCGTCAGAAGAGTATATTTGCAACAGAATATTTGTATGTTTTTAGCTTCCAGGGTGCTAAAAATGTTAAATATGAAACTCCCTGGGATATGATGACAGGAAGCTTTTAAAGAGTCATTAATCAAGATGCCCCCCCCACCACACACACACACCACACTGAGTCTGAGATGAAGCATGGCTATGGGTAATACAATATATATATATATATATATATATATATATATATAGCAACAAACGATTTGTTTAACTATTCTTTTGCATGTGTAGTGTGCATGCATGCATGTAGGTGCATGTATGTGGACATGTGTGTATTAGTATGCATGCATGCATGTGGAAGTCAGATACTGACACAAATTTTCTTCCTCAATCACTGCCCACTTTATTTACTGAGATGAGATCTCTCATGAAACACAGGGCTTACCAGTTTGACTAGTCTAGATAGTTAGCTTGCCCCAGAGATCCATTGTGTCAGTCTCCCAAGAGTTGGGATTACAGGTAGGCTACCACACTTGCCCAGTTTATATGTGGCTTCTGGGGCTCTGAACTTGGGTCCTCACACAACACAGCAAGTGCTTTTTGCACTGAGTTGTTTCAGCAGCCCTTTATGGCATAACTCTTGATAAAACTTTGTCCAGTTCCCAAGAAGAACTCAACACCTGTATCATCCAAGACACCTAAGTCAAAGTCATCATCTGCTTTCCATAGTTCTTGCAATAATTTCTTCTGCTTTTTCTGTTCCTCTGTAGTGATGATACATATCATTTTCTCATAGTTCTTTACATTGCTATAAACCACAATTGCTATAAAGAACAATTTTCTTCAAAAAATAAAAAATGAAGAAAAAACAATTTTCTTAACATTTTCCCTGTTAAATTTGTGATTTCATTTTTTTTCACATTAAAATATCTCCACTAGAACTGTTTTGGCATAAAGTGTGAGAGGTAAACCCTTATTCTTTTCTTTCTGTTTTTTGAGACAAGGTTTTTCTGTGTAGCTCTGGCTGTCCTACAACATGCTCTGTAGACCAGCTGATCTTGAACTCAGAGATCCACCTGCCTGTGCTTCCCAAGTGCTGGGATTGCAGGCATGGGCTACCATCACTCGTCAAATTATTCTTTTCTAAATGGAAACACAGTTATTTTGGAATCACTTGATGAATCACTTGATCCCTGCTTTGCTATGCTCAGTGTCCCACCTATAACTTTCTTGCACATTTGGATCCATTTTTAGGCTTGCTGATCTGTTTCATCTGTCCATTTATATTTAATAGGTTCTCATTGTGTAGGATCCTCTTATGAATGCAACCCAATAGAGAGCAGACCATAATATATTAACATTAAAAACTAAATGTGAGTAGATGTTTATGTGTATAGATGTTTTGGCTGCATGTATGTCTGTGCACCATGTGTGCCTGATACCTTAGGAAGTCAGAAGAGGGCATTGGGTCCCCTGAAACTAGAGCTACTGTTGGTTGTGAGCCACTATATAGGTGATGGGAATTGAATCTGGGCAGTCTGGAAGAGTTCTGTCAACCACTGACCCATCTCTCCCACCCCTGTGAGTACTTTTTAAGTATAGAAAAATCATTCAGTCTCACTCAATAAATTGTACTGATCCCAGTTTTAAATAAAATCTATTGCACAGCTCAACATGTTGTAAAACAAGAAGTCTTACATTTTGCTGGTAGAAATAGAAGTTAATGCTACATCTAAGATAGACAGCATTTTTCAACACCTTTCAAAAACTAGAAATGTATACTTAGAATCGGAAATTTTAATTCCAGATATAGATCAGGAAGACATAGATAGCTACACATGCCAATATCTACATAGAAAGATGTTCTAAGCAAAACTTTTAGCAAGAGTAAAAGATTGGAAAATCTAAATGTCTATGGATAGAAGGCCAGTTGTAGTGCTAGCACAGAATATTGTGTAGCAATGAAAAAATATAAGACAATTTTTATAATCATTCATTGAGCAAATATTTATTGGGTGTGTATTTCATTTCAGGAACTGTTTTCAAACTCAACACTGAAAAAAAATCAATGAAAATACCAACTTATTTGATGCCTATCTACTGAAAGTTAGAAAGTTAGATATAACATTAGATAGGAAGATAGTAAAGATGAGAAGACAGAGTGTTATGTAGAAGGTCCTTCTGTTGGACTTACATGACATTTTTGTTATGATTAGACTGAGGTTATAAGTTTTGGAAGAAAGACATCATAGAAGTACAATGTGTACTAGTAAGACCAAGACTACATGCTATCAACATGACATTCCTAGTTGATGCAGACCTTGATCATCTAATTGAGAGAGTGCTGGCAAGGTTCCCATTACAACTTTTAACTACAAAATTAAAAAAAAAACATTAATTTGTAAAGGGACTATGGGAAACATGTGTCATGGTAAAATGTGAATCCCAGATATTTTAAATCCTTTGCAAACTAATAGAGCTGGTGATGGGTAAGACACCCTTGGTGAATCAAGAGACCAAGCTCCATCTACTGTGGACCCACTTCCTCAAATTAAGATTTCCACACCTAGTTTCAAATATAATTTCATACAAGTAGAACAATTCAACATGAAAAGCTCTATGAACCACTGTTACTGACAGAGGAGTCTATGGAGAGTTGTTCAATGTTCCTTCAGGAGGAAAGCAGTTTCTTGCACAGTCTAAAGTACCTGAGTATGAATTATGGGTCGTGGAAATGAATGGAACTGAGGGAGTAGCCTGAAGTTTCTAACACCAGTCTTCTAAAATGGCACCAAGACAAGTTTCAAATAGCTGAAATTTGAAAAGTGCATCAAATGATAGAGACAAACAGAGGCAGACACAAACAGAGATGGGGTAATTCCATGGAATAGTTTGCACCATAGAATCCTGGGAAGGCTTGGGAGTAGGGAAGCATAGGCATCTCGGGGGAGGCAGGCCAGTGGATTGGTTGGAGGCTGAATAAGAAGTTAGACTAGGAAGTGGAGAGAGGGCCCAATTGTTAAGAACACTGTTTGTTCTTCCAGAGGACCTGGATTAAATACCCAGAACCCACATAGCAGCTCCTAACTGTTTCTAACTCCAGTTCCAGGGGATTCAACACCTTCCTCTGGCTTTTATAGACACTGAATGGAAGTGATGGACAGTCAAGACATATAAGCATGCAAACCCCCGTTGTGTGTGTGTGTGTGTGTGTGTGTGTGTGTGTGTGTGTGTGTGTGTGTGTGTGTGTGTGTGTGTATTAGACTGTTCTTGTTCTACCCCTTACCAGACTTACAGTCTGGAATGGTGAAATCCAGGAGCCTTAGAGAAATGTCAAGGCCGGAATGAACTACCATGGAGGGAACAGCAGGGATGGAGGGTCAAAGAATGCTCTGTTGGTGGAGCACAGGAACCATGCCCATTCCAGGCTCAACTCTGGGAACTCTGGCATCTGTCTCACTAATGATCATCCACTTCAGTACCCCAGGTGGGAAGCTGCATGGACTCACTTTGGGAAAGTAGGCCTGGATCAAGGTGAGGCTAGGGAGACACATGCCATAACTGCAAAATGATAGGAGACCTTGGAAACAAAACTTGGTTGATGAAAATCCATGATGGACAAAAAGAGCAAGGCCTCACTTGCTCCCCTCAGTCTGGCTGAAGTTCCAACAGAACTGTCTTCACACAAACTGATATGGATTGAGGGCTGACACTTCCCCACTGAATTTTTTTTTATTTTCTTTTTGCTTTGAGACAGGTTCTCATGCTGTAGCACAGACTGGTCTTGAACTCATGATCCTCCTTAGCTTCCTGAATGCCAGGATTACATTTGCATGGCATGACACCTGGCCTGATTTGTAGTTTCTTTTTTTAAGGTTTATTTTTATTTTAAATTATGTATACTTGTGTGTGTGTGTGTGGGGGGGTAAAGTGTATGTGAGTACAGGTGTCCCGGGAGGCCAGAACAGGATATCAGATCTCCTAGAGCTGGAGTTACAGGTGGTTGTGAGCTACCCTATTTGCGTGCTGGGAATTGAACTATCGATCCTCTACAAGAGCAATGCGTGCTTTTGTTTTTGTTTTTGTTCTTGTTGTTTTTGTTTTTGTTTTTTGGATTTTCAAGATAGCGTTTCTCTGTGTAACAGCCATGGATTTCCTGGAACTCACTCTGTAGACCAGGCTGGCCTTGAACTCACAGAGATCCACCTGCCTCTGCCTCCTGAGTGCTGGGATTAAAGGCATGCACCATCATTGCCTGGCTGCAATGCATGTTTTTAATTACTTGAACAATTTCTCCTGTCCCTGGTTTGTTGTTAACGATAGCACAAAGAGATTATTTATCTTGAGCACTGAGCTTCCTAGTGCCCCTGTCCTTTCTTAGGTTTCTCTTCAGATGCCCTACAAAGGATTTATGTCTGCCACTATCATGTGGATTTTGGACTTGTGAAACAGTGAAAAGCATGTATTTCTGCTGTTTGAACACTTGAGTTTCTGACACTTGGCTAAACATGAAAGTGAGAGTATAAAAAATAATGGTTCAGGGGATGTCACTACCAGGATAATTGGTCCAAAAAGCTTTCTGCACAGTCATACCTTAAGCTGACAGTCTAAAATCACTGAAGAGAAGGATGGAGCTGCAGGGCTCTAAGGATTTCCTGTGTGTTGCCTTGGTCAACTGGAGAAAACCGAAACTCATTTATTTAAGGAAAGCCCATGAATCATAAACACTACTGAAAAAATAACAACAGAAAGAAAGAAAACTGCTTAACTTCCCCTCTGTCTACCAAAAAGCAGCTGTCATTACTCTGGAAGTAGTTTCATAGCTTTTCTCTTTTCTATTTTCTGTGCATGATCTGCACACTGATTGCATCTGTTCTCTTGCAAGCACCAAACAACCCAAGGAACTCTACCTCTATCACCTCACACAAATCTTTCTTTTCATGACAAATCTTTCCACAAGCCATCTGAGCCCCATGCTGGGCACCAGGTACCCTGATGGACACCTACTGAGCCCTTTGAAAAACTGATATAATGAAAAGAACAGTTCTAGAAATGCCCCCTAGGTGATTGTGGGTGGGCTGGGAGCCACACTGTACCTGTTGGTCCAGTGGCCTTCAGACAGGAAAACACTAGGTGCATGAGTACTAGAACCACAGCACCTCTAGTGAGGCCCAAATGATCCCCACACAATCCACAGTGTAGGTGGGGCAGCAGGGTGTAGAGTTATACCCCTTTTGCCCACCTCTTAAGATTCAGTCATTTTGCACAGATAACTCTTTCCCTCTCCCTCTTCAAGGTTTCCTTCAAGACAAGTTAGACTAAGAGGCAAGAGAATCATGAGGTTAAGACTAACCTGAGTTACTTAGTGAGTCCTGGTTCAAAGAACAAAAACCAAATCAACAAACAAAACACAAAAAGGGTTTGGTAGTGAAGCTTAGCAGTTGAGTGCTCATCTAGCATGCCAAAGGCCCTGGATATTCTTCCTCTTAGCAATGCAAACAAACAAAAAACAAACACACGAAAAACACCCGAAAAACAAAAACCCAAACAAACAAGTTTGACTTCTCTTTAACCTGGTGAAATTTACCTCAGACCAGCTGTATCCCTTTCTGGAAATGGTCCTGCTGAGGCCTGATAACTCCAAAGGGTCCAAAAATCCTATTGGTCATTATATATGACAAATTAAATCACTTAGCTGTTCTGGCACCATGTAGGTAGAATTCAAGCAAAGCTGAAACTTTGTTACCCTGAAATTCCGCCTTACTTTTAGTGGTTTCAGATTAGTTTTTATTTGAGAAGTGGCCCAACTCTCTTACAGGTCTAAGGTTACTTTTGCCATGGCTCCCAGCAGATAATGTTGATCACTGATTTGTTATGCCAGTTAACTAATTAAGGAATAGATATACAGGGGCATGAGAGATGACTCAGGGGTTCAGAGCACCTATTGCTCTTGCAGAGAACCCTGATTCAGTACCCATATGGTGGCTCAGAACAACCTATAATTCCAGTTCCAGGAGATCTGACACCCTCTTGGAGGGCACCAGCCATGCCTTCAGGACTTACATACATGCAGGCAAACACTTATATACAAAAATAAAACTAAATATTTAAAAAAGAAATAGATACCAAACATGATTTATCATCTTAGTTGAAATTAATCATAGATCCTTTATTATGTCTCCCCTAAATCTGATGGATTCATGCGTTGCTTTGGAGGACAAGTGAAAACATAATGCCAATCAAAAGCGCTTGATGCTGAAGGCATGGATCCTGACTCAACACAATTAAGGATATTCAAAAAGCATGCCCTTTGGATTGTGGAGGGGTTTGCCATAAGGGGAGTACAATGCATGCACCTGTTTATTTCAACCTCATAAAAATCAACAAAATAGCTGGTATCATAAGCCCCTGTTTCCCAGACTTGGAACCTGATGCTTTGAGAGGTTAATTTATCCAAAGTTGCTCCCATAGTAGGTAGCCAAACCAAAACAGAGCTTAGATATGCTCAGATGGTTCCAAGAGTTAGCGCTGGAACCTAAGGAGCAAATTGACAATGATCTGGTTACAGTGATGAGCAAAAACATCATAGCTAGGGGCTGGAGAGGTGGCTCAGTAGTTAAGAAGCGTATTGCTTTTGCTGAAGACCTGGATTTAGTTCCCAGCACATATTTGTTGAGTCACAACCATCTATAACTCCAGCTCCAGGCAATCTGTCACCATTTTTGACACTTATGAACACCAGGCACACACATGGTACAATACACACATGCAAGCAAAACACAAATAACAAACAACTCTCAAAAATAATAAATCATATATTTCACATCTACAAGGTACAAACACCAAGGGAAGATATTTTACCTGGCCTTTCTGTGCTAATTAGTCCACCACAGAGAGCATCCCTGGTATTCCTGGTCCTCTGAATTTCAATAGGATGACCCCAAAGCTAATGAGATTAGACTTAAGTACCAATGAGCAGCTTTCTCTCTAATCACATGAAAAGGATGCAGTTTGCATTTGCTAATACTCACCCAGAACCACAGGGTTTGTGTTAAAATAAACTCTTTGTATCTCCCAATAATCATATTTTGAGTCCATAGTTTAAAAATAACAAAATCTGTAAACAGCAAAAAAGTAAAATATTAAAAATCTGGCTGGGGATATGGCTCTGTTGATAAAAATGCTTGCTTTGAAAGCACAAGGAACTGAGTTTGATCTCCAGAACCACATTCCAAAGACAGAGGGGTGGGGGAGGAAAGAAGGAAGGAAGGAAAAGAAAAGAATAGAAAAGAAAACCTAGGTATAGTGAATGGAAAGGCAGAGGCAGGTATAACAATGGGGCTCATAGTTCTAGCTAAGCAAAGGACCCTGTCTCAAACATTAAAATAGACAGAGTCTAAGGAATGAACACATATGCATTTGCTCCTGAACACACAGGTGCATACTCTCTCTCTCTCTCTCTCTCTCTCTCTCTCTCTCTCTCTCACACACACACACACACACACACACACACACACACACACAAATATCAAATCTTTCAACTCTATTTAGCATCCCAGTTGAACTTAGAAAGGCATTCCTTCAGAATGGTAGAATGGTGGGGTGGGGGAGGAGGGATGGGCGTGAGGGGAGGGAGAGGGAGAAGGGACTTGAAACAAGCTTGTTCCCTAACTAGAACTAATAAATAAATTAAAAAAAAATGGTAGAATGGTGATGACCAGAATAGACCTGGTGGGTGTCATAAAGATGTACCTGGAAAGCCTGGCATTAGTGGCACACGCCTTTAATCCCAGCACTTGGGAGGCAAAGGCAGGCAGATCTCTGTGAGTTCGAGGCCAGCCTGGTCTCCAAAGCGAGTGCCAGGATAGGCTCCAAAAGCTACACAGAGAAACCCTGTCTCAGCACCCCACCCCCAAAAAAGATGTACCTGGAGATATTATCTAACAATGGGAAATGACTTCCTCTGCCATGGCATTCTCTCTGAGTATGAGCTTCCCACAAGTCTTCCTTCTTTCCCATCAATTCTGCTGCTTTTTTATCACATGGAAAAATAAAAAGCAGTGATTGAAAGACAATGAACTCTATGATGGTCAACATAACTGTATCATAAGAAAGCAGAATATGGAACAGTGAGACAATCAAAGTAATCTTGTAAAACTATCCACTTCATTCCCTCTGGTGGCAGGTAGAAGTCAAGGACTTCTTGGTACAAGTTAGAATCATGGAGAGACTGTTGAGGGTCATGCTCAGGCTGAACTCCAGACACAATACTAGTTATCTTGGGTAGTGTCTAGGCACTCAACTGCTATCATATTTATCCATGACCTCAGCTTGTCAGAGAAGTAGATCTGGAGCTTCTACTTTGCTCTCTGAAATCAAGCCATGGTGGCTAGTAAACAAGCTTCAGGGCTTTCTGGAATCTTCTCTCCCATTCCCAAGAAAATACTGTGTTCATTAATGAAAAGACCAAACCCTTCGTGTTATCACTGAGAAGTTGGCTTTTAACTGTGGCTACACATTGGAGACACAAGGGTATTTCAAAAGCTACCAATGCCTAGCTAGCCATAACCCTTTTTTCTTCTTAAGATTCTGTCTATGATTCTAATTTGTATCAAGATGTTCTTGGCTCCCACCTGTCGCCAATGGGACTGAGGTGGGTAGTTGTACAAGCTTACTTTGATTTTTCTTACTATGCTATATTTTACTTTCTTATGTTACAGTTATGTTGACTATCATAGCAATTTACCAAGTAGAAATGGACAACTTCATTTGCAATGTCACATGTGCTGTTGGTCTATTTGGACTAATCCCATATAGGCCAGTGCAGTCATTTGTAAGTATCTTAAAATTTTGGTGCAAAATGAGTAGATATTCGAGATTCATAATGGACTTTGACTATAAAAA
The DNA here is from genome assembly GCF_003668045.3 of Cricetulus griseus. Taxonomy (NCBI): domain Eukaryota; kingdom Metazoa; phylum Chordata; class Mammalia; order Rodentia; family Cricetidae; genus Cricetulus; species Cricetulus griseus. Next base: position 102,019,331 of record NC_048604.1, read on the forward strand.
TTAACTTCCAATAAGTTAAATAGACATTACATTATTGTCAAAACCACTCCAAAGACTTTAATAAGCACTAAATGACTGGGGAAAATATATATGGTCAATTTGGACAAGATACTTTTCAAGTCAAACTTTCCAATTGCTCTTTACACTTCCCTGAATATTCTATAAAATACATCATTCAGGAAGACTTGCAGTATGTTTTCTTTTCAATCTGATACTTTTTGACATTGATAAAAACAGGCTACTTACTGTATCTAGACAATATAGAGCAATAGCAGCAAAGAGTGAGATGTGTGTTTTAAAACCCCAACCAGGAAAAGTAGCTGTTGCTACTGGAATTCAAGCTATTAGTAGTTAAGTTCAGCCATCACTAGGCTGCAGAGACTGAGCTGTCTATAAAGCAGTGGTTCTCAACCAATAGGTCGCGACCCTTTGTGGGTCACCTAAGTCCATGGGGAAACACAGATACTTAGGTTACAATTCTTTGCAACAGTAGAAAAATTAGTTATGAAGTAGCAACAAAAATAATTTTACGATTGTGGGTCTCACCGCATCATGAAGAACTGTATTAAAGGGTGGCAGCATTAGAAAGCTTGAGAGCCACTGCCGTAAAGGGAGGGCATTAACCATGTTCTACAGCCAAAGGAAGATAAAAATGTTTGTCTCCTCCATCATCTCCAACCCCATCGTTCTAGAAGAAAATGTACTCTTTATCAGGGCGGTAAAATAGTAGGCCAGCTCAAATTCTACTTTGGAAGGGTCTTGCTTCCTGGTTTAAAATATGAGTATCACTGCAGTCCACTTTCAAAGTTTGCTCTCTAATTAGTTTATAGTAATATCCACACAAGCTCATCAGACTGCTAATCCTCCCAGCATACAGTGTGTGCTACTAGATTTCTTTGACCTCTGCCAGCGCTTTTTTAAGTTAGTACTTTCTTTGTTCACATCAGTAGCCATCAACTCAGATTTCTGGAAGGGAAACCACGTTTTTTTTGCGGAGATCTTTGAGACAAGATCAGGCCCAGCTTACCTCTTTCCAGTTGAGGTCCCTTCAAGGTTCAATAGCTTGCAATGACAGTGCAGTGCTGTTTTTTGTGTGAAGTAGATCTGTAGAGAGAAGGCATTGACAAACTTCTGAAATTTGGTCTCTTTAGCATCAGCGGAACCTAGCATGGGATTTGCAGAAGTTTATATGGGAAGAAAGGAACTTGTGATTTCTTAACTGTTGCCAAATCACTTATTGGCTGTGCTTCAACATTTTGAAACTCAATTAGAGGAAAAGTCATTTATAAAATTATTTTCATATAACTCACACAGCATACTTTGTGAGTTGATATGCATTTATATTTATGGATATCGTAGGGTTTTGGTGAGCAGGATTGGAGGAAATGGGTAATAAAACAGAGAAAATACCATTTTAATGAAAAAAAGATATAATGCATTCTTCAAAAAAAACCTTTACTATAAATTTGTATCAAATTTGGAATTTCTGAAACTTTGGTTATTTAACTCACAAGTGCTTCTTCTTTGTTCCACACATTTTCAAGGCTGCCACACTGTATAGGTGGCCAGGGAGTTGCCTGCTGAACCATGGCTGGGCTCCTTCTACTTCATATAGCACCTGGCATACAATGTAAGCTCAATAAATGTTCATTGAAAAAAATAAAATAAATGTTAATTAAATGAATGAATGAATGAATGAATGAATGAACGATTGAGTAGACAATGAACATTCTAGAAGCTGGGAAATTTTCCTTCTCTGATTTTGTTGGGGAAAATTAGACTTGAAGCTTCCAAGGCCAGGGCCTCATCAAGATTCCCCCTAGAAAGGCATCCACAACCCCACAATCAAGAACCTTGGAGCCAAATCTTGGCCCAAAAGTAAAAACAAAATTTTACACAGGAACATTTGACAATTTGACATGCTGAATATGACCACTAGCTTCGATCTCTAATTATAAAAATATTCTTCACCCTCAAAAAGTAATTCTATCTTTTCTCAACACTAAATAGTATAAAACTGCCCTCAGCTATTAGTCACTTTTGAATTTTATAAATGAAATGACTGTGGGAGTTTGTTTTTCTTTCACTATGTGAGAACATAAATGATATCAGAAATTTGCCTCTTGTCCTGAGAAGTCGATTCTTTACAGACAGAACTTGCTGGCCTCTGGAGAAAAAATAGGTTTGAGTGATATGTTTTGTTCTTCAGTACCCTCTCCCACCAAATAAGAAGTAACCAGACTTGGTTGACATTCATTTATGTGGAGTATAGAAGGCCTGGTTATGAAGGAATGCCTTGCATGAGTCACAGAATGGCTTGGGTGATCATTCCTAGAGTGACCTCTGAGGACCAGTCCCTGAGGAATTCAAGATCTGGTCATGGCTGCGGAGAACTTTCCAGGGCCCAGGTCATCAAGGGACATAGACAGCTCAGAGATTTTTGACATAACCAGAGATCTATTTTTTAAAGAGAACTTTCTAGGATCCAGGTCATCAAGGAACATAGGCATTTGTGACATAACCAGTCATCGTTTTTTAAGAGGAGAAAGATTATTTTGGCTTACAGCCTAATAAATGATACAGTCCATCATCACAGGGAAGGCATAGCCTCAGGAGGGCAAGGCCTCAGGAATCCAAAACTTCTTTCTTGATTTCCTGAAACACTGTTCATAAGTTCTAGCCGAGTATGGTGGTACACACTTGTAATCTAAGCACTTGGAAGGTAGAGGTGGGAGGATCACCATACATTTGAGAATAGCTTGGTCTCCGTAATAGGTTTCAGGTCAGCAAAGGCTTCACACTGAGGTTCTATTTCAGAAAACAAACACTCTAAACAAAAACAGCACCAACAAAAATGTAGTAGGATGGTTGAGCAGGGTATCCTGGACTAGATAGAAGTGGTCTGGTTTCAAAGGTTCAAAATACCAACAAATTACAGACCAGTTAATTAGAATCTAATAAAACATCATTATGCACACACACACACACACACACACACACACACACACACACACACACACACACACACACACACGCTTTATCTGCCAGGCAAATGAATAAAATCATGTTACTGTTTTCAACCAATTATAAAAATGAAAAGAGAATCAACAGGAGGGCATGTAGGACCCTGGAAAGAAGAACTTCCATCTAACACACAGAGTAGTCAGCTGATTTGGCCCTTTGGTCAATCCCATGAGTTAGCATTGGTAACCCCTGGGATTTCTCTGCATTCCCTGCCTGCCCTGTCCTGGCATGGTTCTGGCCTGGTCTGCAAGGTATAATGCTATTGGGTTCTTCCCAACCACTTCTTTCCATTTTTTTTTCTACTAAACCATTTACCCTCTGCTCATTCCCAGCCTCAGTGGTTGTTTCCCATTTTTTACACCCATTCCTCACTTCAACTCCTAGCTCAAAATGTTCATTTATACAACTTCTCAGTGCTCATTAGGAACTGATGGGCTCTCTGGATAAACAAGTTTGCCAAAGGCACTCTTCTATGTGAGCTGATATAGTTCCAAACGAGAGAAAAGAGCTAGGAAAGAGGAAGGAGGACTAAATGACACTGGTAATTGACCATATGGTGAGAAAGTAGGCTTGCAATTGTGTACAATAGTGCATTTTACTGTGATGGAGGGGCCTGTCTCCTGCCAATGGTTAGTAAAATTACAAGAGAGGCAAGATCCCCACAGTCCTCTACAAGTGATTTCTTAAGTCCTTCTAGAGCTAAAGAATAATTATCTGAAACCCTGGTCTTCCTCCCAGTTCTCATTCTTTTCTGTATTTTTTTAAAACCAGACTTTTTCAAACACTGATCTGGCATCCCACAAGTAACCACAGCAGTTAAGAACTAAAAAGGGTCCTCAAATCTTATGGGTAAGGGAACTGAAACCAAATGACAAAGATTCAATAGTGGGAAAGTAGGTATTAGAACACTCACCACTCAAGTTCTGCTCTAATGTGTTTCAAAGCCTCTCTTCATGAATGTCTCCAAATGAAAAGTTGCATGGCATCAAGTATTCAGTCACTGATTGAGGAAAGGCTAGTCCATGAGTTGTCTATCTCTTTCAACCAGTGTCCTCTCCTTATTTACTAGCTCTTTTATAAAAATCTCATCATAACCATCAAGTTTCTCTGCTTTCATAAAGTATTTTAAGATTTTTAAATTATATTTAGCATCTCTCTCTCTCTCTCTCTGTGTGTGTGTGTGTGTGTGTGTGTGTGTGTGTGTGTGTGTGTGTGTGTGTGTGTGTGTGTACTGTGGCTTACATGTGGAGGTCAGAGGATAGCTTTGAGGGTTTTTTGTTTCCTTCCACAGTGTGGGTTCCAGAGTTCAAACTCTGGTCAGCAAGTACCTTTACTCACTGACTCACTGAGACATCTTGATGGCCATATATATATATTTTTTCTTTTGTTTGTGTGTACAGTGTATATGTGTGGATGCATGTAGGTGTGTGTGTGTGTGTGTGTGTGTGTGTGTGTGTGTGTGTGTGTGTGTGTGTGTGTGTGTAAGATTGAAGGGGCCAATGCCGGGCGGTGGTAGCGCTCGCCTTTAATCCCAGCACTCAGGAGGCAGAGGCAGGCGTATCTCTGAGTTTGAGACAAGCTTGGTCTACAAGAGCTAGTTCCAGGACAGGCTCCAAAGCCACAGAGAAACCCTGTCTGGAAAAAAAAAAAGATTGAAGGGGCCAGAGTATGTCTCTATCTTAGACGTGAAACTATCCCATTGTAAATAATGAACTAAGCTGGAGTCCAGGAAGTCCCCTCCCAAGTTTGGCCAATCAGCCAAACAGTTTCAAACCCAGCCTTATAAGGCAGACAGACCCAAACATTACAGGATAACAGCTGTTACTGACCATGCATGGCTAAAAAGCCCGAAATGGGTGGAACTTTACTAGCCTCATCCAATCAAAATGCACCCCATACAATTGCTCCCTGACTGCCCAATTAAAACAGAGATACTTAGAATTCCCCGAGTCCTCTTTATAAAGGGCTTGTGTACCTTTGTCCTGGTCATCATCTCATTTTGTGTGGATGATTGACCCCTGCATGCTGGATGTTTCTGCAGAATAAATGGTCTTTGTGTTTGCATACTATTTGAGTCTGGTCTTTCTTCAGTGATTTTGGGACCTTTACAAGATCATATTCATGTCACAGTGCATATGTGGAGGTTAGAAGACAACCTTGGGTATTGGTCCTTACTTTCCACTTTGTTTGGTACAGAGTTTCTTTGACTTTAGCTAGCCTATGGGCTTCTGGAGATTGTGCTATCTCCACCTCCCACCTCTTTGTGAGAGGTCTGAGATTAAAGATGGCCACCATGCCATGCTTTTACATAGGTTCTGGTGGTTTCAACTCAGGTTCTCATGTTATTACAGCAAGTGCTTTTACCTGCTGAAGGATCTCTCCAACCTTCCAGTTCCTTTCTCTAGTTATGGTGATCTGAAAAGGAACACAAACCATACACAAGATATGGTTATTGATAGTATATTATAAATGATAGCAATGAAAACAACTCACACAGGCACTCTGAGCCGCCAAGATTCCAGAAGCCTCCAAGACCTGGCTTGAACCCCGAGAAAAAGGGAGCGCCTCCTGTCCTCTCTCTTTATCCTAACCCTCTATGTACCTGTGACCCCTCCCAGTATAGGTATCCAGGGTCTCTCCCTACAGTGGTCATTTCTGCTCTTCCATGTCTGCCCAAGAAAACTGAGGCATGGGTAAGTATTCCAAACCTAAATGGATTTGCCAGTCAGGGGAGCATTATAGGGATTCTATGCATGACAGTACTTCCTTTCCTCTAAGTATGCCCTTCACCATGACATAGACAACTCCACAAATAGATTGTAAGGCAGTTACTGCTGGGAGTAAGGTGGAAACTCAATAGACTCAAACAAGAGGAAGCAGAAGCTATATGAAATTATATATAAAGTAATAGTGTATTGTTCCATAGACAGGATGCATTGGAACTGCTCTGGGAAAAAATGGGCTGCAAACAAAACAGAGAAAGATGCTGTTGTGTATCTCAACAGAGAAGTGGGCCAATGATTCAAAGTTCAGGATCAGAGGGAACTTAGAAGCCCTGGTTAAGTTGTGAGACTCAGAACAAGAGGAAATGGTTACTGGACAGCCCATTTGAATCGGGGAAATGGTAGTATCTGGAATTTTCCTCACCACCACAAAGTGGGAGTAAAAAAAAGGCCCAAGATTGCTACTCTAGTTTGTTCTAAGCCCCAGAATATCATGTTGTGTGCAGACTTCAAAGAAAGAGTAAAGGTTTGCTGTGAGAGTCAATCCCAGACGCAGTCATGTCAGGGGACCTGTGGATGGCAGCAAGTACTGAGGGCAACAGCAAATAGGCTGGTTGACGATGTAAGAGCATTTTGTAGGTTGTTGTTGTGTCTGAAGTCATACGGAAATGCTTTATTGTTTATTACATTTTAGCCACCAGCCTTCGTTATCAATGGTTACCCATCGATAGGGTAGGAGGAGATAATGTTTTTCTAGAGTTGAGAGGCAACAACTGCAAGTGGAGCCCAGGGGGCTCTGTGGCTACAGGCCAGTGCCAGGGCTCCAGCAATAGGAGGCCATATGACTTGCAGTACTGAGGGGCCTTTTGCCTGTGCTTGATCCTGTCAGCCATGCTGTTCAACTGGGACTCTGCTAATGTTAGGTGCTTCTAGGCCATGCCCCCTCTTCCTGTCACTGCCCGCTTGGGGAAGGCATTCCTTTTGTTTATATGGCCCTGACTCCTCACAGTTATTTCCTGTACCAAGGCACAAAACATTTCAGAGGGGATTGTTGATGTGTCACTGAGTTCTAGGTGATGTGGTAAAGAGGTATTGACACAGGACTTTCTTGGGAACCAAGATGTGTGGCTTTTGCTTTTCACCTTCTTCATGGAAGCTACATTTGGGGGTCAATATAAAGGATTATTTGCAGAAGGTTGATCACAGAGGGTAGTGGCTTCAGAGACAGGAACACATTCATGAATGTGTGAATATGAGATTGAGCCAGAGAAAAGAAGCCCTTCCTATCAGGAAGTCCCTCGGAAGTCAGCTATTCTTGGGGGTTATGGTACTGTCATTGTTGCCCAGGCCATTTTTAGTTCTTGTGGGTACAGTCACTGACACACCACGCATAACAAAGCAGAAAAGTGGGATGGGGAGAAAAGGCTACTTGCAGCTTGGCCCATAGGAAGGTCTGGACCTAAGAACTTGTCATTTCATAGCATCTTCTAATGACTAGCTTTGTTAATGTAAATACTGGGAAATGGTTGAGACTTCTAATTGTTTTGCAAGTCTATTTTTCTTTTATTTTTATGAAATAAAATCTAGTACCCAAAAGAAAGAAGGAATGCATGTATGAAAAGGAAAGAAAAGAAGAGGAAAAATTGTCCTAACAAGAATAAGATCCCAATGGCTAGAACTGGGGAAATACTTTAAAATATATGGGATTACAGCCCAAAGTATGAAACAAACATCCATGATTTCATGCAGAGATACATATATGAATAAATGATTAAATATATGGGAGAGGAGAGACACTTTCTACATTTTAAAGAATTTCAAAGAGTTCATGGAGAATCCTATCCTGCCCCACTGCCCAACTGTCTACTGCTTACATGGGCTGCAATTCATTTTGAAAGAGTACATCATGGAAGCAAGGGTGTTATTTCACAGTTGGGAATTCTAAGATAGCCATATGACCAACAATGCCATGTCCAGCTGGCAGCAGGCGCTTCTGACAAGTGTGGTGTGGTGGTTTGAATGAGAATGATCCTCATAGCCTCATATATTTGAGTGCAGTCCTTAGTTGGTGAAAGTGTTTTAGGAAGGTTTGGGTGTGGCCTTCTTGGGAAGGTGTGTCACTAGGGATGAGCTTTAAAGTTTCAAAGCCCACTCTAGGCCCAATCTCTTTCTGATTTGTTGTTGTCTCCACATGTAAGCTCTTAGCTTCTGCTTCAGTACCATGTGTGCCTGGCAGCTGCCATGCTCTCCACCATGATGGCTATAGACTCGCCCTCTGAAACTATAAGCAAGCCCCTAATTAAATGCTTACTTTTATGAGTTGCCTTGGTCGTGGTGTGGTGACTCTTCACAGCAATAGAACAGTAACTAAGACATGTGGTGAGTGGTACTTCACCTCTCTGTGGATGTCCCATCTCAAAAGCGTCATGGCCCCAGTCTAGTCATAAGACAATCATTAGACAAAATCAAAGTAAGGGACAGTCTATAGAAGACCTTACCAGGACTCCTCAAAATCAAGGTCATCAAAAAATGAGGAAAATCTGAGCAACTGTCATAGGAGCCTAAGGAGATGGGATGAGCACTAACTATAATGCAATGTATCTTGGACATTATAAACAAGCTACTTCAATCTGAATAAACTGGTATGTTATCAATGGAAATATATCAATATCACTTCATTAATTGTGACTAAGTTCTCACAACAATATAAGATACCAACAGTAAGAAAAACTGATAGCAACATTTTTGAAAGTATAAAATTATTCTAAAGTCACAAGTATTTACTTATTCAAATTTAAATAGATGAGGGCTGATATGGTTCAGTGGTTAAGGGTTCCTACTGTTCTCCGGAGGACCTGAGTTCAATATCCAACATCCACATCAAGTGACTCCTAACTGTGTATAACTTCAGCCCTAGGGCATCTGACATCTCTGGCCTCCAAGGGAACCCACATTCACTTGCCCATACCCCCACAGAGACACATAATTAAAACTGAAATAAATCTTTAAAAGGTAGCAATAGAATAAAATAGATGGACAGGCCTGCCTGGTGCCTTGTGTGTCAGGCACCAGAAGACACCAATGGGGCAACCTGGGTCCTCATGGTCTGGGCTTCCTGAAGTATCCACAGGCCCATCAGGCACCACAAGGTGACAGGTGGTTGGGTATCAATATGAACAAGTATATGGTAGTGAATTTGGAGAGAAAGAGAGGCAGAATGGTTCATGTGCTATGGTAAGAGGCAATTTTGAAGAAGGGAGGGCTGAAAGGAATGGACTGATGTTGGTAGCCTTCTTGCCACTTGGGACCAGGATGATGTCCAGACCTGGGCTGTTGCTATGACCATATCTGGGTCTGCAACATCTGGGGTCTATGTCGATGTCCATGACTCTTGTTACCACCAAGGCCACAGGGATGCCAGCAGTGTGGGCCGCCACCTATGACCATTGTGGTGTCTTTGGGCCATGTGACCACCAAGGCCATGTTGGCCTGGGTAGACTGTGCTGCCACCCAGGGGAACATGATGACATCAGGCCTGAGTTGCTGCCAATAGCCATGAGTGGGTCCATCTTCCTGCCATAGCCATGATCTGAGTTGACGTCTAAGGCTTCAGTAATCACTGAGGGCCATTTGAATGACTGGGTACTGGTCAAACACCTAAGTTCATATTGGACTCCAAGGCCCATGCTTCCATTGGAGCCATGATAATTTGGATGGCCTATGCTGCTACCCAGGGCCGTGGTAACATCTGAGCCTACACTCTGTTGAGAGGCCATGTCTGGGTCCATGGCCCCACCACAGCTGTCATGATTCTGAGTCTGTGTCTGTGGCTCTTGATACCATTGAAGGCCATGCTGAAGCCAGGGGTCTGGGCCACCACCTGGGTCCATGTTGACATCTGTGTCCGGGCTGTGGCATGGGACTATGTCTGGGTCCATGGTGCTAACACAGTCAGGGCCTGTGATGTGATGTCTGTGGCCTGTGGTGCCACCAAAGGCTACACAGATGCCCAGGGTCTAGGCTATATCATGTGGCTATGTTGGTGTCCAAGGGCTGTGCTGACACTGGGGCCATGGTGTCTTCTGGGCCAGGGCTGCTGCTGAGTGAGGGCCATGTCTGGGTTTATGTTGATGTCTGTGGTCCCTGACACCATCAAAGGTTATGCCAATGCTAGGGGTCTGGGCCACCACCTGTGGCCATGTTGGTGTCTGAGGGCTTCCCTACCATCGGGGTCAGGCCAATCTAAGTGGCCTGTCAAGTCACACAGGCCCAGCCCCAGTCTGTTGCCGTGGACCATGTCTGGGTCCATGGTTCAACAGGAGCTAGGGTCTAGGCTGATGTCCATGGCTTGTGTTGCCACAGGGGGTCATAGGAATCAAACTTGTTGAAATCCAAGGGCTCTGCCAAGCCAGCACAATCCCTCAGTGGCTCGTAGATTGCAGGCCCTGTTCTTTGCTGGACAGTATAATAGGAGAGCTGGTACCGTCCCTGCCCTCATGGGAGAGCTGACCCAAGCACTCAGGAGAGATGGTCCCACCCCACACCATGGGTGTGGGAGAGCTGGCTCCTCCCCTCACCTGAGGGTGTGGCCCCAATGACCCAGAAAGATCATCTTGACTACCACCCAGACCCACATCCTGGGCCTTGGGTTGGCCTACTCTAACAGCTATCCCATCTTTGACCAGAACAATAACCACAGCATTTCCATTACTTGGAGCAACAACAGGATATCTGAGGGGAGTTTCCATGAGGCCCAGCCCAGTGATGATGGTGTGTCAGAAACCAGAGGCCTGGTAACACACCAATGACTCAATGAAATGAACATTTTGTGGTGGGGCTGATTGGACAAAAGGGGTAAACTGTGTGACATACCACAACTCCTGATGCCACTAGGATGAATGAAGAGGTGTTGGAAAGATGGAGGAGTGAGGAGGGTTTTTAAAATTAATTTGGGAAGGTTTACTGCAGGGGTGAGTGGCAGGTATAGAGGGGTTAGGAGGTGAGTGAGACTGGGGTACATGATGGGAAATTTCCAAAGAATCAATAAAGAATTATGTTAAAAAGGAATACACTGGCAGAAGTTAAAAATAAAATAAAATTGATGTCTTTGGAAACTGAGACTGAGAAAGGTAGCCATTATGTATGCATGTGTGTATATGTAAGCATATGAATAATAAAATGTGAATATCCTTGCTTACAACAAACAACGGCACCAAAAATCATATGAGCTAGGCACAGAGGTACAAGCCTGCAGTCATGGACATGGAAGGTAGAGGTAGGAGGCAAGTTCATCCTAGGCTACATGGTGAACTTTAAGGTCATCTGGGGTGACATGAGACCCTGTCTCAAAAAATAAAGCAAAACAAACAAAAAAAGCAACAATATAAAGAGGAGACAGTTTTTTTTCCAGAATGACAAAGGTAGAAAGTATGAGTACTGGTGGTATGTAGAGAAAGCAATGGTCATAAAAGGGGGAAGACTCTATTCTTGCTGTATTCCTAGTTCTTTGCATAGGTTCTGGCATGTAGTAATAGCTCCATGAAAATGAACTTTTAATTTTTCTGGATTTATTTTTTTACGCATTTGATTGTTTTGACTACATGCATGTATGCGAACCACATGTGTGTCTGGTGCCTTCAGAGGTCAGATCCCCTGGATCTGGAGTTGTAGATGGTTTTGAAATACCATGTAGACTCTGGAAACCAAACCTAGGTCTTCTGCAAGAGCAACAAGTGCTCTTAACCACAGAACCATTTATCCAGTCCAAGATGACTTCCTCACCAAGAGCCAAGGGCCTGGCACCTGCTAGGCAAGTGCTCTACCACTGAGCTAAATCCTCAATCACATAAAACACACTTTTAAAAATGCAGTGTCTCAAGTAGCCCAGTCTGGCTTAAAACTTGCTAACTATGTGGCTAAGGATGTCCTCTTGACATTTGAATTCTCTTGCTTCCACCTCCCAAGTGAGTGGATATAAGCATGGGCCACTACTCCTGGCTTGTGTGGTGCTGGAGATCAAACTCAACACTTTCATGTATGATAAGCAAGTACTCTACCAACTGAGCTCCACTTTCAACCTTTAAAATTCATTGTTGAATCAAAGTTATGGGAACAGAGCTGTCAAAGGGGCCAGACAGAGCAACCCAGGGAAGATGACAAACCAGCATTGAGCACAAGGATATGGTTGTGTTTTGTGGTTGCTCCAAGATGCCGTCACTTGCCTGGACTCACCTCACTCCTGGCTCAAACTCTTATCACTCACTGATCAAACAGTGTGAAAGGCTCTCTGGTTTCTCCATTAAGGAAAGTGCTGTACATTTAACCCATTGCACTCAGCCCTCGTGGCTCAGTAGATATTTCTAGAATAGAGAGGGAAGAAAAGAGGAACTCAAAAGGAGAATCTGTGATGGATAGGTATGGCTATTTCTGTTTCTTGCAGGAAGAAACTTGTAAAGAAAAGTTGGGTTATGCTGGCTCCTGAGTTTGTGCTCCTAACCTTCATATAATAGTGCAACAATGCCAAGGAGTACAAGAAACTGTGTAAGTCACTTAATCTCTTAAAGAGAATTTTATCCATGCCGGTCAAGAGAGTAGTTTTTACCATGTGGAAGTAGAATCAAGTCTGGCTGTCGATTAAACAAGAGCAGAACATGACAGCATTGTACTAGGCACCCATCAGTGACTCTTCTCTTTCATAAGCTCACATGTTCTTTTTATTGTTATTAGAATCTCATTTTCAGAATAATACCAGCAGCCTTGCTGAGAATCAGTAATTTACCAGTTGTTACGTGGGGATTTGAAGTCAAGCCCTCTTGCAGTTTTCATTGTCTGCTATAGATTTATTTTTGTGGTTCCACCTGACATTCTGTAGCATATCACAAAACATTTTGGATGGCTGGGGAGATGATGGCTCAAGAAAAAGTGCAAGCATAACGACCCCTGGTATCCATTTGAAAGCTGGGTGTGGTAGTTTGCACCTGTAATATTCTGGACTGGGGCAGTGACTGGAGGATCCCTGGGGCTCACTGGTGACCCATCCTAATTTAATGAGTGAGTCCAGGCCAACATAGTTGGTTCTTTTTCTTCTTCTTTTTTGGTTTTTTAGAGATGGGGTTTCTCTGTATTGTTTTGGGGCTTGTCCTGGAAATCACTCTGTAGACCAGGCTGGCCTTGAACTCACAGAAGTCCTCCTGCCTCTGCCTTCTGAGTGCTGGGATTAAAGGCTTGTGCCACCAACGGCTTGAAGTGATTGGTTATGAGAAACAAAACCCAAGGTTGACATCTGGCATCCACTTACAGATACACAAATGTGCACATGTAAAGGGGCTCGAGTGCAAAACACAAAATAATTTTAATTTATTTTGAGATAAGGGCTCTCTGCAGGTCAGGCTGGCTTTAAAGTCACTTTATAGTCCCGACTGGATTCAATTTTTCTTATAGACCAGGCTGGTCTTGAACTCACAGAGATCCTCCTGCCTCAGCTTCCAGAGTGCTGGAATTAAAGGCATGTGCCACCACTGTCTGTGGCCTCAAATTTTTAATCCTCATTCCTCAGCCCCCTGAGCACTGGGAATATAAGCATATATGTACCACCATGTCCTACAGGACTGTAAAACTTTTGAGACCAAAGAATATTGCACGTATCCAGGTCAGTCTTATGCAATTGTCAGTTGGTAAAATGAAATGGAGACACAGAGGATGGCATTGGTAGAACTGATATATATATATATATATATATATATATATATATATATGTATTATTAAGCATATGTATTATAACATTATTCCCATGTGGTCCCAAAGATTTAAATACAAGAATGGACATTTGTTCTTCAGGGTTTTTCCTATGTTTATCTTGTCATATAACTGCATACAAAATTCTTTTGGGAAAATGGATCATAGGGGTCAGAGATGTGGCTTAGTGAGTAAAGGCACTTGCCACTGAGTCTAACAACTCCAGTTAGAGCCACAGAACCCACACTGTAGAAGGAGAGAACTGACTCCACCCCCCCCCACACACACACACAGCAAAAATAAGTGTTTTAAAATGTGCTGTTTTCTAACATTTTTGTGTGCTTAATGGTTCTGCTTTGGATATAGATGTGTCTTTTGTATTTTTTAAAATTTACTTAATTTAGTTGGGGGGTTTGGGGGGCTTGTTTTGTTTTGAAACAACATCTCTGTCTAGAGCCTAGGCTAGCCTGAGATTCAATCCTCCTGCCTTAACCTCTTTAGTGCTGGGATTATAATCTGATTTTTAAAAAAGTAATTAAGAATGATACATTGTTATGAGTGTAGAATTTTATTTCATTCGTGTCTTCTTGACCAACATTAGTGTTCATCTCCAGTTTTTGAAATCGCACACCACATTAGAAGGAGGTTCATTGGAAAACAAGGATGTTACAGTGAGGAGAGGAAGGCAGCATGGCCGGCGTGGGGCGGGAGGGGGGAGTGACTCCCCAACAGACGAAGTAAAGGCAAAGAGCCAGTTTCCAAGGGAGGAAACTTGAATGGAGAGGGCATGGACGGGCTTTCAATTTAGAAAAGGAAAAGGATACCTCTTCTCCAGAGTTGGGAAGGAAGACAGACAAGCGGGGTGGGGGAGTGCGGGGTTGGGGGTGGAGACCTCTGGTTTCTGTCAGATGCTGGGGAAGTTGGTGACAGGAGACATTTTGCTGGGGCGGGGGAGGGTATTTGAGGAAGTGCTTGTGTACTCTGGGAAAGGCTGCCTGGCTGGAAAGGCCAGTACCAGAGGCTTAAGATGTGTGGGAAGATCCTAGGGCCGGTGAATAATTTCAAATAAACCAGGACAGTTTAATGCGCAGGACCCCAGACATGGTGAGGAGATGTAGACTTGTGAAGGGGACGTTTCTGTCAGTTTTCATTCTCTTCAAGCTTTTCCTTTGTTTAAGGTCTCACAAGTTCTAGGACCCTGTTTCCCTTCTTTCGACCTGTTTTTCTTTCATTCTAGTTCCCCTTTTCAAGTTTATAATTCCGGAAGTGCTGCATGTTCTATTGGAGAAAAATCCTCCTGTCAGAAACGACTAGAAACCTCTGCCAACTGAGAAAGAACTAATAAGCATTCTGCCACCAGATGGCGCTCTCCACTCAGTAGTTTGGACATCTTAACCAGATGCCTGTGTCATCTCACATAAACAAAACATCTTTGATAGCTTGGATAAAGATCATCTGGGTAAGGTTTTTTAAAAAATTATTCGTATTTAAAATATAGACAATCGAAGCCACATTCAGGGACACTAATCCATGCGTACCACAGCAGGACCTAGGAATGTACCCGTGAAGAATCCAGAGTCCACAAGAGAACTCTGAGAACCACTGGACAAAATGAACATGGTACTAAACGCATCCTCTAGAGTGGTGATTCTCAACTTTTCTGACACTGTGACCCTTTAATAAGTTCCTCATGCTGTGCTGACTCTCAACCATAAAATTATTTCATTGCTACTTCATAACTGTAATTGTGCTACGGTTATGAATCATAATGTAAATAAATCTTGTGTTTTCTCCGATGGTCTAAGGTGACTCTCGTGAAAAGGTCATTCGACCCCACCCGCCATGGGACTCAGTCTACAGGTTCAGAACCATTGCTCTAGACCCAGCTCAGCTGAGATGCAAATACCTGGGCTCCACCTCCAGACTTCCTTCCACCGGAAAGAGAAATCTGAGTTTTAACAGGTGATCCCCCCCCCCCCCCGCCCAGTGTTGAGGATCAAAACCAGGGCCTTGAGCTTTACTAGTGAGTGCTATCGCTAGGCCTTCTGGGTGATTCTGATGGCTGTTCAAGTTCGAAGACCTGCTGCCATAGGATTGACTGGATCGGAAAGGAGTGCCTCTTTCTTCTCTTTGCCTGCTGACAGGAATCCACAGCACATTTTGAAATCCAAAGCTGAAGCTTCAGTTTTAACCAATTAAATGATAGCCCACATAGTGCATGGGAACCAAACATGCTTTGTTGGTTCCTTTTTGAATTGTCCAGGTAATTGCAAGGTGCAGCCAAATTTAAGAATTACTGTAAACCAGAAGGTGGTGACCCACTCCCTTAATCCCAGCACTTGGGAGGCAGAGGCAGGCATAGATCTCTGTGAGTTCAAGGCCTCGTCTATGTAGCCAGCTCCAGGACAGCCAAGGCTACACAGAGAAACCCCACCCTCTCTCGGGAAAAAAAAAGAATTACTGTAAAATGTGGAGGAATTATGTCTGAGGTTTTCTGGGACTCTCACAAACCCTTATAGCTTTATACACACCCTAAAACTCCCGGTGGCTGTAACCATTGTTAGTGGTGGAACAGAGTTCGCTGCCATTTGTATGCTTACCTGGGTTTAAAAAGAAATTGAAAACCACAAGTTGAGAGCAACACAGATCAACTGCATTCCCACTGTTGTATGGAACTGTAGATATAATGATGAATTCAGATTAGACGTACAGCAAACTGGAAAGATGGCATACATACATATAAGCAAAATACATAAACACTTAAAAATGTAAAAAAGTAAAAGCATCTTGCTTGGTATGGAACTTGTGATCCTCTTGCCTTTGCTCACCAAGTGCTAGGATTACAAAGCTCTGTGCCACCATGGCAGGCTCAATATTCTTTTTGTTGTTGTTTTTCGAGACGGAGTTTCTCTGTGTAGCTTTGGAACTTATCCTGGCACTCGCTCTGTAGACCAGGCTGGCCTCGAACTCACAGAGATCCAGTTGCTTCTGTCTCCCAAGTGCTGGGATTAAAGGCATGCACAACTAACACCCGGCTCATGCCAAACAGTTGCTAGTGCCTAGGTGAGGGAGGAACCCTCATAGGGCAAACTTGTATATCATTGTACTTTCAGTGTGTGTGTCTTTCCATTTGGTTTCAACTAAAATCATTTTTGGGAAAAGGAAGGTAAACATGTCCAGTGGTATTTCTGTCTACCATCTCTATAACGCAAGTAAGTATGGTCAGAAGTGTTCCTGTCTTCCATTTATTAACCTTTTGAATGTGTGCTCCGAGGTTTTCTTTCTCCGTGTCTTAAACCAAGCTCACCCAGCATGCCTACCCTCATTTCTTCTTCAACTATGACCTTAAACCGAGCGTGCTTAGCAATGCCCATCTCAAAACTGAGCATGCCCAGAAAGGTGCTGGCCCTAATGTGCTTTCCTATATGAATATGCATATGCTCCCTGAATGAAATCCTGGTGCTTCCTTTATCAAGGAATGATACCAGTACTCTCGTCCTCTTTCTCCATTCTTTTTCCTTCTGCTTATGTATATTGACTTTGCATTCACTAAGAGGTAACCCCACTGTGACAGTAACAATTTCCAATGTGCTTGCATTTTTCATAGGCATTCATTGTCTGAATAAAAGTATCAACTAATGAGCATCATTGAGACTTTAATAAAATTATAAAAAATTACATCTAGCCAGAATCTCAAAAATAGAAATGCAATCAAAGTTTTGATGTCTGAGTTTGTAAATCACACATTTTCCCTTTTACAGAGCCAACATGTTCGACCATATGTGAGCCTTTTAAATCTGTGTAAAGTAGCATATTTAAAGCACTCACATATAGCAAACCCATTGTATAAAGGCAGTTTTTTTCCTCCCCTAAAAGGTCCAGATTTAAAGAATTGCCCATTAGTTGAGTTTTCCAACATCTAATGTGTTTAAGAATCATTTAGAAACTCCAGACTCTTCTTCAGGGCAGATTGTGACTCTAGGTTTGAGAATCTGTTTCTAAATTCTGATGTTGCTCTCTGAGGACTATATTAAATCCCAAGGAACTAACACCCAGTCTCAGTTTTCACACCTCCTACTCATTCTCTAACTGGACTTTAATTTCCCCTTTCTATGAACAGAGCTTATTTTGAATCACCAGTAACTTCTATTCCTCTAGGTAAAATTAGTATGCAACAGTTCACATCCTCATTGGTAGCATCTACCTGTATGTGCTCCCTTGATCTCTTAGCTTCTGGTCTTTTGGGATTCCTCCATCCCCCAATTCCTTTTTTTTTTTATCTTCCTTTCCAAGCTCTTCCACAAACCATGGAAGAAGATAGCAATTCAAAGCTCAGTTTTTATCATTTTCTATCTTGTTCCCTACCTGTGCCTATCCAGTTGTGGGCAGAGCTCAAGGGAAGTTTTATTGTATTCCCTGGGGCACATTTGACATCTTCTGGGAACATCTTGAGTTGTCATGATTTAGGAAGGGAGGGATACTGCTAGATATCACAGAATGCACAGAAATGTTCTCAGTCCACAGCAACAATGAATTTTCTGCCATGAGTGTAGAGCCAGAGGAATTCCACCATAAAGAGGTATAGACCTGTTTCCTAGGATATAGGGAACATCTGAGTTCCTTGTTAACTTTTACATTCTAATTTAACTGATCTGTGGTGGATCCCTAGATACTGTACCTCCTCTTCTCCATGCCTCTCGTGTGTGTGTGTGTGTGTGTGTGTGTGTGTGTGTGTGTGTGTGTGTGTGTGTGTGTGTGTGTGTGTTGTGTGCAACCTCAGATGTCATCCAATATGATTCATCCTTTTTTGAGACAGGATCTCTGACTGCCTAGCATTCATTGGTTCAGCTAGGCTGGCTTCCAGTAAGCCTCAGAGATCCTCCTTTCTCCACCTTCTCCAACCTCCCTTGACTTTCTAGGATGACATGATGCTTTCTTAAAACGTGGGTTCTGGGACTCAAACCCCATTTCTCACTATTGTGAGACAAGTGCTTTACCAACTGAGCCACCTCCCCAGCTATAGATACCACATCTCTAACAAGCCTCCAGCAAATGTCATCAATGTTTCTGCTCCAAGGACCACAATTTGAATAGCAAGACTGTGGCCCAAACACCCATCTATCATGTTCATTGTCACAGGAGACTCCAGCAGCCTCCCTCCAATTCAAATCATTTTCCATGAAGACCAAAAAGGACTGAATCAGTATCTCCACTTTGGCTATTTGAGGGCTCCCAAATTTAATATTACTAAAACACATCATCATCTTCCATTAAATCATTTATTATGTCTGCCAAATAGTCAAATGTGGTCCTCTTTCACTTAAGTAGCTTTCACTGAGGCAGTCTCACTCAACTCTTTGAGCGATTACTTGAGAATTCTAGAATCTTCCTGAAACCTCTTCCTTTATTTCCTTTCTTTTCCTTTATGGCACTGGTCAGATTGACACTTTCTGATCAAACACAAGTAGGTACCATGTTGGCCAAAAGAATGGAGCTCATAGTCTCTGGTTATTATAGATATGTAATGTAGAATACAAATGCATAGCTACATCCTATAGCACTCACAAATTCCTGTAGTAAGTTATAGAAGTCAACAGACAATAATGAGTCTTAGAAATTATAACTTTAGGCCCAGTGGTGGTGGCACACACCTTTAATCCCAGCACTCAGGAGGCAGAGGCAGGTGGATCTCTGTGAGTTCAAGGCCAGCCTGGTCTACAGAGTGAGTTCCAGAACAGCCAGAGCTACACAGAGAAACCCCATCTTGAAGAAAAAAAGAGGAAGAATATGTATTGAGCCAAGATTGGTGGTACATATCTTTAAACCCAGCACTTCGGAGGCAAAGGAAGGCAGATAACTGAGTTCAAGGACAGCCTGGACTACATAGTTCCAGGGCAGCCAAGGCTACATAGTGAGACTGTCTTAAAAACAAAACAACAACAAAAAGCAATGTATATAGAATAGAAGAGCTAAGTAATTGTTGTCTTTTAAATTTAGGATTTAGAGGCTGGAGACATGGCTCAGCAATTATAAATAATAACTTCTGCTCTTGTAAAGGACTTGGGTTTGATTCTGTAACTCCAGTACCAGGGGATTTCATATCCTCTACATACATGCAAGCAAAACATCCATACACATAAAATAAAAACAAAATCTCAAAAATATAAATTTATAATTTAAATAATGTATCGATACACTATATAGCACTTTATATACAGTAGTGATTATTAATAAAAGTCTTCCCAGTTATAGTTTTCTAGAAGAAAACAAATTTCAGAAATTCACTTCATGAGGAATATGGAATTTACCTATTGAGATGACTAATTTGATCATAAACCTAAAGCAACAGAATATAATTAATAGTTAATATTTAACAAAGTACTTGGTAGATAATCAAACCCTCTGCTGAATAGTTTCATAGATTATCTCACTTTGCCTCATAACTAATTTATGTACAAGGTGGGTTGGCTTTATCAGTATTTATAACACATGAACTGTAAGCATATACATAGGCAGATATATGTGCAGAAGTGCAGTGTGTGTGTGTGTGTGTGTGTGTGTGTGTGTGTGTGTGTGTGATCAAGTATGCATGGCATTGACTTTCACTCTATTCCATTTCTGGAAAGTAGGCATGGAGCATCCGATTATTAATCTATTCAGCAACATTTTTTATGAACTGACAGTCAAGCAAGGGGAAAGGATGGCTAATTCTCAAAATGAAGTCAGAGCAAGTTTCAACGGCATCATTTACAGACAGTGGACAGCTAGTGGTAGGAGCAGAAAGATATTGGTTATGTCAGACAGATGAGAGATACAAAGTGGCTGAAGAGACAGACGTGAAGAAGGGCATGTATTCTCTTACTACTCAATAGGGGCCACATTCTATGAAAACAGGAAAATATGCTGCAGTGAATAGAAGCATGCTCAGCTAGTTACTGCAGGGCTACTCATAGGTTTTCCTGCATAGGTCTTCCCAGAAGTTATGTATGACTAGCCTTATCTTGAGACATTGGGGGGAAACAATGGGCATAAATGTTTGTAATGGTTTATATTGATTGCCAACTCAACAGCAGCTAGAATTATTCAGGAGCCTTGTTTCTGGGAATGTCCATGAAGGAATTTTTAGATTGGGTTAACTGAAGAGGAATGGCCCATCCTAAATGTGGGTATCATATGGGGCCTCATAAAAAAAAAAGCTACCTGAGCACCAACATTCATCATCTTCTGCTTCCTGGCTACAGGTGCCATGTGACCAGCTGCCTTCCAGCTCCTGTTTCCATGATTTCCCCACCACAATGGACTGTTCTCTGGATCCACGGGCCAAAATAAACTCTCCTTTCCTTCCTTTTGGCAGATATTTTGTCACAGAAATAAGAAAGTAACCGATACAGGGGAGGAAGCAGATTTGATATGCTGTGTTCCCATTTTTACGTTGCCCTTCTACCAGTAAACAACGCTTAACACACATCTGGCACACTGCTGCACAAATACACTGGGTGTGTAAAAATGATAGCCACAAATATTTGTTTTAAGGAGTGCTGTGGAACAGTCCTTTTTTACACTGTATATGTATTACTCTCATTGGCTAATAAAAGCTGGTTGGCCAATATCCAGGCAAAAAGTACAAGTGGGGTAATCACACTGAAGATACAGGGAGAAAGAAGGGCAGAGTCAGAGAGTCAAGAGGAGACATGGAGAAGCAAGATGAACATGCTATGCTAATAAAGCTACCTCCAAGTGGCAGAGCATAAATAAGGAATGTGGGTTAATTAAAAATGCAGGAGCTAGTTAGTAATAAGCCTGAGCTATTGGATGAGAATTTACAATTAATATAAGTCTCTGTATGGTAATTTGGAAATGGCTCCCAGGACGGGAAAACTCTGCTTGCAAAGGAGATGATTCTATTTGTTTTTATATGGTATTTTCTTTCCACTTTGGAGACCCAGCTAAGGATTTCATACTCCACTAGATGGCACTCTCTGCCATACATATGGAGCTGCAGTTGACGTCTAGGTATTCAGGAAGATATTAGGAGATTTTTAGTAAATCTCCCTCTCCCCCCAACCCCCACAAGCAATTTAAATAGCAGTCTCATTGACCAGCCCTTCCAGGACTGAGATTTTACTGGCTTAAATTTGTCCCAGTGCTCTCGTTCAATTTTTTTCACGTCTTAGCCCTGAGCAGGCTTGCTACTTCCATATAAATTGTATCTCCACTCTCAAATGGTGCCTAGTGGGGAGCTCTGTTTGTTTGTTTAAGTACAATTCTAGTCACTGGAAGTGGGATAAGAGAATCAAGGGACATACACAAAAGGGAAGGAGATTTTTGTGCACTTTGGGGTCTCAAGCTTTACTTGCAAAAGAGATCCACATATGAATAGCTGCTGGTGCACCTGATGAAGATATGCTCCCCAAGTTTCTCTGTGGGTTAGCTTCCTCACAAATGTTTGGGCTAGTTGCTGAAGTGCACATTCTTGGTCCCCAGGGACCAGAATTTCTGGTCTGATATGTCTTGGAATGAACATCATTTCCAAGCTCTTTGGTAGGATCTAGCCCCAGATAAAATGAAGACAAGCAACAAGGCATGTTAGATAGAGGTAAGTCTTTTCTGCATGGGTCAGTTGCTTCCTCTGTAACCTAGAGAAGACCTTCACCTTTGATCACTCCCTCATTTTTGAGTTCTCCTGTTATCTTTAAGATAAAACCATTAACACCAATCTCGTGGACTTGTTACAATGATTTAATGGAATAAATGAAGCATTGATTTTGCATTTGCTGCTTAATAAATGTAACTTCTTTCTTTTCCACTCCAGCAATGGAGAATAGTGTTGGGGTACTAGTGACTTTATCTTGTGGCTTTCTTCCCAAGATCCTTATCACTTTCTCTTACCAGGTCAATCCCTTTTATGGTCTAGCCCTCACGAACAGGAACAAAAATAGAGAGTATTTCAAAACACATTCTCCAAGAAGCAAGCATGGTGACACACATCTGTAATCCCAGATTATTTATTTATTTATTTATTTTTGGTTTTTCGAGACAGGGTTTCTCTGTGGCTTTGTAACTAGCTCTTGTAGACCAGGCTGGTCTCAAACTTACAGAAATCTGCCTGGCTCTGCCTCCCAAGTGCTGGGATTAAAGGTTTGCGCCACCAACGCCTGGCATAATCCCAGAATTTAAGAGGCTGAGGAAGAAGGATTACTACAAACTTGAGGCCAATCTGGTCTACATAGCAATACTGTATCTCAGAAAAACAGAAACAAAACCAAAGCCCCAAACGTCTGTCCCAAACAAAATGCATCCTACTTGTTCATTCGTCGGTCACAAGCAGTAGGGAGAAGGGAACTGGGATTGTCATGTAATTCAATCTTGTTTGTAATTCAAATAAAAAAAGAAAAAAAGAATGCTTTAAAGCAGTCTTTTGTGGTTTATGTTACCCAGGAATTTCAGCCATGATGCCCCCAATCCAAAGGCAACTAAATACACAGTGGGAAATACAGGCCTATGAATAAGACATAAGAGCTTTAACCTGTCTTATTTAATCAGTATCAATTGGTAACTGTCTTAGTTATTGTTCTACTGCTGTGAAGAGATACAATGAGCAAGAGAGAAGAAAAGAAAGCATTTCACTGGGAGTTTGCTTACAGTTTCGGAGAGTTAGTCCATGAGCATGGTGGTGGGGAGTATGGCAACTTGTAGACAAGCCTGGTACTGAAGCAGTAACTGATCAGAAAGTTGGAAACAGAGAACAAGAGACTAGACCCAGCATGGGCTTTTGAAATCTCAAAGCTCACCTGAAGTGACACACCTCCTGCTACAAGGCCATACCCCTAGTCCTTCCCAAGCACCCCACCGAGTGGAAACAAACATTCAAATATATGGGTCTATGGGGGCTATTCTCTTCAAACCATCACAGTACCTATGCCCTGTATGGTGGGTATCCATCTGGATGTTGCCCAAGGACGTTGTTCACTGTGACTGCTGGAGAGCAACCAGGTCCCAATTAGTCACAGAGCTCAGGGGATCTTTATACCAGAGTGTTCTTCCTGGATAATGGGCCACAAATATGGGCTCATATGGCTGTCAGTACCTTTTATAAGATGTCAACTCTTACAGTATGCTGCTACATAAGTCCTTGGAATGTTCATTCTAGTGCAGTGTCTCTGATAGTGATATCATGTGCAAATGTTTGGCCAACAAAAGCAAGATAGTGCTCTTGTTATGCATCGCTGCCTAGCTTTAGCCTTGGGAGTTGCATGAAGTTGGAAGAACATTAAAAGCTATTTTCTTTCTGTGGAGGTAACTGCCTGCTTCCCATTGCCAGCTGCTAGGTTTGAGGGATGTCTTCTACAAGGCTACTAGACTTCCTCTTTCCCTACAGATTCTATCAGATGACTTCTTGAGAGTATTCATTTTGAGACAAAGTGACTCAAACCTCTTCAGCCATTTTAAGTCTGTGATCTTTTCCAAAAGTTTAAATTAATATAAGTCAGCCAAAAAGTAGCAGGGACGAGCATGCAAAGAAATGCACTCACTGAAATGTCTTAAAAATGTATTAGGAATGAACTGCTTTATGAAATTCAGGTCGTCTTCAAGGCAGAGTACCTGGTTGTATCCAGGTTCTTAACTCCTATGGTTGGAAGTTGAGATAAGAAGAAAGAATCTGAGCCAGCTGGTGGTTGTGCAGGCCTTTGGAGGTGGAGGTAGGCAGATCTCTGTGGGTTTATGGCCAGTCTTGTCTACAGAAAGCGAGTTCAAGAATAACTAGGGTTACACAAAGAGACCCTGTCTCAAAAATCAATCAGCAACAAGAAAGAAAGAAAGAAAGAAAGAAAGAAAGAAAGAAAGAAAGAAAGGAAGGAAAGAAGGAAGAAAGAAAGAAAAGAAGAAAAAATGAAGGAAGAAAGAATCTGTATTTGAACATGTCAGAGCAAGGTATCACTAAGCCAATTATAGACAATCATGCTCACTAAAGTATGTATGTGAAATAGGTTTTATCCCCAAAGTCACACATAAATAATTAGCCAATGAAGAGTTCACCTACAACCCTGACTACCATCTTTTCTTTCTCAGGAATTTCTAGAGGCTTTCCATGGCCTTCTAGAACCAAAAAGAAACTGAGAGGAATAGAGAGACAAAGGAAGAGCACAGGGAAAGAAATAAATCTATCTGTGGGGGAAGAGGATAAAGTCCCAAGTGAATGTGTGTTATTGACACGTGCAGGGCTATGTCAAGGACTCTAATGCCCTGGATCCATGGGAATGGCAAAGCCTTTTCTTGGTGGAAGTATGGATGTATATTGATGGCATGTGCAAAAAGTATGAAGTAAAGCTTCTTCCTCTTGGGTCACTGTAGTTTAAAAGCCCCCCTTCCCTCAGAGAATCTCCTTACTGTGATTATCTAACCCACCTCCTTCTTTGTGCTGTGCATAATAAATGTATTGAGTTTCTTTGCTGCTGGTGTGTCTCCATCAGGATGTGCAGCCCACCAAATTCCAGTTTTTCTGTATGTGTGTCTTCATTCTTTGTTGTCCCAGTTAGGTTATTCTCAAAACCATACAAGTCATGGCAGGAATTAGGGATACACAGGAAGGATTAGAGGGAAGAAAGTGAAAGGAGAAGTTCTTTGGAAGTGCAGACAGTGCTGCAAACCACTCTTAACCCTCTCTCCAGTTGTAAAAGGCTTATTCTAAGATTGGGGAACAGGTTTTACCTCAGAGAATTGTGTGCCCTCGTTACTCTCATCATAGCTTCTTTTGGGATGATCCAAGATGCTCACATTCTCAGATCACTGAATTCCTTTATGTACTCCATATTCCTTGACTACCTTTAGGAGACCTAAAAAATGTTCAGATAGCTAGAGCTGCAAGTATATAGGATGCTGGATCTAGAGAACCTGAGTCAGGAATAGCATGCTACATACTGAAGGTGTTCACTTTGTCTTTTCTCAGCCATAGCATGTGCTCTGTCCAATGCCCCCTGTCTGGGATCGTAAAAATATCCACATCTAGCCAAGGTACAATATCTATCCAGGCCAAAAGACATACCCTCATTAGGGCCATGTTTGCAAGAGGCTATGAGCCAAATCTTGAGGATGTAGTGAGATTTATGGAGAATTTTCAAGTCTTTCCTGGGACACAGCCATTAGATCAGCAGAGAAAGTCTTTGTTCAGAGTTTTCTAGGGAACCAAGGAGTAAAGTTCTCATGGTAGTCTGAGGAGGTAGCTTTGGTCTGCATACTCTATAGACAACTCCTCTCCTATTGACCACCCCCCCCACAGAGAGCCCTGAGGTCATTAAAAGACTCATCATGATGATTAAAGTATGCAACAACAAACATCTGTTGGTGTGTTCTGAGTTGTTTTACCACATCAAACCACTGTACTTAAAGTCATGTGGAACTATACTGGTTTATAAGTTGTGGCATTTTTAGTTTCCCTTCCTCTTAATGCTTTTGGGAAGATAATTGAGTTGTCTCAAAGTGATTTATGCTTTATAAATCACCAAGATAATGTAAATTTTATGAATTTATGTGTGTTAGTAGAAGAAAATATATAGCAGCTAAGTGCTGATTTTTGTGGCATTATCAGGTTTCACTGAAGATTAACAATATATATTAAACAATGAAGCTCAGAGAAATTGAGAAATGTCTGACTCTAGTAAGTTTAATTACTTCTCTGCGGTTCTACAGGTTAGTTTGGAAATTTGCAAACCTCAATTGTTACTTTGGAAATCATTTACATACTCTTCCCAAATGCACCTAAAGTAAAACTTTTGGTATTTCCACGTATAAGGAAAATACACTTCCCTTAAGCTAACACTTCAGGTTTTGAAACCCATCCACATTATTTTCCAAATGGCAAGTTGGTCATATTTCAAACTTCGAACCCATGTGAATTTATACCAAGTTTATCTTAATGATATCTGGGTTCTTTCTGTTATGTTTGAATAGGAAAGCTGAAATTAAAGTTGAAGTTTTCAGGCTGGAGGGATGGCTCAGTCAGTAAAGCACTTGTTGTGTGAGCATGAGGGCCTGAGTTTGATCCCCGGAACCTATGTAAAATGCCAGATTTGGTGCCAGACACACTAAGCTCTGAGGCAGATCCCCAGGGTTTGCTGCTCAGCCAGTCCAGCTTAATTTTTGAGTTTCAAGTCTATAGGAGAAAATTGTCTTAAAGGAAGTGGATATCATTCCTGAGGAGGACACCTGAGATTGTCCTGTGACACACACACACACACACACACACACACTTCCTTGATGATTCCCCAGTGCTAAGTTCATTTAACCTCTCTGTCATTTCTCTATCCATTAAAAACAGAAATAAAGAAGTTATACAATTGACATCCATCTAATTTGTCATCCTTGACAACCCTAAATACATATTCTTTCAGTCTCTTTTGGTTTTATCACAGAAACCATCTAATATTGATGCACCATGGTTGCAGATACTTACAAATATTGGCACTTGTTCACAAAAATAACATTAATTGACACGGACACTTTAAAGAACATTTTACTTTGGAGATGGTATTTGCCATGCACATAACATATTTCAGCAGAAAGTTATCATCAAATGCAAAGAACATAATTTTCTGGAGGGATATTATTCTATTTTTTCCATTTATAATTTGACCATGTTCATGGATGGCAAAAATGTTTCTCTATTTCCCCACAGAACCCATCAACGGACCCCAGGGAAGTGAGTAGGAGGCACTGAAGCAACTACCAGCTGTACAGTACCAGCATTTGGTGTGTACCGCAGGGAAAGCTACACTATAGTGACACAATTTGTTGAGAAGTTCTCTCTGCTCTTATCTCATTGAACTCTGGAATGCTTTAGTATCAGAGAGTCAGAGCTTGAATACTTTTTACCCTATTATTGAAAATACTAGTCCTTTTTAAGGGCAGACATAGGATTCTTCCCAATCGCCTGCAGATAAATCAGAGCCTATGTTTCCTCCTAGCCACCCTTCTTCAAAAAACTGTTTTATACATGAGCTGGGGGAGATATTTAAATATTGGTGGTGACACAAAGAAAGAAGAAAGAAGTTAGTCTATCAATCTCCTTTTCCTATCTTCTTTGTTGTGTATTGATTATTTCCCACTGATCTGAGCAAATGGCAGCTGTTGGGAAATGTTCAGACATTCTTTTATTGAAATCTTTATGAAAACTTTAGGCAACCAGGCCTGTTGCCATATGTGACCACATTCTGCAAAGAGCTAGACTGTTTCCTTGAACATCCGACTATAAGCCACATGATTGTCTGTGGTCAGTGCATTTTTCAGGCACTGCCAAAAGTATGGGTGAGCCTGAGGATTTGAAGGCCACTCAAGGACAGAACTACCACAGAGCCTCTTCCGGAGCTGAAGAAACTTAGATTTCTGCAGAGGCTTCTCCAAGAATATCAAGATGATCACATCCACTTTTTCATCCATGAGCCTCTGATGGGACAAATAAAATGCCACCTTAAAACTCTCAGTTTTCGCATATTGCTGTGTCATCACAAACACTGTCTTTTTGCTGAGCTGTATGCTCTGGGAAAGGTTTTCTAGAACCGGTTGCCCTGGTAGCCAGTCCCTTTCCTCCAGACACAAATTAAAATGCTTCTCTCTTGGATCTTCCAATTTAGCCACCAGCTCCTGCAAAACCCATTCTGCCACAGCTGGGTTTTTAGTGTCATACACAATAAAAGCATCATAGCAAGACTCCATGGATTGCAGACGTTGGTACCCCTTTATCTTGGCTTTCCAGAAATAGTAAATATACCACATATCCCAGAAAAAGAGGTGACTTGCTGTCATAACTACCATCAGAAAGAGGACTGAAGATATGGAAACTGAGAACAGAATCAGGTTAGTGAGATCTAACTCACACGTATACAGGTCCAGGGATACGACACTCTGACCTTTGTGTGCTCCTGGCCCTGCACAAGTCACTTCAGTGGCCAGGTAAGGAATAGTAACATCTGTATGATTAACCCACCAGACAAACCACACAGCATCACAGTTGCACAGAAAGCGATTTCGATGTAAAAGCAACATCTCCAGATTGTTGAGGACATTTTCTGGGAAGCTGGTCTTCTGAATGACTTGGATCTTATTTGAACTGAGGTCTAGATAGCGCAACTGCAAAGCATCTTCTAGAAAGTAATTTGTCAAACGCCTGATATGATTATGCGTAAGAATCAGTTTCACGAGACTTTTGGAACAGTTGGCTAACCTCTCAGGGACAGTTGTCAGCTGGTTGTGGCTGAGGTCCAAAACTTTCAGATGTTTCAGTAACTGGAGGCTACTCCAAGGGAAATGTTTGATCCCATTTTCAGTCAAGGAGAGATTCTCTAGATTTGGTGGCATGCCCTCAAACACCCCAGTAGGCAAGGAATTCAGGGAATTTCTGGAGATGTCTAATTTCTCTAACTTAAACAGATTCTTGAAGAACGCCAAGTATCTGTTATCACCTTCTCGCCATAAAATATCTAAATGGTTGCCTCTGAATTCCAGAACTCTAAGAGAGTCACTTTCCATGGTCCTGCTGGCAGAAGTGGATATGTCATTGTCGTTCATCATCAGTGTCTTCAGAGATTGCAATTTCTTGGTAAAGTTTAGCATGTGGGTAATTCCTTCTGCTTGAAAATAGTGGCTGTTACTACTTAAATCCAGAACTTCCAGATTGTGGAGCTCTTCAAAGGCTGTTGAGTAGAGTAAGTCAAGCCTGTTGTTGGAGAAGTCTAAGTACCGCAGCTCTTTTAATGGCTCGAATTCACTGCCATTAAGAGTTTGGCCAATGGTGTTCCCTGACAGGTTGAGGCATTTGAGGAATGAAAGATGCTGAAAATCAGAGGGCTTGATAAAAAATATATTATTTCTACTTAGGTCTAAGGTTTGCCCATATGTGTGGCAGTCTGCATTCAAAGGTAAGAAAGTAGGCAGCTCTTTGGTTTTGGACCTGCAGCTCCGTGCATATTCATCATATCGGAAATAATGTAAAGTCTCTAGGACCTGGGGCCCATGCCTGTCTATGGAATTTCTGGAATTAGGACAGGAGCCAACGTTTTTTGGCTCTTCTGAAGGGGATATTTTATTCATTGAAAGGTCTATGAGTTTGAGGTTTTCAAAATGTTTGAATATGTTGAGGTCAGCAACTTTTATGAAGTTAGTGCCAAGGTCAAGAACTTCAAGACTGGGAAGCTCGTGCAATACAGAAAGGCTAGAGTTTTTCAGCTCTTTAAAGACATATCCCTTGATATGCAGACTTTTCAATTTTTTCAGTGAAGAGAGTGATTGTGGTAAAGTTATAGATGCACGGTAGACTTGCAGCTCATAATTGAAAGACAGATCCAATTGGACAAGGTTGGGGAGATAATGCAAAAAGTTGGCCTCCTCAATATCTTTGGCCAAGTAGTTTTGGGAGAGGTCTAGTTCTTGGAGGCTTCTCATGTTTTTAAACCATGCTGGGGGAACATGCTGAAGAGAGTTACTGTGTAGACGTAAAACTTTTAATTGTGTCAATGAATTGAAAGCATTGTCATGGATCAGTAAGGGGGAATTATTTTCACACGGTGTACACATGTACGGGACATTATAACAGCGAGGACAGTTTCCACTTAGGTCAAGAATTTGCAATTGGTTGAGGTTATTGAAATCATCTTCTTGGATTTTTGTAATGATGTTGTTATAAAGATAGAGCTCTATTAAATTAGATGGCAAAACGGTGGGGACAGCTGTGACATTGTTATCTTTCAGTGAGAGAACCTTTAAATTTCTCATAATGAGGAAGGCATCTTTTTCAATTGAATAGGAAACATTGCAAGGATTTCGATAATAACAGTTTTGACCCAGGTAGAGTGTTTCAATATTGGCCAGTCCTGTTAGATTTTCCTTGGTGATGGAGAAGATATTGTTGGCCTCGAGGCTCAGAAGTTGTAAGCTGGATGGGAGATCCTGAGGTATCTCTAGAAGTTGGTTTCCATCCAGGTACAGGGCTTTTAAGTCAGAGAGTACACTGAAGCTTCCAGGTCTAATCTCTAGCCTCTTGGTGCACACATTGGCTTTGGACCCCAGTAGAACAGGTACACAGTTGCATCTGAAATCGATCTCTTCCAGATGGTTCAGCCTACTGAAGGAGTCTGGAGAGATGCTTGGTATGTGGTTGATGGTAAGTGTGAGGTTGGTGGTGTTACTGGGAATACCCTCAGGGATTTCTGTCAAATGTTTGTCTGTGCAGTCCACCACCACATGGGTATTTGTGGAATCTAGATGGACATCACAAGGTAGAGTTTTAGGAAACCATCGAGACCCAAGGACTCTAGAAACTAAGGTCATATTTAAAAAGATAAAAATTTGTGTCTTTAGTGTCCATATTGGAAAAACCTGAAAATAAAAGAAAGAATAAATTATTGTTATAAAATATACTAAGGAACAATTCAAAAGTCCCATTTGCGTCCTGTCTTTTGGTAGCAGGCAGGTAGGTATGACACCGGAGCAGTAGCTGAGAGCTCATATGTGATATGCAAATTGCAGTCAGACTGGGACTGATGTGGACTTTTGAAACCTAAAAGTCCACCCCCAGTGCAGTGACACACCTCTTTCAACAAGGCCACACCTCCTCCAGCAAAGCCATACCTCTTTATTGCTCCCAAAAGTTTCATTAACTGGGAACCAAATACTCAAACATAAGCCTATGAAGCCATTCTCATTCACTCCACCATACTTATCCACTGAGCCATCTACCTTGCTGCCCCAAAGAATTTTTAAGATTCGGAAGCAGCATTGTCTATATGTTGTTACATAGAGTGCCACAATAGAGAAGCACCAAACTATGAAATTTGTGTGTGTGTGTGTGTAGGGGGTTAAGGAATGCTAAAAATATATACATTTGAGAGGAACAATGTGTGAATACTCCAGTATAATTAATGTTTTCTTGTTAAGCCTTCCTTGGAAGAAAGATATGCAAAAATCTTTCATGACTGTCAAGCCCCATAATATTCTAAGGACAATTTTTTTTAGAAGATCCATTCTCTCTCTATTACAAAAAGACACAGATCAGCAATATAACTGGTTTTCCAAATGGCATTTGGTTATTAAACATATGTTTCTTCCATTCTGTAATCTGGCTCTCCCCTTGGATTGTTTTTGGAAGTCATTGCAGGAACCCCATCCAAGATAATTTTGTCATGCTTTCCCTGAACTCTGGGGATTGTTAGGTTTTAGGGCTTGAGACACCTATTTGGAGGGAAAAACACGGAGTTACATCAACCTTCAAGCAAAGGGTTGACAATGCATCAGGATTTGAAGGAAAGTGTTATTCTGCTTCAGGAGGTTCTTTGTGAGAGAACAGGGAGAGAAGAAGGTGTTGTACCATTGGGAAATGGGTCCAAGGTTGACTGATGTCACCATATTAGATTAGAGCATGTTTTTGAAAGAAGAGGGTGTTTCTGAGGAGGATGTTTGAAAAGTCTCAAGGACATTCTTGGATGGGGGCTTCTGGAAGAACTTTGGATCTAGTTAGTATGTGTTGTATCTGGTGGTCACTTTTCCTACCTGTTAGTCAGACTCCTTTTAGGGCTTTGTTATCTGGAAGAACCCACTCCCAGGAAGCTGAGTAGGGGCCAACTGTGAGGGGAGGAAGGATGCAGCTGACTGTGGCCTGTCAGCTTCCCATAGTGGCTGGGCTGATCAAGAAATAGACTGTATTGGAAAGGTGTGGATTCTATTATAGAACTTAAAAAAGGTGTGAGTAGCATCCTTAGGGCACTTCCTGGGTGAGCCATACTCACATCAGCCACACTGTTGGTAGGATGGGACATTTAATAGGACTGAAAGAGACCATACTTAATCATTGTGCTGAGACTAAACTAAGGACCTCTCAAGCAAATGGAATATATAGGCACCCATTTCTAAACATCTATGTGTAGCATAGGAGACTTTCCAGTGAGAAGTGAGAAGCACCGAAGAGCTCTGTTTGTCCACTGGCACCAAGGCAGAGGGGGTTAAAGCACGACCTTGCTCTCATGTTTCAGGATTCTGTGAGTAGTCGACTCCAGAACTCTCTTTCAGATTCCCAGTCTGCTTTTCTATGACAAACTTTTAGTTCACATATTGCTTTTGTCCTGCCATTGGCTGAGCCTGACAATCTATTATTGGTGCTATCTAATAAACCATATGTTTATATCCCTTAATTCTTTAAATAGGGGGTAAGCAAGCCACGAAATTTTCTCCATCTTTCTCTTCCCTAACACAGGATCAGTGGTTCTTAACTTGTGGTCAGGATGCATCTGGGGGTCATAGTTCAGATATTTATATTCCAATTCATAACAGAGAAAAACTACAGTTATAATGCAGCAACGAAGTCATTTTATGGTGTGTGTGTGTGGGGGGGGGTCACCACAACACGAAGAACTATATTAAAGGATTGTAGCATTAGGAAGGTTGAGAACCATTACATAAGATATCTCTTAAGGATCTCATAGGGCTTTTTTGTTGTATGTTGTTGGTGGTGTTTTTTGTTTTGTTTTGTTTCAATTGATCTTTGCATATCTGAAGTTCATGGAAAATTGTGTCTCCCACTTCTCTTTCAGAGCCCTCTATTTTCTTTCCATAACTAAAACCATCCACTGAAAGGCTGGGGAAATAGCTCCATTGATCATGTGCCTGACACACAAGCATGGGGACCTGAATTCAGGACAAAGGTTGATCCTTGGAGCTCACTGGGCAGTCAGTCAGTGTAGCCAATCAATGAGTACTGGATTTAGTAAGAGACCTTCTCTCAATCAATAATGTGGAGAGCAATATAGGAAGACAATGTTAACTTCTGGCCTTGACAATCATGTGGCTTTTCATGGAGACACACACACACACACACACACACACACACACACACACACACACACATTCAGTGAATTTGGATTAGCTCCTTCATTGTCTTTTTCAACATCCTTTTCGCTTTTCCATTTTTATCTTATTTTTTTATTTTATATGTATGGGTGTTTGGGCTACATACATGTCTGCATACTATGGGTGTGCCTGATGCTTGCAGAAACTGGAAAGACATTTGTGAGCCATCAAGTAGGTTCTGGTTAAACACAGCCAGTGTTCTTAACCACTAAGCCATCTCTACAGCACATGCTTTTCAATTTTTTGCTGACACAATATCAGCTATGACTATTCCAAAACTTTGTCTTTAGGACCTTATTCTTCTAAACCATATTATCCAACAAGCTTTCCAACTTCCAATTATTATCCTACTGTAGAATGTTTCAAATGGTTCTCTTTTCTTTTTAAATTAATTTTATTTAAATTAAAAGCAATCTTGTTTTACACACCAATCCCAGTTTCTTCTCCCTCCCATCCTCCCATTTCCCCCATCAATCCCCCATCCCACCGTCCATCCACTCCTCAGAGAGGGTGAAGCCTCCCATGGGGGAATCATCAAAGTCTGTCCCATCATTTGGGGCAGGGCTTAGGCCCTCCCCCATGTATCTAGGCTGAGAGAGTATCCCTACATGGAGAAATGGGCTCCCAAAGTCCATTCGTGCACTAGGGATAAATACTTGTTCCACTGCCAGAGGCCCTACAGACTTCCCAGGACCCCCAAATGACACCCACATTATTTATGCTGGTTCTCCAGCTATCAGAATGGGGTCTGTGAGCTCCCACCTGCTCAGGTCAGCTGTTTCTGTGAGTTTCCCCAGCATGATCTTGACCCCTTTGCTCAACACTCCTCCCTTTCTACTACTCGATTCCAGTAGTTGAACTTAAGTTTTTTTTTATTATGGACCAAAATCTTGCCTGTATAGATTAATTTTAAAGAGAGAGAGAGATTAGAGAGAGACCCTTTGATTCTCTCTGTGTGAATTTCATGTCTGTTCAGGTGCCTGCAGAGGCAAGAAGAAGGCACTGGATTCCCTGGAGCTGTTTCAGAAAGTTGTAAGCCTCTTGACATGAATGCTGGGAACTGAACTCCTGTCCTCTGAAAGAACAGCAAGCACTCTTAACTGCTGAGACATTTTTCCAGCCTCTACTTAAAGTACTTTCCCCTATCATGTTCACCAATCAGAATTCTACTTATCCTTATGAATAAATAATGCTTAATTGATTATTTTGAGAATTTCATACAATGTATTTTGGTCATAATCACATCCCTCCACTCTTCCCCATACCCATCCTCTCTACCCTCACCTTCATACCTATGCAACCTGGAGTTGTTTTCTTTCTCTGATACTGAGTGTAGTTTGTGCTTCCCAACTACTTGGGAGTGAGGCCTGCCCGAAAGTGTGGTCAACCTACCAGGGACCATGTCATTACAGAAAGGTGACTCTCCCTCTCCCAGTGTCGATAAAGTGCTAATCACTC
Source organism: Cricetulus griseus (assembly GCF_003668045.3). Lineage (NCBI taxonomy): Eukaryota > Metazoa > Chordata > Mammalia > Rodentia > Cricetidae > Cricetulus > Cricetulus griseus. Next base: position 102,054,160 of record NC_048604.1, read on the forward strand.
CTCAGCTAGTGGTAGGAACCCATGCTTACCTCCCATCTCCATGCAGGGACTTTCTCTGTCATGAGCTTGTTTAAGTCTTGTACATGCTGTTATAATTGCTGTGAGTTTGTATGTGCATCTTCCCTGTTACGTATGAGAAACTGTTTCTTTGGAGTCATCCTCCACCACTGCCTCTTTCTGCCCCTTCTTCTGCAAACTTCTCTGAGCTTTGAGGTTTGGGGTGCCCATTGTCTAGTCATGGGTATCTGTGTTATCACCATCTACTCTAAGAAGAAGCTTCTCTGATGAAAGATGAGAGATTCACTGATCTTTTGGTATGATGGTAAGTCATTAGGAATCATTTTAGTACTTCATTCATTTAACAGGATAATAATATTAAGTTCTCCCCTAGGGCTCATGACCTATCTAGACACAAGTATTTAGCCCTGTTGATCTAGCTGCCCTTCAAAGTTACTTTGGCCAACTGGTACTCTCAGAGATATCTGGCATAAATGGCAGTAGGCCAGGAGCTGCAAAAAGTCCTTAGATAAATATGATGATAAATATGGCACATTTTCCTAAAATATTAGTATAGAGATTTAGGGGAAATGTTCACTACAGTTAAATAAGAGGCTGAGTCAAGATAGCAGAATAGACCTCAAAAGAGAGAAGTAGAAAATATACTCTTAGTGAGGATCCTAGACCATGGGTCTCAACCAAAACAATGATTCTAACAGAAAATTTGATGGATGACATGATGGGAGACATAATGGTGAGCAATGATTATAACTGTATCATCATTGTATTGCTAAATGTGATATTGTGGACCAGAGAGGAGAGCTGTATTCCAGAAGAGGCCAATGCAAATAAAGGATAATGGTGAGAGGCTCATTGGAAGAAGACTTGCTAGTCTTCCAGATGATCTGAGTTTGATGCTCCACACCCAAGTAAAGTGGCTTACAACCACTTGTAACTCCAGCTCCAGGGGATCTAGTGCCCTCTTCTGTCCTCCATAGGCACCAGCACTCATGTGCAATTCATATATATGTACATGTAATTAAAAACTAAAGTAGTATTTTAAAAAGGACAATGGTGCATTGGATACTCTCTTCCCATAAGCCTGTATGAGAGCTGTTGAAGGAGTGGGACATCCCCACGTTAACTGATTTAAGAGCCATAAGTGGTAGAGTAACCAGAGAACTAAGTTTCCCTGAATGCTCCTAACTTTGATATTTCATCTCACTCCAGTTAGAATTCTCAGGATCAAAAAAACAACTGACAACAAATGCTGGCAAGGCTGCATAGAAAGTGGAACCCACATTCACTGTTGTTGGCAATACACATTAATAGTCACTCTTGATGGGGGATGTCCTTCTGTATGCTGTGAATAAATGTTTCACTTATTGGTTGATAAATAAAGCTGTATCAGCCAATGGACAGGAAGGATGTAGCCAGGTAGGAAGTATAGGCGGGGCTACCAGATGAGGAGAATGTGGGGAGGAAAAACACAGAGAGTTGCCAGGGAGATGCCATGTAGTCACTAAAGGAGTAACATGCAAGAGCATTACAGATAAGCCATAGCATCGTGGCAATGCACAGATTAATAAAAATGGGTTAATTATTAAGAGAGAGCTAGCAAATGACAAGCCTGGGCCATTGGCCAGTTTATAATTAATGTAAGCCTTTGTGTGTTTATTTGGGGCTAAAGGGCTGTGGGACCTGGCTGGAAAGAAACTCTGTTTTCATACTCTGGAAATCAGTATGGAGAATCCTCTAAAATTTAGAAACAAATCTACTATATGACCCAGCTACACCACTCTTTGGAATATGCCCAAAGAATTTGACATCCTGTTCCACAGACACTTGCTCAGCTGTGTTCATTGCTATCTTATTCACAATTGCCAGGAAATAGAAACAACCTAGATGTCCTTCAACTCATGAATTGATAATGAAAATGTGAACATACACACAATGGAATACTACTCAGCTGCAAAGAAAAAGGAAACATGAACTTTGCAGGTAAATGGGTGGACATAGAAAAGATTATATTGAGAGAGATAATGCAGACCCAGAAAGACAAATGCCCCATGTTTTCTCTCTCATCTGAGGTTCTTAGCTCCAAATCTTCAGATGTGAGCCAGGTGTTGGTGGCACATGCCTTTAATCCCAGCACTCGGGAGGCAGAGGCAGGCAGATCTCTGTGAGTTCGAGGCCAGCCTGGTCTCCAGATCTAGTGCCAGGATAGGCTCCAAAGCTACACAGAGAAACCCTGTCTCGAAAAACAAAAAGCAAAAAATCTTCAGATGTGAGTATACAACATGGAGTAACTACAGAAAAAGGGACCATGGGTGGGGGTGTATGAGAGGGAAGTAGCAGGATACAGGTGATGTGAAGTGACAAATTGAATAACTGTGAGGGAACTTCTACCAAGGAAGGAGGGAGGTCAGTATAGAAGAAGTGACAAAGACTAAAGAATTCATATTATTTTATCATTACCTGAAATTATATACTGTATGTATGTATGTGTGTGTACATATATAAATACATACAGACAAACATATATATGCATGTACTTCTTAAAGAAAGTTAAGCTACTTGTGCTGACAATGTTCTCATAATATCTATAGACAAAAAGAAAAACCAAAACCAAAACCAAACCAAACCAACAATGCAGTACCAGATACAAGAAACCTCTTTTAAAAATGCTGGTCAGGGTAGTCTAAAGGACACAGGCTATTGATGTAACCCTTGGTTGCCTTTCAAGGGTTGAAGGGGGGACCCTGTTGCTGAGGGCACCACATACGTAGGACACATGACTCAGATGACTGGAACTAGATATGACATGAAAGTCTCTTTTCTGTAGTCTAGCTTTCATGGAACCTGAAAAACCTATTCAAATTTCCAAGAGAGGGAGGCAATTAAACATCCCTACTCAGCCTCAATGCCTATGAACCATGACAATGACCAGCATGGCAAGACATACATAAAGGTTCAGTAAGTGGCAATAACATTTTAATGGCAACGAACAACTGCCTAATTAGACTCATGGCCCACTCAACAGGAGGGAAATTATGCTTGGTGCTGAAAACCTAACCAGCTTCCCAGGGATAGCAAAGTCATGGATCTTAGAAAAATCTGTTAGTATAACTTATAGCTAGACCAGCACAATTCCTTACAATTCTAAATCTTATCCTTATACCCTCAAATATCAGATAATTATAGTTACCACCCCTCATCAGAGAAGCTTCTCTTTATAACAAATTGAGCCCATCACAGAAAACCAAAACTGGACACAATGCAGAGATCAACAGATCACTGCTGAGCCCTGCCCAATCTGATATATTTACATGACAGTACCTGTATCTATGGCTCAGGGAGCATTTCAGAAGAGAGAGTAGAAAGACTGTAAGAGTCAGAATTCTTGGGAAGTCTTCTGTGAAATAGTCTTTCCTAGAAATAGCTACATAGAAAAGACCAAAACAATGGCAATATCAATGGAAATATTTACATGGAAGAGGGATATTTCACCGAGTTTCACCCCTGGACAAAGAATTACAGGCAACTATTGATTACTGGGAGAAGGAGAATTAGCCTCCCCAAGGGTTGAGTCCCTTATCGATTGTTTAATACAAAGTCATCAGCCTACAAACCATATACACCCAAACAACAAAAATGGACTCAACACATTGTATTGTTATAGATTTATGCATTCACATATGTACACAACAAATATAATCAAAGGAAAATTGGCTATCACCTCGAGAGTGTGGTTGCATGGGAAGGATTTGAGGGAGGGGAGCTGGGAGGGGCTGGGGTGGAAAGAAGGAGGAAGTGGTATAGGTCTATTTTAATTAAATACATTTTTACAAAAGAGAAATGAAGACTTTAAGGAAGCTTAATCACAGACAGATGAAGTCAGGATTTAACTAGTGGTAGACAGGTAAGTGTTTAACAACCATCTTCCCCCACCTCAAGAAAACTCCCTCATTTGTTAAGTCTTGATTTGTTAGCATTCTCAATTTCTTTTATTTTATTTTTTTGTTTGTTTTTTTTTTGAGACAGGGTTTCTCTGTGTAGCTTTGGAGCCTATCCTGGCACTGGCTCTGGAGACCAGGCTGGCCTCGAACTCACAGAGATCTGCCTGCCTCTGCCTCCCGAGTGCTGGGATTAAAGGCGTGTGCCACCACCGCCCGGCTTCTCAATTTCTTTTCTATAAAAAGAATTACTTCTGTTTTATGTGTGCGAAAGTCTATACCATGTATGTAAGTGCAACACTTGCATACCCATACTGCAGTAAGTGCAATACCCACAGAAGTCAGGAGAACCCCGATTCCCTGGAAAAGCAGTCATTGCTCTTAACTGCAATACCATCTCTCTAGCCAAGCAGTTTGAATTTGAATAATGTAAATATTGCTACAAGGATGATGTTACTGAGTGAACAGTTGGGGTTCATGGAATTGCTCTGGTCATCCAGTATTTGTTGAGTTTAGCTTGCCAAGGGGCTTAAAACACACAGAAACAATGACTGTTAAATGCACCACAGTTACACACTGGCATATTACAAACTCAAATGCAAATTTAATCCCTTTCCTCCCTCATTTCTTAATCCTCTCTAGCACCTGCCCATACTTCTAGTCTGCTACTACCACCTCTCTTTTCCAATGAGTCATTTGCTCTCAGGTGGACTCTGCAATGGCTGCCAGACTCATCTTTCTGCTTCCCCTATTCTCTAGGATTCATTCATCAAAAAAAGTATCAGTGCATTCAGTCTGAAGCAGATCAACTGGAGTTATTTCTAACTACCCACTGAATAAAATACAAAGTCATTCTCATTGTTTACACTCTTTATGGCCCAAGCTTAGTATCCTTCTCTGACCTTGAATTATCGCTTCCCTTTCACCATATAGTTGCCATCTGGTCTGCTTTCTGTTCCACATTCAAACACAGCTCATCCCCATGTCACTCTTGCCACCTGTTGTTTCCTCTTCCTGACATTGTCTTTCTCCCCTTCCTGTAGCCAGGTCATCTCTACCTCTTTGGTATTTGCTCAAGTGACACATCTTCAGAGAAACAGGACTTCCTTGACCAACAGTCTAAGTACACTGCTATGCCATAATAATGATACTTATACTACTAGTATTTAAGTTAGACAGCATTTAACACAGGCTAGGCAGCATTGAAATGTTTTGATTTTTACAATGTCAGCTAAGGACAGCAACAAGTCTTTGGTCTATTATTCAAAGTGATTAGGAAGATTTTGGAAATTTTAAGACTTTGGAAACTAACACACATACACCTGGTATTGCGTGATACTTATTGGGTCCTGGGGCTGCAGCTCCTAATTAAAAACACAGACTTTTCTGCAACTCTACACAGGGTTTTCTACTCTGAGTGGGATTTAAACAAGGAATAAATAGCTTTCTAATTTAGGTCAAGATTCTCCTTCACATGCATTCAGTCGTGTAATATTGCTATCAAATAGGTTGGGATGAAGTGATTTGGGACTTTGTGCAGACCTGTGTGCAGTGCCCACAGATGACAGAAGAGGATGTAGGAATACCTGGAGCTGGAGTTACAGATAACTGAGCTGCCATGGGAATGCTGGGAATCAAGCCTGGATCTTCTAGTAGAGCAGCCAGTTCTTCTAACCATTGAGCCATCTTTCCAACACCAGGAGATATGCTTTTATGAAGCATTCTGTTTATGTTGATATTCATTAATTTCTTCATGTATTCCTTGTTTCACTTATTATTTTGTAACACAATGGAGCACTAGTTAAGTGCAAGAAAATCTCATTGTGTTAAGTTCCTCAAGCTATACTCCCACACTCAGCATAGGCTCCCTTCTGTCTCTTCTATCTGCCCAAATCTTCCCTTTGGAAATGGGTTAAGAAGTCCTATTTTCAAATGCCCAGCATAAACACATCCCCTCATGTCCTGTTGTGCTGATTCTACATGGAGCTGTAGAGGGAGTATTGGATTCTGAATGAGAACTGGCTCCTGGCCCTGATTTGTTTGCTCACCACCTATCTCTGAGGCAGATCCTTTGCTTGGAGACCTCCCACAAAGAATGACAGACCCAGGAACAAGATAGCACATGCCATGTACCGAGCCTACATTCCACAACCAACACACCGAACACAGACTAGGCTGTACTTCAACTGTTCCTTAGCTAGAGATTGCACCATGTACCCAGTGAGAAAAAAAATATGGGGAAATATCAGAATTCTACCATATTAGTTACTTTCAAAAGATCACTGTGGCAAAAAAATTCCCAACTGGGACACCTGAAGGGAGTTTGGACTAGTTTGGGCTTTCAGTGGCAGTGGATTTCAGTTCATCACAGCAGTGAGTACATCTCAGTCCATGTTAGTGGGAGTATGAGGCCACTAATCACATTGCAGGGAGGAATTAGAGGGGACAAGAAATAGGGTGGGTCTATAAAATCTAAAAGCCCAACTCCTAGGAGACCTCTTTGTACAGCAAGGCTCTACATCTTCAAGGTTGTGTAACCTCCTGAAACAGCACCATCAGCTAGGTAGGGACTAAGGGTTCAAACCCATGAACTTGTGATAGACAGTTCATACCCAAACTGTAATATCCATGGACTCGAATGCATTCTTTCATTGGTGGTTATGTATTAATTAATAGAAAATACGCAGTCTGTGCACATAGGACCTGAAATGTTATGGAGGGAGGAAAAACTACACAAATCTAAAATACAATGTAAAAGTCCATTAGATTTTCCAAATAAGATGCTGACCCTTCTATTACAGATAGTTTCAATACATGTTGTTCTTTTCCTATGGGGTATCTTTTCATATTGTCACTTCTTAAATTATTCTTAAAGTCTGAAGATATCTTTCCCCACTTTTCCATCTGACAGTGACAAAAATTAGCACAACAATGTTTTAATTTTCCATAAATAGCCAGAAATAAGCAATTCAGAGCCACTGTGTCAGCTCCGCTCAATGAAGTCACAACAGGATGGATTTAGATATTCTGAATCATTTACTCTGTTGTTGCACAACCCCAAACACATGTTCCTCATTTGTACCATCAAAGATGGCTGCCAGCAAGAATGTCCACATTAAAAGAAATCCTGTGGAAGTACATGGAAAGGAATGGAAATATCTCCACCGTTTAAGGACAGGTTTCAGAAGTTGAGTGTCTTCCTTCCTCTAACACCCTGTTGAAAAGAGCTTGGCCACAAGATCACATTTATTTGCAACAGAGTATGGAAATACCGTCATTTCTCAAAGTGGTATTTGCTCAGTTAACAATAATTGAATTCTCTTGCACACATGGAAACCTAATTTTAAACCATAGGATTTAGAAATGGGTTGTGAATCAATTTCAAGTAGAAATCTTGAATTGTGTAATGTCAGGCTGTGAGCAAGAAATACTCACATATTAGTGGCTTGCTTTATGCTGCCATGCATGGACACTTGGTAGAATAGCTGTTTGTGCTGTGTTGGAAGGCAGAATACATACAGACAAAATTTCCTCTTAGGGGAAATGGTTCAGCAGCATTCACAACGACAGGGTGTGTTGGAGACTTTCTTGCTGTGGTTTAGCAGTTTTGTGTGTGAAATGAACTAAGACAGAAGTCGGCTACTCTTCAACGGGGATAGAAAGAAATACAACTTTGTGCAGAGAGATTTTGTCTGTGTGCTGCCCTGAGTGCAAAACTGATCAAGACTTTCTTTAATGTGGGGCATGGTCAAGTGGAAAAGCCATCTACTTTACCACAAACAAAGGCAGACATAATAGATAGAAAGTAGCACCTCAGAGGAAGTGAATGTCTGCCCTCATACATTGTTTTCAAGTGCTTTCCATTAAGCATTTGCTAGCAGACAGTGAAAGCCCATTCAGGGCAGAAATCTGATTAAGAAAGCTGTCTTGCCTTTGACTCACACAGCCTCAGGATGGATGATCCATTTGAGAGAGAAACACAGGACACAGAAAGAAGACAGTACATGGAGTCCTTGGGCTGCAAACGGTCTGGAACTGCTCTAATGTGACAGGCACGACTCACTTTGTGGCTATTTCTTTTTAAGTTGATTAAAATTCAGTTTCACAGTCACACTAACTGTAATTGCAGTGCCCCCAAGGCCCTACCAGGCTTATAGCTACTGTAGTCAGGGATGCAGATATGAGGCATCTTCATCACTGAGAGGGTTCTGTGAGACACTGGTCTAGACCAGGAGCTGGCAAACTTTTTACATGAAAGCAAATATTTTTTGTGAGTTCAGAGTCAGCCCAGGGTATAGTGTGAGACTTGGTCTCAAAGAAACAAGTGCAAACATAAATACTTGACAACAGTCTCATCGTGTAGGTACTTTACTATCCACTTAGTGTATAACCGATCAGAATTACCCGATCCAGTTGATAACAACAACAGGTTGTAGAACAGATTGAATCTACAGGTCATAATCTGCAGACCTGCATGACATAAACCCTAAGCACATCCAATCCAAGTTCACCACTGAAAAAAAGAAATGATAGCTCTGGCAAAGCCTCTGAATCCATTCATGTCACTGATTTCAAAATGATGTCCACCTTCCAATTCCAAGGAGTGGATTCATTTCCAACAAAGAGTGAAAAGCAGACATGCTGTAAGGTGTATAAGGTGGGACCCAGGTGACCAAGACCCAGATCGGATCTTGCTTTCCTAGCTGCTTATTATACTATCCCTATCTCTCCATATTGGAGGGAAACAAATACCTTTAAGCCCCCAAACTATTCTCTCTCTCTCTCTCTCTCTCTCTCTCTATATATATATATATATATATATCTATATCTATATATCTATATAGATATAGATAGATAGATATAGATATATATACATATATTGGGGGAGGTGACTCAATGTTCTTCATTAGGGTTGATCACAGGAGTATGGGTGATGGGTAATTTAACAAGGGCATGGGCAGGTTACTAGTCTCTCCATCACTAAAGAAAATGTCTCCCCTTTCCCCACCAACTACTGACTGCCAATCAGTCCTGAGGGGAGGGGAGACTGAAACCTTTCTGACTCAAGGGGGGAATATTTATGGGCCTAATCTTGTGCAGGTTGAAGATCAGCTTCTATCAATGGTACAAGGAGAGACTAAGGAGTTGGGCCTCTAAAGGAAGGGGTTGAAGTACAGCTCAGAAGTGCCACTGGAAGGGCATGGAAGTGGATCTTCACAAGGATTCCATTATTATCCTCGCTTCCAGCTCTACTTTTTTTGAAGCTGAAACTCCAGTGAGAGCACAGAGTTCTTCTGTGTCATCTGGGAACAGGCACAGCCAAGCAAAGGCTACTAGTACATACGTCCTCTGCTCAGTGCTTGAGCTCAAGCAGAACCGGCCCTGAGAACAGTATAAAGCATCTGAAACTTCTCTTAGCTTTCTGTGAAGGCTGCATTGCAAGCCTGGTACTCGGAGATACCTGCAGCTTGCCCTGAGACTCATGCCAGCAGGAACCTGAACTACAGTATGAAAGTTGGGCTCTGAGCAAACAGCTGAGAGGCAGAAATGCACTGTCTGGACAGAGCCTTTCTAAATTTGTTATTAAAGGGAAAGCATCCTTTCCTGAGGTTGCCTAATTCAAAAGCTCTTTTGGAAAACATGGTTCAAAACAGAGAAAACATTCCTTTATTCTCATGGAAATGTCTTCGTTTAAAACACTGGGAGATATTTGTCTCAAAAAATATGTTAGTTTCAATTCACATGATTTTAAATTTTAAAGCCAAGTCTCTCTGTCTCTCCGTGTGTGTGTGTGTGTGTGTGTGTGTGTGTGTGTGTGTGTGTGTGTGTGTGTTACAAGTCATCCACATTATTTTGTTTGCCTTGCTTTGGGGAGTGGGGGACAATGAATACCTAAAGATATACATCTTTCAGTAATTTGATTTATAAAATGGCACAGTACCCCATGACACAGGCTTGCCTTTGATAACGAATCACAACTAATTGGACATGCAAATGTACTGGGTAAATTTGGATGCTTAACTAGTGAGGTAATTATGGTCGAAATGGAAATATGCAATTTTCTATGCACAGGTGTTTCTATTCTCTCAGTAAATCACCTCATTCGCTAAAATGGAAAATGCAGAATTCACGTGGAGCAGTCAAGAATCAGTTGTATGTGTTTAAACACCCTCTCTCTAATGGTTGCCTTTTATTCTTAGCATGTGCCAGTTGTTAAAATTGACAGACCATTTGGATAAAATCACTAACTCTTCATACTGAAGTTGAAAAGGCGCATAAATATGCCTGTTTTACTGAGGAAGAAGCAGAGACCTCAGAGGCAATTGCAACCTCAGATGCCAACTCAGTTATGATCATCTGCAGGTTGCCTTGTGTAGTTACAGTAAACACACTCAATACAACTTGTGTTTGCATTTTTGTTAATTTACTTTTGGAGTAAATGATTCCTGTTACTTTAATGTCTCAGGTTTGTTCTATTTAATATTGTCTAGGGGAGAGGAGAATGAGATGTTTTCATGGGAACAATTTACAGGTATTCAAAAAATATTCAAGTCAGGCCTGGTAGTGCATGGGTCTAATCCTACTGTTTGGTAAGCTGACATAGGAAGATCACAAGTTCGAGTCCAGCCTAGCAAACTTAGCAAGACTGTGTCTCAAAACAAAATATAGAGCAGAACTCTATGGATGTCGATGTGTGGGAGAGCTTGCCTAGCATGGATGAGGCCCTGGTACCACAAAGAAATTAAAACAAAAAATTATAGAAAGTATTATTATGCTTTGGATGAGGCTGGATTGAAGGGGGGAGTAGAAAAACTTCTTGGCTTGAGTATTTCTTAAGAATTTCATTCTCTGTCCAGAAATGCTGTCTTAGGCATTTTATGAATTTATAAACTAAAATTCACTTTCTTAGAAGGGAACTCTATAATAATATTCTCACTTAACAAACACTACTGTTGGTCTAGTCAATGCTAGACAACAAAGAGGGGAGAAAATGAGTCAGGCCTTCATCCCTACCCATTTAGAAATCAAAGGCCTCCACTACTGGCTTGCCCAAAGCCCATCTTTTTTCTAAAGAAAAAATCTGGCTCAGCAGTTGAGAGCACTGACTGTTCTTCCAGAGGTCCTGAGTTCAATTCCCAGCAACCATATGGTGGCTCACAACCACTTTGAATGAGATCTCGTGCCCTTTGCTGGCATGCAGGCAGAAGACTGTGTACGTAATAAATAAATAAAATCTAAAAAAAAGAGAAAAAATCATATTCTAGTGATACACAATAATGGGTTTCATTATTACATTTTCTGCATTGTATAATTATTTTGATTCTTTTCAGCTTTCCTACTTTCAGTGATCCACTAACCCTTCTACTTCCATGCCTATTTATGCATGTGCGTATGGAGAGAGCTGGCTACATCTTATGCACAGAGACCTCTCTGCCCCAGGGAAACCCATGTGAGGGGAAAATAAGAGGTTATGGGACAAGGGCTGCCAGGCCTGTATGCACTGCTTCTTGGCCACTCTTCAAACAGAAGCGAGAACAAATAAGTCTTCAAAATTGCAACAACCTCTCCATGCAGGTGCATATTTTTAAAATTTGCAATTGTTTATTATTCCTGGGAATTTCATAATGAATACAATGAAATATGATCATATCCATCCCTATTTACCTCCTGGAACTCTATCATATACCTTGCAATATGTCCCCTCCCAATTTAATGTAACTTCTTTTTAATTCAGTATGTTTGGTTAGTACTGCCTATATGCTCACAGTGCTAGAATATGCTATGCCAGCTGCTGTTGGAGAAAAGATCTATATGATCTTACCCAATACTGTACTCTGCATGCCACAATACCAACCTTCCAGGTAAAATGTGTAATAGTGGAACAACTGTTATGGGGCAACTGTGTTTTGATTGGATTTGAGACTTTCTCCACATGAGGTAATTTCATTCCTGACACTGTAACCATGGCTGGGGTGCTTATAATCTTTTCTGCAGAAGTTATAATTTTTAATTTCCTAAATAGTCATGCTGCCAAATTGCCTTGTAAATATTTATGTTTCTACTCATAGACTGGTATTGTTCTCAACCTAGGTCAGAGAATTTTCGGGTTGCAGTGGGCAGTGATCAATTCAGAGGTGGGTAATTGGTCAAAGTGATGAGACCAAGAGAACAGATGCACAACAATACTGGTAAGAGTCAATCTTGAATTCAGATCTGTACTGGCTGCTTTTGTGTGTCCATTTGACACAAGCTAGAGTCATCAGAGTGGGTGGATCCTCAGTTGAGGAAATGCCTCCATGAGATCCAGCTATAAGGCATTTTCTCAACTAGTGATTGATGTGGAAGGGTCCAGTCCACTATGCATGGTGCCACCCCTGAACTGGTGGTTCTAGGTTCTATAACAAAGCAGGCTGAGCAAGCTAGGGGAAGCAAGTCAGTAAGTAGCATTCCTCCACAGCCTCTGCATCATCTCGTGCCTCCAGGTTCCTGTCCTGTTTGAGTTCCTGTCCTGACTTCCTTCAGTGATGAGCAACAATACTGAAGTGTAAGCCAAATAAACTCTATCCTCCCCAATTTGCTTTTATTCGTGGTGTTTTGCCACAGCAATAGAAACCCTAACACAGACAAGACACAAACCCTCCTGATTTTAGACCACCATTAGATTCCCACCCAATATTCACAAGTATAGTTCAAATTACTAGTAATTGGAAGCAGCAGCTAAAGTGTACCCAAATTCATGCTTTGCAAATAGTTACTTTTATCTTCCAAACATTGCTCATGCGTGAGTCGTGGTTGTAATCTGAGGAGTGAGGATGAGAGGTATATATCACTGGGAACTATATGGTTGTGAAATATGAGGAAGTAGAATTGAGTGGTTAGTGTCTCTGTGGCTTAGGCTTGTTTGTAAGTCACTGTACATTCTAGGCTAGTCTCAATCTCTTAGTAGCCATCATGTCTTAGCCTCCTGAAGCAACACTGACTTCCTGATATCATCAAAAGCTCAAGAGCTCTTCTTGGGGCTTGGGATGTAATGGTGGTGAAAACAATAAATTTTACTCTTCTGTAGATGAAGTTCTCTAGACACAGAAAAATGCACCTGTTCCAAGTTATATTGGAAGTTAGATGGTAAGTTTTTTAGAGAAAGAAAATACAGTCTAAAGTAAAGGAGATCAGGGATGTGGGGGTGGAAATGTGACCATAAATATGGTGGCCTAGACATGAACTATCAAAATTTGACATTTAAATCAATATTTGTGAAAGGAAGAAGCTTCCCACATGGATATTAAACAGAAAAGCATTCAAGACAGAGGGAAACTCATTCTATAAACATCCCAGAGTGGAGACATTGTGGAATAGTCAGTCACACAATGACAAAGACAGAGTGTAATGAAAATAGAAGATGAAGTCAGAGAGGAAGTCCAAGCATGCAGGGACATGTCCACCATTCTTGGAATGCTGGTCTTTGTTGTGAGTGGAGTTCAGAGCCACTACATGTTTTCCAGATGACTGAAAGCAGATGTTAATCTTTTAGAGCAGTGTGGAGAACAGAGGATAAAAGGCAAATGGGCAAAAACGGAGACAAGCGCAGAGGCTGTTTAGGAGGTCAAGCAAAGACCAAGATGGCAGTCAAGATGGCAGTACTGGAAGTAATGAGAACTGGCTGTGTACCCGAGGTACTTTGAAGGTACAATGATTTCTAAGTTCCTACAGGAATATAAGAAGTATTGAGGGCTGGAGAGAGGCATTAAAGGGTAGGCTCACAACCAAGAGTATAAGAAGCATTGAGCAGCATACACATTCTGAGGGATTTCCTGTCAAGAGGAACAAAGACATAGCCAGGAGTATTTCTCTCTTTACCACACTCTTTCTCCCCCTCTCTCCCTTTTCCCACTTTGGAGTCTAGTAAAAAGCCTTGCTTACTACAGATATCATATTATAGAGATCACAAGGAGAGTGACATTTGAGAAGCTCCCACTGCTCTGGACACCAAGCTGTCAAAGCTCCTGGATGATGCAAACCAGTCTCGGACTGCCACTGCCGAGAAAGTCAGTATGAAAATTAACCAGCCAAACCCAGGTGACCCCTGATCCATGACAGGAAGTAGTGGAGAATTGTCTTGTTTGAAGCCTTTCCATTTGCAAGTGCTCTATGGCTCAGTGATAGGTAATGGAACAGAGTCAGACAGGACTGAAAAGCAAGGATGCCCTAGATAGGTTCACAGAGGGGAGATGTAGAAAAGTTCTTTTCTAATTGCTTTGTTTTCTTAGTGAAATGGGAAGCAAGGTAATTAGCTAAGAGCGAGATGTTGGGAGATGAGATGCTCAGTGTTTGAAGAGAGAGGAGAGGGTCCAGAGTTGTCCAAAAGACCATGAGTTTCACACAGGAGGAGGTATATTGTAAAGGACAACTTGGAGCAGTAAGGATACACTAACCTCAACAAAACAGACATTTTTGGTGCATTAAACCCCATTTTAGTCTCTCTCTCTCTCTCTCTCTCTCTCTCTCTCTCTCTGTCTCTCTCTGTCTCTCTCTCCACACACACACACACACACACACACACACACACACACACACACACACACAATTTTTGCACAGCTATTATTGATTATATGATTGGATTGTCTTCATAAAATAACACAGAATGGAATTCATGTTGAGATTCACAATTCTTCTCTTTTTCCCCTCCCCCTTCCTCCCTCCCTCATCCCTCCTCCATCATTCTTACTTTCTCTCTCCACCTCTAATTTTTTACCCATTCACTCCATCAACTTATGAGAAAGCCATCACAGTGGGTTTTCTCTGGGCTACTGCATGTCAGTCTTCAGAGCATGGGCTCCCTTAACTCAACTACTTCTGCAATCTCCTTTCAAAACCCAGAGCAGAATAAATCTAAGGTGCCTTTGTCTAAAGCAAGTGATGGGATTCACTTTCAGGGAGGGGTGGTAGAAGCAGGAAAAGAGACAGAGGAGTGGAGGATTGAGGGAATTTAGTGAAGTTGTGGAAGGAAACCTGGGGAAGTTATACCCTGTTGGGGAACCTGTGGCTGGATGGGCCTGAGGTGATGGCAGTCTGGCTGGAGAAGAGAAGAGAATCGTGTGAAAGAAGGGAGGAGTGAGCAGTCATTGTTGGAAGCCCTTGAATTTGAAGTGGACCTTTGGATAAGTTGATATGACACCAAATGGTGTGGTAATGAGATTTGTAATAAGTAAATTTCTCTAGGAGTGGCCCAAGAGCTTTGAATAAGGGAAGTTACTGTTTATAGACTAAGACTTTGCTAGAAATTTCCCTAATAAACTTATGACTCAGTATCTTCTTTGCATGAATTTTGAAACATTTCTATTCATAGACCAATCTCTGCAAAAATGTAGATTCCATGGATATCAAACTCCCATTGTTCAACAAAAATTGAAGTTTAAGTCCAAGGATGTAACCCACTTTTTAATAAAGCACACTCTTTTTAAAAAAATTCATAGATTCTGTACCATTTCAGCTTCAGGTTTGAAACTCAGAGAATAATATAATGTACACATTTCAGTAAATAGGTACTCAGCGGCTACTATCTATGATAGTCATCAAAGACCACAAGGCATTGAAGTGTATTCAACCTTCAATTTTATTATCTCCTTGATTTCCATAAGCCACAGAGTGGAAAACTATTTCTACAAAGAGCATTTTAGACTCTGTAGGTCATAAAACTTCTGTCACCATTCTCTTCATTGACTAGTTGACCATCATAATCCAGAAACAGCTACACACACACACACACACACACACACACACACACACACACACACACACACAATTTTGTGAGCATGTAAATTTGCATTTAACTTTAAAGTATAATGGATTAACAATTCCCTTTGATATATTTCAATTATTTATGTATTTGTTTAACAGCACTGAGGATTGAACCTAATGCCTTGTACATGCCAGGCAAGTACTCCACCTCTGAGCTGCATTCATCTCTAGCAAAGAACCTCCTATCCTCTCTCACATGGACAACCCTAACAAAGTGGGTATTCTAACACAGACAAGGATAAACAAGAAGGAAGGGGACTTGAGGAGATGAGTTTCACTGGAGAGGGGGAGAGATGAGAGAGGGTGATGGGGAGGGGTGAAAGTGACCAAAATTCACTGTGAGAAACCATCAAGAACTGCAAAAACACAGACAGCATTCTTAGCTTTGGGGATTTACAAAAATGACAACCTGCATATGGTCACAGTTATTCAAACTCAGCCATAAACTTTTGTGAGATTATGAGATAGAAATAATCTATTCTTAGGCTGCCTGATTCATCTGGAATGATGTTTTTAATTCCACCAAGAGGTTCCAATTTTTAAAATAATTGTATTTTAATTATTGTAGTAAATGTAGTAATTAAGGTAGTAAATGCCTTGTTGTCCCTTTATTTAGCCATGAAAAATAATAGCTGTAGTTAAAAGTAAAATGTTTCACTTTTAAAGCTGTTTTGCCACTGTAAACAGTTTGGTATGTTTCCTTCTAACACTGACTGATCTACCATCTAGCTCATGTAGTGAGAGAGGAACATGTTAGTGATAGCCAGAGCTTTGCCAGAGGGGAGATTCGGTTTTAACCCCTTAGCCTTCCAGGTAAGAACTTTGGTTTTCAGTTACCACTTTACCTATAACTGCCCACTTGTAAAACAGTTATAATGGGAGTTGAAGAGATGGCTCAGCTGTTAAGAGCACTTCCCGCAGAGTTCAGTTCCCAGCACCTACACCAGATGGTTCGTAACTACCTATACCTCCAGTTGCAGTGGGTACCACAGCCTGTTCTTGCTTCAACAGGCACCTGCATGCACATAGTGTACATGGACTCACACAAGCACACACACACACACACACACACACACACACACACACACACACACACACTCACCTAAATAAATAATACTTAAATAAATCATTAAAATAGTTATAATCCAAGCCTGTTTTGTGAAATTAAAGTACATAACACACTTATTTGTATAAGCCATAACCACAGATTATCCAGTGTTTAGTAAGCATCCTGAACTTGTCTAGTGGGTGCATTAAAAGTATCAAGAAAATAAACAGCCTGTACTGATTTATCCTTTGCTTTTTCTTTCAATTAACATGGCACTCTATCTTCTTAAGCAGTTCAATACTCTTTCATCGAAACATGATTTGATGGTTCTATAACATTTCACTTAATAAGTATCCCACAATGAACAAACCTTCCCTTCTCATGGGACATTAGCCATTTCCTTTGCCTTGTTGCATGTACCATTTTGTCAAATAGTTCACCACCCACATGGTCATCTTTAACTAGATATTCTAGAAGTGGAATTTCCAGATTAAATCACATGACATGACTATTGAAAGACTGGATATTTTCTCTGTACTTTTGGGCCTTTTGTACTTTTTTGAAAATGGCTTTTATGATTTTTCATGTACAAGTACACCAATTTCCCCTTAGTTCTTAAATAGAATATCACAATGCAGCTCACATTTGTTGTGTGTCAGCTGGGTGAAAGCAATGTCAAGTTTCACTTGGCAGAACAGAGCAGTCTTAAGAGAACCAGCTTCAGGAGCTGGCCTTCAGGGACCATGTCCTCAAGCTCTTTAATCTCTCAAACCCAAGTTTCTTTATCTGTGTGTGCCTCAGACCAAAAGAGAAGCATGAGGCTTGACTTACATACAGCAAGTGGTCAATGAATTCAACTCTCTTTTCCACCATCTTCCTAGCATGCCACCCTTAGGCGGCAAAGACAGATGTGGATATGTGTGTGCGTTAAAATAGACATCTGGGTTTCTAGGAAATGAAACTCAAAACAGTCACTTCCTTTGTAGTAGTGTGGCCCCCTGGGTAACGCTTCATTAGACCTCAGAAGTTGAGCTTGGGGCCAGCGTGACGGCCTGGAAATCACAGTCTGCTGCTGCTGAACACTACTTTATAGAGTCTATTGAGGGAGAAATCATTTCAGAAGCAGCTTTTCTTAATTTGCTTTTGGATTACCTCATTGCTACTTGCAAAGGCTTTGAACAAATGTATGGTTATTTGAGCTTCACTATCATCTGATATGTATGTATGTATGTATGTATGTATGTATGTATCATAATGCTCACACGGACAAGGAAAGTGAGTGCCAGAAGACTGAGGTGAAATTTACATTATTGCCCAGCTAGTCATAGTCAGACTCTCTTTGACTGACATTCAGTCAGGCTTCTCTAAGCCCTAGGCCTTGGTATGGGTCTTTGAGTCCATCTTTGTTTTGCCTCACATGGGCAGAGATCTTGCTAAGTCATTATATTGAGAATCCTTCCTTGGTTTATGATCACACCCCCACCCCAACCTCCCTACATCTTTCATGCCCCAGCCCCCCATTGTGTCTCATGGCATTCCTCACTCCCCGCATCCCCCAGGAAATGGTGCACCATCCTGGCCTGCCTCCAACAAGAACTTTGTCAGGCCACTTCAGCTAGACCCCCCCACATGCCTGAAGTTTTCTCTTAGTAATTTTCCATCCACTGGCTGCCACCCACCCTTTGCTTTAAAATCCCACTTGTTCTGTCCGTGTTCAGAACTGAGTCCAGGTGCATCCTGAGGCCCCTTCCTCTGGTGTGCTAACCCTGATAATCCCATTTCATCTAATCATAAGCTCTGGGCATCTTTGACAACAGTAGAGCATGCTAGTTATATGTCTCTCCTGGCTCCACCCTTTCTGTATAGTCACTCAGATATATAGGATAGTCACAACATAGTAGGAAAGGCATTGCATTAATATAGGTCACTTCAGCAACCTATATGTTTTTACAGACCAAATTGGAGAAAGAAAAACTGAAATCCTCAAATCAAACATCTACTCTTGCTTGCTACAGTTTGTATTTAACTTGTAGGGGAAGTTGGACAGAGCAAGCAATGGATAATCTGGAATTATGAAATACTATCTTGATTCATCTTGGTTATGAAATATCAGAAATCAGTCTCTCCTAGTAAACAACACTACAGGAGGGAACCAAGGATTGTGTGTACCCCGGCAAGTGTTTTTCTACTGAGCAATCCCTGAACAATTCTCAAATATTATCCTGGCCAATTGAGTTCAGTTCTTACCACAAAGGTTACCAATGACAAATTCAGGCTCCATTAGCTGTCCTTACCATTTTCAGTTTTCTTTCAAAATGTAGAGGATAGCAGAGCCTGAGATAGACCAGGATCAGCCTGAGAGGAACCCAGTGGCATCAGCTATGAGAAACAGAGACATCAAATGTGACACTTGAAAGGCAGCAAAAATATATTGCAGCTTAAAGACATGCTGGGGATATTGTTTTATAAATGTGATGGTGAGAAAGAATACTTATAGTATTTATTTCATTGAGTTAGATACAAGAAGAACAGACTCCAGCAGACTGTTTCCAATCTTACTGAAAGTGTGTCTTTGAGGAATTGACATTTTAGACTACAATACTATTTTCTTTAATTCTAAAACATTTTTTTTGTATATGACTTGGATTCCATTCCTCCCCTTCCCCACTCCCTTGCAACAGTACATACATCTACTTACTTAAATTATCCAAATGCGTCCCAATGCTTAAAATACCTTTCTTGGTGGCATGGAGTGGTTCTGCCTGTAGAGTCTTCTAAGACAGAGAGGAGGCCACGGGAAGCATAAGCTCACAGAACATCTGAGCTGTAGGTCATGGGATTTCCAAGTACAAAACTGAGGCTGGGTAGCAGGAGGGGGCAGGAAGGAGCATGACTATTTAAGCCTCCCCACACATGAGGTTTAAGAAATACTAGGTTCCTCTTATTTCTATCACCAGACTTGGGGCAAATCTCTAAACCCAAACAGCCTTTTACAGAAATCTTTCTCTTCTTTAATAGCAGTGATTTTCAACTTTGCCACAATTGATTGATTGATGTGTGTGTGTGTGTGTGTGTGTGTGTGTGTGTGTGTGTGTGTGTGTGTGTATTAATGTGATATGTATGAGGGTACAGGTGAATGAAGAAGCCAGGGGAGGATTTCAAGTGTCCCACTCCATCACTCTTTACCTTATCATTTTGAGACAGCCTTTTACTGAATCCCAAGTTAGGCTGGGGTTAGCTAATTCAAGAAATCCCCCTGTCACCACCCCCACAATGCATAGTCACCATATTACTTGGGTTCTAGGTTTTCAAACTCAGGTCCTTAGGCTTGAGCTGCAAGTGGTCTTACCTGTTGAGCCACCTCCCCAGCTCACTATTGACATTTTTGACTGAATTATTCTCAGTTATATTGCAGGATACTTGGTGGAATTTTGCCTTATCTCACTAGATACCAGTATCACTGCCTCCTTCCACTTGTGACAATCACAAATGTCTCCAGAGATTGTAGGGTATGCCCCAACAGGCTGTGTGTTTTAGGTCGAGAAACATTGCTTTGTAGACATCTCAAAACAAGCCTAAATTTACCTTGCTTTGTCTTTGGCCCAGTTTGAAGGGATACTGGTTTTGAATGGTAGAAAGGCTACCAGCTGGGTCACTCATTTTAGTTTCCAAAGGTCAGCCATACTTGCCATCAGGAGTCATATAAAAAAGATTTGCTTCTCAAAGTGTGGTCCTCAAGAGAAGTATTCCCTTCTTTTCTGTTTATGGGAGCCTTCTGTGGACCCACTTAAATTATTGTAATTGTGTTTAAAGTTATTTAATATACCTATTACATCAAGAAAGAAGGTGCATAGATCAGCTAATAATGACCAGGTTTAATATTCTGGCCTGCGTTCATATCCCAAGTTAGCTGAGAAAATATTAACTACAATAAGTAGACCACACTTGATGAGGGACTATTATGTTATGTTAAAACATGTGGTTGTAATTGGTTCATATTTATGTCATTAAATGCTGAAAATGATGCAAATGTCTTCATCTTCTTTAGATTTATTAACTTTATTTTATGTATATTATTGTTTTGCTCAAGTCTGTGTATCATGTGCATGCATGCTGCCTGAGAAAATCAGAAGAGGACATTGAATCCTTTGTTACTGGAGTTGGCCTCACAGGTGGTGATGAGGAGCTAAGTTGTATTGTTCAAGCTACTGGGATGAGCAGGTGAGAACTTGAGACTGGGTTTAATATAAAAATCCTGATTTCTTGTATGGCTGCTCGTTTCCTCTTTATTTGCTGTAGCATGCCAATAGAATCAGAAATAAATTTACCTCTGAAACAACCCAGATGGTACCCTCTGCTTCTGCTTTTCATGAACAACGATGGAAATTAAGAGAATGTGAAGGGATTAAAATTTTCTTTAGGTGATTGTGACCCATAACAAGGGGTCAGAGGAAAGCTATATTTGATTGCTTCCAATTATTCTGAATTACTGAGAAGCAGACTAGGCACTGCAAGGGAGAATGAACTAGTCCATGATCATTTGGGTGATATGTACTTTACAATATGCTCAGAGTATCTTCCTCTGATCCACTTTCTAATTTGTAGTTATATAAACCTGATAAGTCAACTTCAAAATCCCAAGCAACCAATAATGCCTGCAAACCAGTAAACCTTGTCAACTGAAACAAGCAGTAACAATCCCCTAAAACTGGAGTTATAAACAATTATGAGCTGCCATGTGGGTGCTGGGAATCAAAACCTATGTACACTGGGGATCAAACCCTGATCTTTTCCAAGTATTTTTAACCACTGAGCCATCTCTCCAATCCTTGAATCAAATGTCTCCTTGCCTATTTCTTACAGTACTGGAATTGGTACAAGAAGAGCATTGGACTTCATTCAGATCACATAGCAAGTCATAACCGTGCATGCAATAAAAAGCAAATGTCCCCCTATCCATGCACTCTGCTGAGAAAACAACATATACAAATTAACAGCCATCTCACATAGAAACAATAACTGACCTGAACTGGTTCTGGAAGGGGAGAAGCCATTGAAACAGTAGAATCTGAAGTGTATGAGGAAAAAGAACTGACAGGAAATGTAAGGGATTTGGATTGTGTGACAAAGTGCTTACCACAATATATTCTTACCACAATGTGAACTTACCCTCCTCCCCCAGCATAATCTTCCAGCTTTCTGGCTGGATCCGACTGAAGCCCCACAAAGAAGGGTTACAACAGCCAGGTAATTGTGAATGAAAAACTGTCAATATTTCTCCCCTAAATCTGTGAATTCATTTCCATAATGCTGTAATCCTCAAGCAGTTTGACTCCAGACTTAGCAAGGAAACAGAAAAGTCAGAATTAGACAAAAGCACTCATAGGGGTATTAATGTCATTTCAATTGCAAAAGAGATCATTCAAATAATCTTGGGTAACTAACTTGGGGTTTAGAAAACACTAAAGATATTTATCATATTCCAATTACTTTCTTAGAATCCCAAACATAAGAAACAACACCAGAGAGTTCTAGAATAAACCATAGGAAGGGCTGGAGAGTTGGCTCAGTGATTCAAATCACCAGCTGCTCTTTCAGACGACCCGGATTCAATTCCCAGTACCCACAAGGCAGCTCACAACAATATGTAACAGCCCTAGGGCATCCAGAGCGCTTTTCTCTGACCTATTTGGGCACCAGGCATGCATGTGGTGCACATATGTACATGTGAACAAAACACTCATACACATAAAACAATAAAATAAAATGAAAACGAAACCAGGGAAAATTATAATTTTAAAGTGTGAAAGTCCTTCTGAGTATAACAGACAACAACAAAGTTCTCAACAACAACAATCCAGTGTCTTAATGAAAACATGGCAATGGAACAGCCAGGCATTGGTGGTTCATTCCTGTAATGGCGGCACTTGGGGGGCAGGGAAAGGAGGATTAAGAGTTCTAGGCTAACTTATGCTACATAGCAAAGGCCTGTCTCAAAAAAGAAAGGACTGAAGGAAGGAAGGGAGACAAGGAGGAAGGAAGGAAAGGAGGGAGGGAGGGAGGGATGGAGGGAGGGAAGGGAGGGAAGGGAGGGAAATTGATTCCATAAATGACTAAAAATTAAGTCTAATTCCTTAGTCACAAAAAGAGAGATAATGCTGTACAATCAGAAAAGATGTGTTTAGGGCTTACATGCCAATGTCATGAGAGATTATGATGTTATATTCTGCTTTGTTGTATTGCTATTATATCCTTGATTCATGTCTCTTAGTTACCCAATGGCGTTGCAGAACCCCAAATCTTGTTCAGAACAGGCACTTGAGAAATTGCTCTTTATTGATGATGGAAGTGATCATGAAAATCAAAACAATCTTTTGGATAAATATCCAGGAGTGGTATAGCTGGGCCACATGATAGTTCTAGTTTGTGGGTTTTTTTTTTGAGGAATCTCCATGGTGACTACCATGGTGATTGCATTAGTTTACATTCCTGTCAGCAGTGTATAATGGTTCTCTTTCTCCCTTATTTGTTTGCTTGATAATTGCCATTCTGGCAGGTGTGAAATGGGATCACATGTGGTTTTTATTTGGGTTTCTTGGTGGCTAGCAAAGTTTAGCACTTGTTCATATGTTGATTGGACATTTGCATCTCAGCTTTTGAGAACTGTATGCTCATTTAATTGGCCCACTTAATTCCTGGGTTGTTTTGAGCTCTTTGTGTACTCTGGATACTATTAATTCTTTGTCAGATGTTTAGCTGCCAAAGATTTCTCCCTGTTCTGTAGGCTGTCTTGTCATTTCATTGCTTCCTTTGCTGTGCATTTTTTAAAAACTCCATAAGTTTCTGTTTATCAATTGTTGGGTCTATTTCTTCATCAACTGGAATTCTACTCAGAAACCTCTTTTGTCAAAAAAGTGTGTATATAAGTGCATGCCTGGTGGCTACAGAGCCCAGAAGAGGGTGTCGGATCCCCTGAACTGGAGTTACAGATGCTTGTGAACTGCCACGTGGGCACTGGAACTCAAACCCCACTCATTAAAAAACCCAGTGTTCTGAACCACTCTGCCATCTTCCAGATCAGAAATACCCCAACTACAAAGATGTTTTAAAATGTTTCCCTCCTCCCCCCCCCACCCCGCATCAGTTTTGATTTCAGCTCTTACATTAAGGCCTTTGGCCTATTTGGAGCTGTTTTTGCATAATGTGAGAGTTAGAGATCTATTCTGCTACAAGTGGATAGCTAGCTTTCCCAGCACCATCTGTGGGAGAGGTATTTTTTTAACCTCTTACATATATTTTTGGTATATTTGTCCACAATCAGGTGGTCATAGCTGTGTGGTTTTATTTCTGAGTCCCCTATTCTAGTCTATTGGTCTGTGTCTATTTTAATAGAAAATATAGTCATAAAAACTCTTTTATAGTAAAGAAATCAGTTGAATATTTATGTACATGAACAATAAAAAAGGAAAGAAAAAAGACAGACAGCGACAGAGATAGAGACAGAGAGACAGAAAGAACAGCAGATTGAATGGGACTTCTGGGCAAGAAAGCAAATAATGAGTCTTCTCATATTTTGGAGGCAAGAGTTGGACATTGACTGCTATCCCTTTGCCATATTACCCTGAGATAAGGCACTCAACCCAAAGCTTGACATTTCAGCTTATCTGGCTGACCAGGGAGCTCCTGGAACCTACCTGTGTATGTCCCATAGTTCTGCAGTTATAAGCATGCACAGCCTTGACTGGATATTTACATAGGTGCTGAAATTCAAACTCATGTCCTTATGTTTTCAGAGCAAGCACTTTTACCCACTGAACCATCTCTTTAGTTCCTCAGATGTATTCATATCTCCATTTCCCGTATCAATTACATTTGCTAGCTTATACTTTGTTCCACTCTTGGCTTTTTAGTTGAAATTCCTTTCATTCTACAATCTAGAGAGCATCTCTCTATATTTTAAATTCTATAGCCTTTCCTCACAGCCACAAAATATTCCTTAGCATGAATAGTCCACAATATAATTCCTCTTTTCTCCATTATGACCTGGCTAGTGTTCAAGTTAAGTTTTCTGTCAACTTGACACAGCCTAGAGTTATCTGAGAAGGGATTTGCAATTGTTTTTTTTTTTTTTAAAGGTGCGATTGTCTTGTGAGCATGTTTATGGAACATTGACTTCATTATTAATTCATGTTTGAGGAACCAGAACTGTAAGCAGTATCCTTCCCTGGGCATGTGGTCCTGGATTATATAAGAAAGTTATATCAGCCTGAGAGAGCACTGCAAGCAGCATTCTTCCTTGGTTTCTGCTTTGAATTCCTACTTGAGTTCCTGCCCTGTCGTCCTTCAGTGATGGATTGTGGCCTGGAAGTTTAAGCCAAATAAACCCTTTCCTCCCCTGACTTGCTATTGGTGACAACATTTTCTCACAGCAACAGATAAGGATCTAGAACAGATAGTTTCTTATCATTGGTATTACGAATCTCTTAGTACAACTATCACATGACTTTTTCTGGGGAGCTATGCACAAAAGTCTAGCCACCTCAGATAGGGCACTGAAGACAGACCAAAGCAACCACTGAACTCAAGTCCACCATAAATAAGCGTAACGGGTTACTTACAGGAACATGAGTTAAAAGAGTTTCTTACTAGAGCATAGATAATTTACAGGCAACTTACCACTGAAGAAGTGTCTCCCCTTATCCAGCAATTGTTAATTACTTATAGATCCTTGAGGAGGGTAGGACATTGTGTACCCTGTGACCCTCCGCAATGAGGAAATGACAATGGGTTTAGTCTTGTGAGAACATCAGTATTTAAATCTGCTCTGTTTTCAAGACAGCAGCAGACAGGTCATGCCTGGAAGACAGAGTTCACAACAACAACAAAAATCCTAGGCATGGGGAAGGCCTTCTGGAGAGTGAGTTGATGCCCATAGTTTGTGTTCTGTATCATTGGATGAGCCCTCTGTAATGAAGTTAACTTAAGAGAAGTCATTGGATGGAGAAGAGAGAGATCTAAGTAAGTCCCAAACAAAGGATGATACCAATGGACATGCTAATATGGAAAGGAGAAAACTTGTGGAGCCTCAACCCTAGACCTATACCTGGGGCAACTGGGAATGTTAAGAGTGGTAAAATGCTCTTCTCCAGGGAAGACCCTCTCAATTGGTTATCCAATATCAAGTGGCTAGCCCTGAGATTATATACATGCAGGTAACATTATACGGACTGCACAGGTTAATAGTTATGTATTTAGGTATATATGTAACCACGATTTTAAATAAAGACTATGCATCTGAGAGAAACAAGAACGGTTTTGGGGAGGGTCTGGAGGGAGGAAATGGAAGGAAGAAATGATATATAATATAATTAAAATTATTTTGAAAAAGAAAGAAAAGAGCTACCGTGATAATGCTTTCTTTTTCATATTTTATTTGTATTTTTTATTTAAATTAGAAACAAGATTGTTTTACATGTCAATCCCAGTTCCCTCTCTCTCCCCTCTTCCCCTGCCCCCCCAACCCCCTATCCCATCCCCTTTCTGCTCCCCAGGGAGGGCGAAGTCTTCCATGGGGAATCTTCAAAGTCTGTCATATCATTTGGAGCAGGGCCTAGATCCTCCCCTGTGTGTCTAGACCGAGTATCCCTCTATGTGAAGTGGGCTCCCAAAGTCCATTCATGTACTAGGGACAAATACTGATCCACTATCGGAGGCACCAGAGATTAACCAGACCTCCAAACTGACATCCACATTCAGGGGGTCTGGAAGAGTCCTATGTTGGTTTCCCAGTTATCAGTCTTGGGTCCAGATACATGCTTTCTTAAAGCTGGAAAAATTCTTTACTGATGGCCAACTACATAATTTTGCTAATTGAATTGCTCAAGTTCATCCAATGATCCAGTGTATAGGAGACCTTCTCTCTCTCTCTCTCTCTCTCTCTCTCTCTCTCTCTCTCTCTCTCTCTCTCTCTCTCCTCTCTCTCCTTCTCTCTCTCTTCTCTCTCTCTCTCTCTCTCTCTCTCTCTCTCTCTCTCTCTCTCACACACACACACACACACACACACACACACACACACAAACCTTGCCTGATTTGGGAGAGCCTGTGAGTGGGAGGCAGATAACATTCTTAAGGACTCTCCTATTCCTGCAGTTGTTTCTGCTCTCTGATGATATAAGCCAGAAGACATTTGGTGACAAACATCAGACCCTGGGCATAGTGACTCTCTCCTTTAATTTCAATACAGTTTGCTTCAAGTCAATCTGAACTGCAATGTGAGGTTCTCACTCAACAACAATCAAAAACACAAATCACTGTATTCATAACAGTTCCAGAGTTTTGACCTCTTTAGTAAGAAACGACTTTGGACATTTAAACCAATCTTCTATGTGATATATTTGCAGATACTTTGAGCATTCTTTTGCAACTGGCATATGGAAAAAGAACACAAAATATGAAAGTCTTCATGTATAATACATTTTTAGCATTGTAAAGCCCCACTGGCATAAGTAACTTTTTCTTTTGTTTTTCATTCCCCTTTAAACTGAAATATGAATTACCCTGCTGCTGAGTTCTTCTAAGTTTCATTTTACTAAGAAATGAAAGTGCTGTGAAGACAACTATGGCAGGGCATGCAAATTAATGTGACATGCACCTTCTTTAGGGCTGAAGGCTGGTCTCCAATACACACTGGTGTTCACCAAATGAGTCTAGATGGGCAAATGTTTGGAAAGAAGGCAGCTGATCCAAATCATAGGGTGGCTGACTTGGTTTCAAAGAAAGGCAAGGCCATTTTGAGATGAAGTCACAAATACAGGGGAAACTTAGCTAGCCATTTCTCGAAAATGCATATATAAAGGGACTGGGGCCATACCTCAGTGACAGAGCAATTGCCTAACAATAACATGGGCGTGAATTTGATTCTTCAGAGCCACAATCCCTGAGCTCTTAAGCTCATGGAATCAGAAGCAGGAAACACATTTCTAATAAGGCAAGGGCTTGCTAATGTATAATTATAGCCAGTCAAACATTTGCTTTCCTTTTCTTCAGTGGACATGCTATAGATTTGTCTCCTCTTTTTGTTCCCTCAGCAGAGTTCCTGAGTCACTCTGGTATGTAGCTTCTGATGTATAAACTCTTTGTTTGCTGACATAAAGAATTTGAAAATTTTGTCAGTTTGCCTTTTGAGTAATGTGTTCATTCTGTTGACAACTCCATGAATTAGAGATACCATCTCCCATGTCAATCTAAAATGGAATACCTGGGAGACAGCTATTGTTAAACCAAATTTGCCCACAAGGGAGCTAACCTTTGAAGAAGCATAGATTTATTAATAAGCCAGACTCCTGTCTTTGATATTTTTAATTATGTGTATATATGAACATATGTCAAGTTTGTGTGTATAAGTGGAGTACGTTTGAAGGCCAGGAGAGATCTTTTGATCCCCTGGAAGTGGAGTTACATGTGGTTGTCAGCCACCCATCATTGGTGCTGGGAACATAGCCCAGACCCTCTGTGAAGCCTTGTGTGCTCTTAATTGCTGAGTCATCTCTCCAGGACCTCAAGTCTTGATTCAACTTCTCGCCCTCATATTTTACTACAAGTTATGGAACCAGCCAGGACCTTAGTAATTTGACATATCCTGAGCTATGAGTTTAAGGTTCCTGCCCCCATATTTGATGTTTCTACTTATATTAGATATGTCATATTTTGCTTATCTATTGCTGTGTAAAAACCAACACAAATCTTATCATCCTAACACAGCACCAGTTTGCTGTAAATCCCACAAGGTTGGCTGCAGCTCTACTGGGAACTTCTCAGTTGGTCACATCTGTGGTCTTTCAGGAGACCCTCTCCCATAAAGCTGTCAAACAGATGGGTTTGCTTCTATCTAATGCCTCTCTGCAGGAGTTTGGGAAGCAAAGATAATATTCAGTTTCTTCTAACTATGCAATATTTAGACTTATCACCTCTTCACTAACCTACAGTCTGCTTCAGACCATGAAGGCAGAAGGGTCTTAAAGGAATACTGACAATCTATAGCCATCTTTGCCCCCTACAATTATTTCCACACTCCATTGTATCTATAATCACTCAGGTCACCAAGGGATCAAAGGGCATGCAGATGGGCCTGCTTGCATTAGAGGCCTTCTGGGGCTATGCGATCACTTATATTTTTTCCAGGTGATTAAGTTGGACTTCTTTTTATAGTGGCTATATCTTAACAGCAAGCATTTCAAGAGAAACCAGATCTGGTATACCAGCACATATTAAGTCTTTGCTTGCCTCATTCTTGCTAGTGTTTTATTTGTTGCCCAAGGCCAAACTCAACATGGAAAGGCAGTTCACAATGACATGAATACTGAGAAGCATGTCAATTAGGAGACATGAAGGTAATAATCTTTCTCTTGGGATTTCTACAATACTCTTGTAAAGGAATCAGGAGGTCAAGATCCGTTGTTTCTGATTCTTTGAAGGATGTTGGACTGCAAACATCATGAAGCCTCAGGTGAGCATTTCAGTGCATGCATGCAATCTCAGTACTCAGGAAGCAGAGCCAGGAAGTTTACTAGTTCACATCCAGCCTGGACTACATAGTGAGACCTTTTCTCAGAAAACACAAATAAAGCAAAAGAATACTGGACAGATTGCTTGGTGGTTAAGAGCACTTGCTGAAGACCTGGGTGTAGTTTCTAGCACCCCCATCAGGCAGCTCAAAAGTGCTCATAACTCCAGTTCCAGAGGGTCTGATGAACTCTTCTGCCCTCTAAGGCCACCAGGCAGCTGATGCGTATACGTATTTGCAGGCACTCACACATACACATAAAATTTAACTTTTTTATTTTCATTTTTGTTTTTGGAGACGGGGTCTTTCTGTGTAACCCTGGCTGTCCTGAAACTTGCTATGTAGATTTTTTGTTTTGATGAAGACTACAGATATAAATATTGTGTTGTTAGAATTTTTTTTTTGAGACAAGGTTTGTAGTCCAGGCTTACCTCAAACTTACTATGTAACCAAAATGACCTTGAACTTAACCCCCTTATTAGCCTCCTAAGTGCTCTGATTACAAGCATTTCCCGACTCTTATTGCACATGATTGTGAAGTTATAGATACTGAACCCAGGGCTTTGTGTATGTTAGGCAAGTACCTACCAACTGAACCATACCACAGTCCATTCTTTTAGAATATTAAATGATATAAAAATAAAATATTCTAATAAAGAAAAAGTTCTAAAACAAGTATTCATTCGGGTATAAATCACTCTTTTAGTCATTGCTAATACTGCTCATTTATTACATTTCTTATCCTCAAATTTACTAAAATATGATTACTGAATGCTGTTTTAGTTACTATTTTATTGCTGTGAAGAGACATCATAACCAAAGCCACTTATAGAAGAAAACATTTAATGGGTGCGTACAGTTCCAGAGATGAGTCCATGACCATCATGAAGCCGGAGGGGGATTTGGGAGAGAGAGAGAGAGAGAGAGAGAGAGAGAGAGAGAGAGAGAGAGAGAGAGACAGAGAGACAGAGACACAGAGACACAGAGAGAGAACAAGCTAACTGGGTTCTTTGAAACCTCAAGCCCACACCCAGTGACACACCTTCTCCAACAAGGCCACAGCTTTTCTTCCTTCCCAAACAGTTCCACCCACTGGGGACAAAACATTCAAATATTATATAAGTGTATGGGGGCCATTCTCGCTCAAACCACCACAAATGCCTACTTCTGAGCCATGCAAACATAGGAAACAGTTTGGTATCTTCAGACTTTTGTTTCACTTTGAGTCCTGCACACACACACTCCTTGTAACACTGTGCATTTGGCAGTCTACTTCCCTCATCTGCATGTGCTCTGTATGCATACCCTCCTCTAACGAATGCCTCTAGCAAGTTTAGAATCCCCTCCAGCTTCTATCTGCATCAACTGCATGTAATCCTATCTCTGAACAATAGGATTGGAAGCCCATAACTTCCATCCTCAGAAGACAGGGAACAATACCACTAATTGTCCCTGTTTGCATAGGACTGAAGAGTTTCCAGAGATGTCAGACATCTACTTCTCCTCCTCCTTTGAGATAGGGTTTCTACTTGTAGCCCTGGCTATCCTGGAACTTGTTCTGTAGACCAGGCTGGCCTCAAACTCACAGAGAACAACCTACCTCTGCACCCCGAGTGCAGGGATTAAAGGTGTGCACCAACATCACCACCTGTCTCAGACCTCAACTTCTAAGACTGAGAAAAAGTTTCAGGCAAACCAAAGTGAGTTAGTTGGCCACTCAATATAGGAAGCTGGAGAAGCAACTTTTTATCATTCCCTCATTGGAACCACACTCAACAATCGGTCCAACAATTTCAGGTAAATGTAGAATGATAAAATTTCTGGGGCACTGAAAACCTGTTGTGGAATATTATTTTAACTAGGCAAAGATGTGTTAGATTTGTTTATGCTGTGGAATATTACTTTATCCATGTAAAGATGTGTTGGATTTGTTTTTGCTGCATTTGTTTAAATATGTAAAGACGTGTTGCATTTGTTTCACCTTGCCTGCCTAAAGCACCTGATTGGTCTAATAAAGAGATGAATGGCCAGTAGCTAGGCAGGGCTGCTGGGCAGAGAGAATAGATAAGAGGAGAAATCTAGACAGAGAGAAGAAAGGAGAAGAGAATGAGGGAGAAAGAGAAGGCTGGGGTCAGAAGCCAGGCAGCCACAGTCAGACATGAAGATATCAGGAAAGTAAGGTATACAGAAGGAAAGAAAAGTAAAAAGCCCTGAGGCAAAACGTAGATAAAGAGAAACAGGTGAAAATAAGAGCAAAGCTAAGGCTGAACATTCAAAACTAGTTAGTCTTCATGTCATGATTTGGGAGCTGGTTGGTGGCCTAAAAGAAAAAGCCCGGTACAGTAACCATCTTCTCTTACATGAGTTTTGCAGAGACATTTAAGTCTCTCAGAAGTGCAGACATTTGTCGTGAGGTCATAATGTGCTTATAGCGTGTCAGGACCAGACTCCAGATTGCTACATTCCCAATTGAGGGCACTTCCCACTGCTTTCCATTTTGGGACACTCTCATTTCCCATTTTATCATGCTCTTAAAATATAAAATGAATTCAGTTGGTTTATCTTTTGGCCACAGAAGTCAACTGGGCACCACTATCAACTGTACTTCTGATGGGACTGTGGCCGGAGGGCTGGAGCCCAACAAGCTTCATAAGGCCTCAGTGGAGCAGTGTCTCCATGGCCATGAGGCATTCATTCCTACCTGCCATTTCTGTAGGCTACTTTGGAGTAATACTCAAATGCATTTAGTTGTTATTGCCTCAGTGCTGCCTTTGGCTCAGACAGGCATTTTTAAGAACATGTACTTACTCTTTCTACAGTAGTAGGCAAGGAGGTTGTATTCTACCTTTAGGCTGATCACCTGCAAAGCTCATGACTGTCTTGCTTCTTCCTGTCTTACACCCATTTGAAAGGCATACTTAAAATGGCTGCTCTAATGTTTAAAATTCTCATATAAACTGATCATTTGTATGATATATATATATATATATATATATATATATATATATATATATAGAGAGAGAGAGAGAGAGAGAGAGTCCCACCATATAGTTTTGGCTGGCCTGGAGCTTACTATGTAGACCAAGCTGGCCCTAAACTTTTAGAGATATGCCTAGCCTTTGTCTCCTGAGTGCCTGAACTAAAGTATGTGTCACCATGCCTGGCTGCAGGGTGATTTTAAGGCCTTTGCTTGTCACTCTCATGCAGTATTTTTCATACTTTAAAGCTAAGCTTCACTACAAGAAGATAATAGTGTATATATCTTGTCATGGGGCTAGAGAAATAGCTAAGTCTCTAAAGTGCTTACTGCTCAAAACCATGAAGACCTACATTTGTGTCACCAGGTCCCTCTTAAAAACGCTGGGCATGGCAGCAGTTGCCTGTAATACCAGTGCTGGGGAGATGGAGATATTTAAAATCCTTGGAGCTTACTGGCTAGCTAGTACCACTAAAACAGTAAATTCCAGATTCAGTGAGAGATGCTGTCTCAAAAAACCAAACCAAACCAAACCCCAAAACAAACAAAAAAGAGGCAGAAAACAATTGAGGAAGATACCCAATGCCAACCTCTGGAGTTCACACCCATGAACATGTGCATGAGCAAATGTGCACAATACACACACACACACACACACACACACACACACACACACACACACACACACACCACAGACATGTAATTATTTTATCCCCACAAGCATAATTAAAGCATCACTGAAAGGGGCAGGGTATTCTAAAGGGACAGGAAGCCTTTCTGGCATGAAACAAAGCACATGAACAACTTCCATGTAGCCTGTACTTGTTTGGGCTGCTCCAATAGATGGATACTGAATTTCACTACTCTGATGCATAACACACTGTAGCAATTTATGGATATGTGTGTGGGGGTGGACATCCCCATGCCTCAGTTTGCATGTGGTGGTCAGAGGACAATTCTCTTTCTACCCTGTGGGTCCCAGGGATTGAACTCAGGTCGTTTGGTGGCACATATCATCTCACCAATCTTGGTATTTAATTTGAAAGGTTAATATCTAGAATGACCATTATGTGGAGCAGCTATGATGCCTTTTGAAAAGAAGATAGCTACTGAGCCCTTCACAAGGCAAAGGCTTCAATATGGTGACTTGAACTTCTGGCTTTCCTTTAGTTTTGTAAACTGGGTCTCAAGGATAGAGTAACAAACATTATCAGCACTTCATCAACAGGGCACTTCATCAAAAAACAAAACAAAACAAAACAAATTACGCCAAAACAATGATATGAACTATGAAGAAAAGTAGTCAGCAGGATTTTATTGAAATGTCTTAGTAAACTTCACAGGATCTCAAAATTCTCTAGTCTCTAAAACCAGAGCAAGCACTGTAAAGAATATATTCCTGAACTTAGTCAACATTGTATATAACAAAGGGAAGTTAGCATAGGAACATCTACCAGTTGACTAAGAAAATTTTAGCTGGAGGCTAAACAACTTTGGTATATTCCTGTTTTCCTGCCCCCCCTTTTTGGCCCTCCTTTCATAGAGCTGGACAGAGTGATCTCTTGGTGATTTCCCTTTACATTTCCTTACCACAAGCAGCAAGGAACAGGAAAGTCCTGGGCTTAGACTGTACCTGAAGCAGGCTACGTCATTTTGGCCAAACTGAAACCACCAAATATTTAAAATCTGTATTTCCATTGTATAAGGCTCAGTCCAGTCTAATTAGTTTATCAACGTATTTTGAAGGTTCTTTAAAATATTAACTCAGGCCAAGTAAAACCAGAAACCATCAGTGGTCAGTTCAGAGGACAGCCAGGCAGATTTGTATAAGGGGATTAAAATCTGAAGATCATGACTGGAAGATACCCTGGGCATTCTTAAGCTTTAATAAAAGGATTACCAACTGGTGTTTGTCGTGCCAACACTTTGAGATATGTGCACACATACATCAAGCTTTCTCCATGAGCATGTGCACAGGATGTCTTCATTCAGCACAGGCACAAACCCCCAGAAATACAGAGGTTACAAAAATAACTGTTGCATAGTGTCAAACAGGGTTTTTACATGTCTTGCCAAGACTTTGCAGACAATTTGTATCAGCATGAGCATCCCTGGTGATGGGACTCCTTTCTCCAGAACAGTTACAAATAAGGCATTTTCAAAATGCCAGTTTCCAAAATCACATAAATGATATTGGTTTGACTTCTGCAGCACTGAAATCTGATATTCTAGAGTGCTCATCAAGTGTGTTACATGTATGGATAGGATTTTTCTACCTGAAAAAAATTAGGGCTAAGAATTTTTTTTTTACCAGTTTTTAAGATTCAGCAAGGGGGAGAGATTGTTTAGCATTCCAAATCTTTACTTAGTAGGCAAATCTGCTTCTTTGGGGTCAGAAAAATTTGATAGGTTGTCCACCAACATGCATATCATCAGTCATCAATGGATAGCCTTTGCCTCTTCAAATGATGCTACAGAGGTTTTTCTTTTTGTTAGTTTTTGTTTCATGACACATGGGCTCAACTCTAGCCCGGGTTAGTTGGAACTCACTATTTAGCCTAGGCTGGCCTCAAACTTGTAATTTTCCTGCTTCAGTTTTCTGAGCGCTGGGATTATAGGCACAATTCTCCACAGTTTTACCAAGAATGCTACCCTCAATGAAATTCTCCTTCGTGATGCTTTTTGAACCATTTTTTGAAGATGCTCCTAATTGAACAACTATTTACTTTTGCATCCATTGTTTTGCAGGCCTCTCTTGTATCTACATCTTAACAGCTTTAGAGATGATAATCAGTCATTAGAGATTTACTGCTTCTGCTTACAAAGGGACAAAGAACATTTAATCCAAGCTAAATACATTTGGTGGTACTCTTAAAACTTCCCCATTTTCTTTATGTAAAAATCCAAAATAATAATCAGCTTAAAAAATGTGAAGGGATTTCAAGGTTTTTTTTGGTGGACATCTACACCAAGAAATTATTGGAACAAATGCAAAGTAAAGGCTAGTGCTAAAATGATGAAGTCTGGGAATAAGTTGACAGGACTTGAAATGCATCCTAAAGAAAATTCCTCTGGGATAAACTAAGTTGTGCATCAATGTGACTATGAACTTACTGACTACATCCTCAAGTGGTATCCAAATCACAGTGACCACTGATAACAATTTGGTAGTCAGGTTAGTTGACAGTTATGACATATCCTCAAAGTGGAAATTAAAAGTGATAGAGCCTTATACGGTCTTCAATATGTCTAATGTCTACTAAGGAAAGTCAGTATGTCATTGACCATCTTAGGCTCAATAAAATTCAGTCCCAATTAAGGGCAATAATAAACTCAGTTATTATTTTTCCCTAAAAAATATCCAAGAAACAAAAAATCAAAATGCATGACGATGTAAATTTTCTGGGGTTCACTCCAAAGGAAAGGCATTTAGGATTTTACCCAAATGTCCACAGGCATTATCATTATATATGTACACAGGAGGCTTTCATTTGAAGTCACTTTTGGCAACCTCAAAATACATATACGACAAATTTCTGCAAAGGGATTTTAGGCTTAAAAGTTGCTGCCTCAAAGTACCAAAAAAAAAAATTAGGGAAAGATTAGTTTTCATTGACAACAGTTCGCTTAAAGACCAAATTACCACCACCTCCCCATGCCCCCACCAAACTGAAAAGAAGTAGTCTTGAACTTTAGAAAGGAGACAAGGAATCTTAGTGTACACAGATCAGATGCTTTTGCCAGTGATCACCCTAGAATTGCTGAGTCCTAACACTAAAACAGCAGGCAGACAAAGACAGTGAGAAGTCGGAGGAGGCTTGCTCCACCTTCAGTATCCCCATCCAGACTACAGTGGGACGTGGCTGAACAAGTAGGACACGGATTCCCCATTGTGGGTTCTTCGAATGGCCTCAGCCAGGATCATTGAAATGTCAATCACCTGAATAGCAAAAGGAAAACACAAAAGGCAGGAGTGAGTTCTATTTCTTTAAAAGCCAGAAAGCCAACAAATGTTTTCTACAGCATGCATATGGTATGTTTGGTCGCACCTTCTCTAGCCATTTTTGTGGGAGTGTCCATACTGAAAATCTTCAGTTGTTTGTGTAGTTTTGCTTTTTAAAATATATTTTATTTTATTTTTTATTCACTTTACATACCAACCACAGTTTCCCCTTCCTCCCCTAATCCTCCTCCATCCACTTCTCAGAAAGGGTAAGACCTCCCATGGGAAGTCAACAAAGCCTGGTACATTCAGTTGAGGCAGGACCAAGTCCCTTCTCCCTACATCAAGCCTGAACAATGTATCCCACAATAGGGAATGGCTCCAAAAAGCCAGGTCATGCACTAGGGATAGATCCTGGTCTCATTTCCAGGGACCAGCTGAGGTGATTACTCCCAGTTCCTGGGAATATTTTCAACATGAATACTCAAGGCTGCTGTTACTTACAGATGGTCCCTTGTTGGACCACTGGTTGTTTAAATAATAGTTTTCTTTATTCATTGGCAGGGATTTCTTTTTGCCTATTTAGAAAAGATAGTGACTATAATCTTTTTTAAAGTTACAACTTTCATTTTATTTCTTAAGTTTTTACTATAATCCAAGCACCTATTTATAAAATATGGCAATGCTTTTCATAAAATATTATAAAACAAATCCTATACAACCTATCTTTCTACTTGGCTGCATTTCAATTTGGAATGCCAACCCAATACGATTTTTAAAATGCTTTTATTTATTGTGGTCACTGTTGTTGTTAGTGTGTGTGTGTGTTTGTGTGTGTGTGTGTGTGTGTGTGAGAGAGAGAGAGAGAGAGAGAGAGAGAGAGAGAGAGAGAGAGGTGGGTAAGCACACATGTGCCATGGCATGCATATGGAGGCCAGAAGACAACTTTGTGGAATCAGGTTTCCTCCTTCTACCTTTAAGTGGGTTCCAGGAATGGAGCTCAGATCGCCAGACTTGTGCAGTAAGTGCTTACTAGTGAGTCATCTCACTGACCCCAAGCACTGTTAAAAACAACGAGTTTCTGTCATGATAAAACTACAACCATGATCATTTTACCTTGGGGTCAACACACTATTTTCCTGTAAAATATCAGAATGTTAAAACTTCAGTGTATCAAACACTCAATTATGCATTGTGGTGCAAAGGCAATCATGAGCAACATAGGAATGAAACGTAAGTATGTGTCAAAAAAACCATTATTTAAAATACAAAGGTGGGCTAGACTTGGCCTTTGGGTGGCAGTTACTACACTACTGTTAATCATGCATAAAAACATAAGGGACCACTATTTGGGCAATGTTTAAACTTATCTCCTTATGTTCAAATGACCTCTTTTTCTCTCACTTGGAAAGAAATCATGGAAAACACCACTGTGTCTCATCTTCATGCTTAATGAGGGAACCAGCGCTGCCTCTTAAGAACACAGTGACTGGCCAGCAGCCACTGAAAGATCAATTCAAAACAGAAGCTGCAGTGGTGTCAAGTGACTACCATCAGCTCTCTGGTAGCCTATGGGCATATAGTCAGGAGGGACATGAAGAAGCAGGCCCCCAAATATGCTTAGTATAGCCTGCTACCCCCCATTTCATGTTAGGGGACTATTACGCAGTAGTGGAGTGGGCTACATAGTAATTCTATGTTTAATTTGGTTTTTCAGTGTTGAGTATGCTAGGCAAGTGCTACACCAAGCTATTTCCCCAATGCTCTTAATGTTTTATATTGTGATTTTATTCATTTGCTACTTCTTTTGTTTCTCTCCTTCTACCTACTGAGCCATCTCATGGGTGCTACTTGCCATTTCTTCTTGTTTGTTTGTGAGACAAGACTATGTGCAGCTCAGGGTAGTCTCCTCACTATACTCCTGCCTCTACCTTCCAAGTACCATATACAGATTAGTTCCTGTTTCTTTTTTAAATCCTTTTTTGAGATACTGTCTTATTCTTCCTAGAATTGCTTTGAATTTGAAGATGACTTTGAGCGCTTGATTGTCTTGCATCTACCTCTTTGAGTACAGGGATTATAGGTGTGTACCACCAAAACTAACTACTTTATTTAGTGCTGGGGCTGGAACCCCAGACTCATGCATGCTATGCAAGCACTCTGCCAACAGCATTACATCCCCAGCCTCCTTCCCTCTCCTCCTTTTCCTTCCTTTCTTTTTCTTTGCTATTTCCAAATAGTGACCATTGACTTCTTGATCCTGGTCTTTCTCAGGGATCAAATATGACTGATAGCCTACTGTGATGAGAAGCTTCAGTCTCTATTACCATCTGCCTTTGGATACTATTTTAAGGGTCTGAAGTGGGTGCCTTGATGCATGGTTCTGCCTGGGGTATGGACAGTACCTGAATCTTGGAGCAGTGTTTCATTTTGTCCTCTTGTGGAATTGTGTTGGTGACAACAACAGCTTCAAAGGCAGCATTATTTATTCTGGAAATAGCTGGCCCAGAGAAGATCCCATGGGTAAGGATAGCATAAACTTTGGTGGCACCAGCTGAGAGTAACCTTCAAAATAGAAGACAAAAAGTTACTAGTGGCATTGCATACCTGTAACCCTAGCACTAGGGAGGCCAAGACAGGAAGACTGTGAGGTTAAAAGCACTGACTGCTCTTCCAGAGGTCCTGAGTTCAATTCCCAGCAACCACATGGTGGCTCACAACCATCCGTTATGAGATCTGGTGCCCTCTTCTGGTGTGCAGATATACATGGGGGCACAATGTTGTATACATAATAAATAAATAAAATCTTAAAAACAAAAACAAGCTAGAACTACGGAGCAAGGTCCAGTCTCAAAAATTAAATGTTCACAAATATTCAAATATTCTACATTGTCTAAACATTATTAGTGAAAATTGTGCCCTACAAAAAAAATGGGACAAAATCCATTTGTATTTACTAGCCAAAATGAGGACCTTTTAAATGTATGGGTTAGCAAAATGCTCTGTGTTCTAGTAAATCAAAGATTATCAACCCTGGCATTTGGATCTATATAATTTTTTGTCATACGGGCCATCTTGTCCATCATAGGAAAGTTCAGTAGAATCCCTGGTTCACTCAGCAGCAACACTCCCATGTCTTTAATTGTGACAACCCATGATATCTTTAGATATTGTCAAACACTGTCTAGGGAAAAAACTGGCCTGTGTTAAGAACCACTGATTTCAACCAATAGTTCCCAAGCATGTAATCAAGCCAGAACATTACCAGTGAGACTGAAAGCATCTCAAATTGTATTTCACAGTCATGTGTGGCAAGGAGGCGGGGCTCCTATTCTGCCAACTATAGCTCTGTAGCCTTTGGAAAGCCACATGAGCTGAGGCTAGCCCAAAGGTTGAGCTGAAAGAAGCAATGGTGCAAACAAACAAAATCCCATCTTTCTGGACCTTGTGTGGCAGAAAGAACCTTTTCTGATCCATCCTTGAAAAAAGTGACAGGAAAGTCCAACCTTGAAAATGGAAATGCCCAAGGATTATTGTTATTGGTGGTTGTTTTTCTTACTAGCCTAGAGTCTCATTTTGAGAGTCCGTGGCCTAAAATTCTACTGCCAAGTCATCAGCAAT
The DNA here is from genome assembly GCF_003668045.3 of Cricetulus griseus. Classification (NCBI taxonomy): domain Eukaryota; kingdom Metazoa; phylum Chordata; class Mammalia; order Rodentia; family Cricetidae; genus Cricetulus; species Cricetulus griseus. Next base: position 102,094,063 of record NC_048604.1, read on the forward strand.
AATTAAGAAACATAGGCTAAATTTCAAATAATGTCCCATGGGTAAATGCACTTGCCACCAAGCCTGACAAGCTGAGTTTGATCCCTGTGATTCATAGTAGAAAGGGAGAACTGACCCACAAAATTTGCCTTCTGACCTCCACTACTGTAGCATAGCACACATGCAAGCACACACACACACACACACACACACACAAATAAAACAAAATTTTATATGGATATATTTCTTTCTTAAGGAGATGTTTTCTTGTCTTTCCTGGACCATCCCACATACTTATCTGCAGCATGGCAGATGGTACCACATGTGTCAGCCATGTCGTCCACCAGGATGGCCACACGGTCCTTCACATCGCCCACCAGAACCATCCGGTCCACTTCATTTGCTTTCTTTCTCTCTTTGTGAATCAAAGCAAATTCCACATTCAGCCTGTCTGCAATTGATGTAACCCTGTGGAAAGATACAAAGGAACATGCCAACACAGTCCATCTAAGAATTTATTACTGGGCTCTAGACTAGGGAAATAGCTCAATTATAAATTTTTTGCCTTGGAAGAATAAGACACTGAGTTCAATCCCTAGAATCCATGTTTAAAAAATCCAGGAGTGATGGATGACATATGCTTGTAATCTTAGCCATTTGGGAGGCAGAAACAAGCAGATCCTGGGTCTCACTGGCCAGTTATGCTAGTCTATTTAGTGAATTCCAGACAGTCCCTCACTGAGAAATCCTGTCATAGGCTGTTTCCTAGCATGGTCGAGTCTCTAATTTCCATCTCCAGCACTACAAAAAATAAAATCTGTATTTGAAAAAAAGCATATTTTAGGAATATAGCAAACAGCCACACTTAAGACAATGCAAAGGATTAGGCCATACTTGTGACATCAGGCATAGCTGAGACTACACCACACACTCCATGTAGAAAAATATGCTGATGATGAACTCTGCTTCTGTTGTAACTTGCCACAAATGTCAGGGTACCCTGGAAGCTGGATAAGACTGCTGGATAAGAAACTGCTACTCCATTTCTTAGGATTTGGGGATCCATTTAAAACTCACAGGTACAACTTAAGAGAAGTTACTCAGGACTTAACTATTTGCTTTGTTTCTGGAACCAAGGTACGGACTAAATTCTTTGTTACTTGTGAGGAGAAGCTTTATTGAAGCCTAATGAGACTCCGTCCAGGTGTGCTCAACCTGAAGTTTGTAGGCTGCATGTAGCCAAGGATAATTATGAATATGGTTCAGCACAAAATTGTAGGCTTACTCAAAACATGAGATTTTGTTTTATATTTATGGATGCTTTGTCTGATGTACTATGTGTATACAGTGCCTATGGAATCCAGAAGTTGGAACCCCTGGGACTGTTATAGATGGTTGTGAGCTACCAAGTGGGTGCTGGGAAAAGAACCTGGGTCCTCTGGAAGCGTAACCAGTGTTCTTAACAGCTAAGCTATCTCTCAAGCCTGAGATATTTTTTTAAAAAGCACATGAAGTTGGGAGGGGAAAGTAGTGGGAGAGATAGGGCAGTAATTGGAGGTGAGTGAGGATTTGATCAAAACAAATTATATGCATGTATGGAATTATCAAACAACACAAAAACGAGGTTTAAAAATAAGTTTCAATTGCATGGTTCTTAAGTGTAAACTTTCTACATGAAAATGTGGTGTTATAATGTCAGAAGGGTAACCATGCCTGCCTAAATCGAGTTTCTCTGCCATCCAATGTAACTGTTCACTGTCACCAAATCAGGAAAATCCACTTTCTGTAACTGAGAAGGTAGCAAGAAGCAGACATAGTTAGTACTCAACCCAGGTTACCATGCCCCAAGTCTGAAGATTTTCAACAAGAAGTTCAGGAAATTGTAAATACATACAACATAGACCTTATCTTTTAAGCCATTTAAAGTGTTTAATTTCATGGCATTACGTGTATTCACAATGATACACAGCTATTAACCTTTGTCTAGTTCCAGAACAGGCCACAAAACCAAAAGGAAACCTCACATCTACTAAATCGAGCTGCTATACATTTTGGCATACACATAGCTGAGTGTCTTCCTCCAAATCTTTTGAGCATTAATTTGAGAGTAGAATTGCTTGAACATACGGTACTCTATACAACTTATCCAGCCAATATTTTCACAGCATCAAGGTACTTTTTGCTGAATATGACCAAAGAAAATGAGACAACCTCTTTTTTGCCTTTTGGTGTGTGCGTGTGTGTGTGTGTGTGTGTGTGTGTGTGTGTGTGTGTGTGTGTGTGTGTGTGTGTGCACTCATATACACAAGTGTCCACAGGTGCCAGAATTGGGCATCAAATCCCCTCGAGTTGGAATTACAGGTGGTTATGAGTGGCCTGACATTGGTACTGGGACTCAATTTCTGGTCCTCTATATGCTAAGAATGGCAAGTGCTTCCTAATCTTAAGCTTCTGCTTTGCTGCTGGGATTGCTGGGGTGGCAGTGTTGAGAAAATAAAGCCAGGACCACATGAAACAAGAATCTAATAGGAAACCCCTGTGCAAATTTTCTGTCCAGCATAGAAAGCAATGAAATCTCATCCTGCTACCCCAGTGGGAACAGGAAGGACCTTACCCTGCCTTGTTTCTGATTCTGGGTGAAGGCAAGTTCTTTTTAGAACACTCTAAACCACATCTCCGCTTTACTGACGGTTGCTGATTTCAGTTCCCATTATATATACAATGAAAACCCCCAAGCACAGAGTTGAATTTAAAGTGATAATGTAGGGTAGTTCTCCAAGGGGACAAAGGAAATACGTGCAAGTCCTCTCAGAATTACAAAGAAAATTTTCTGCAAAAAAATGGGACATAAGACATCTAATCCAGCCCCCTGATCATGGATGCCAATGGGGAGGCCCCTGCACTCCTGGGAGCCTCTGGAGGTGGACTGGCGTTTTGCCCTGGTGGGTGGGAGGGACTTCGAGAGCCCATCCCACTTGAAGGGATTCGCTCTGTCTCTGAACACATGGGGAGGGGCCTAGGCCCAGCACAGGAAGATTTGGTGGACTTGGTGGAGCCCTGGTTGGGGGCCCTACCCTGCCTGGGGAGTGGTGGGTGGATGGGGTGGGGGGTAGGTTGGAGGTGGGGGAGAAGGAATGGGGGTGGGGGAGGGAGAGGGAGAGGGAAAGTACATGTGAAAATATTAATTTAATAAAAAAAAAGACATCCTCGGATAACCAGACACCCAAATTGGAGGCCAGAAACAGCTGTAACCAAATCATAAGGTCAAGGAACAAGCCACTAGAATTAGTTGAAAAACAGGCTGAAGGAATTGTTTCATGTTTTAAAGAAATAAAATGGATGCCTGGACAAGAATAAAAGGGTAATGAAGAACGCCCAATCAAGACTTGAGAAGACAATGTTGAGAAATAGAAAATAGCACATTTTAACTTTATTGAAATTATAAACATAGTAGCTAACAAAATAAGAATATCTAAAGATAGAGTGGATTAAAGATGCGATGAAGTTATAGTCCAGAATATAACACAAGAAACAAAAGAGAAAGGAAACATGTAAAATGAGCGCAAAGTCAAACAGCAGAGTGACAATGCGTCAGGAGTAGCTGTAGTTTGTCAAGAGGAAAAAGGAAGCCATGGAGACTGCTTAGCTGGCAAAGTGCTTGCCATGAGTGCACAGCGACCTGATTTTGAGCCCCAGCATCTACCTAAAAGCTGGGTGCGGTGTCATGTATTTGTTATTCCCGTTCTGGGGGAGGGAGAGATAAGTGGATCTCTGGGGCTCACTAGTCAGGAAGGCTGACTACTTGGGAACTCCAGGTCACAGAGAAAAAGACTATCTCAAAAACAAAACAAAACAAAAAACAAAGCATAATACTACTAAAGAATGATACCCAAGGCTGACTACTGGCCACATAGACAGACAGACAGACAGACGGACAGACATACAGACAGACAGACAGACAGACACACACACACACACACACACACACACACACACACACACACACACACGCCCTCCCATGCTCCACCACTTCAAAAAATGTCTGAGAATTTTCTAGAAGAACTAGAAGACATGTTATTTAAGAGGTAAAATAGGTCCCCTAGAAAGGAATAGCTGTGAGACTAGCAGCCAAGTTCTCAGCATCCACCATGAAGTCAGGCTGTGAGTCTATAGACACTAAAATTACACTTCCACATGAAGGCAGCCAGATATGTTCCGGCAAACTATACAGCCTGAAACTCAATTCAAAAAATCCACAGTAGAAACCAAAAACTCTACTCATCCCAACAGACATCCTTCCTTTCTGAAGGTGTCCATCTACCAACAGTTTCCTTACTTAAACAGTTAATTGAAAGAAGAAGCTTGTAATTTGAAGGCGGGCAAAGCTTTTGCCCCATAATCATCTTCAAGTATATACTATGCACATGCCAATTTCATGATAAACCCTTTAAACTCAGATTAGAGAAAGGCAGTCTGTCAAAACATGAGACAGCATTATTTTTTTAAGAAAGGCACTTGAGCCGATTATGTAAAATGTAGATACCGAATAATTCGTATTTATTTCATAAGAAACAGAACGGGCCCTGGTCTACAGCACAGCAATAGGAGACACTACCATTTGTGGCTGAAGTTCTAAGCCCATGAAGTCCAGGCATAAACTCATAATCCCACTACAAACAGGCAGGCAGAAAGCACAGAGGCCAGGGAAAGAAAGTGAGCTATGTGGCTCTTGGCACTGAGGAACATGGACATCTGAGCTGGATGGACTTCCAGCCATGTCAGTTACTAGCATAAGAGAAAGGGAAAGATTCCAGCCCCAAATCCCCTGGGTCACTATAATATTATCAGTTCCTGAGACAGCTGCATTTAACTAATTCCATATATACAATGGAGACTCAATATGTGCCCCCAATAAGCGAGGTTAACACAACAAATCACACTGAAATCTTAGATGCAAAGAATTAAAATACACATTATGTTTGACTGGTGCATATATGTATAGAGGCCAGAGATTAGTGTTTGGTGTTGTCTTCTGTCACTCTCTCTACCTTATCATTGGAGACGGGGTGTGTGTGTGTGTGTGTGTGTGTGTGTGTGTGTGTGTGTGTGTGTGTGTACACTGAACCCAGAGTTCACCATTTTGGCTAGAGTGCCCGACCAAGCAGGCCCTTGGAGTCTGTGTGTCTCTGCCTCATCAGTGTTAGAGATACACACTGCCACACCTAATATTTTATATTGGTGCTAGGGACACAAACTCAGACTAATATGCTTACACAGTAAGCAGTCTATTCACTGAGTAATGTCTCCATATACACGCATTATTTAAATGTTTCTTATTAGTAGTATGGGTGTGAGTACAGCCATGCACAGACCACACCTGAGGAGGTCAAAGGACAACTCTTGCAAGTTGTGGATTCTGGGGATTGAATTCAGGTCATTAGGCTTGCATGGTAAGCACTTTTTATCTGCTGAGATATTTCACTACCATTCCCTGGCTCACATATTTTTTTATTTCTTCTAGTCATATAGTTCCCCTCTTTTCTCTTTGTGTGTTCACATGATTTCTCAGGATATCTAATACACTAAATTATTCCTACTTGTTTCTCTAAGGTAATAAGTAGTTAATTTTTTTCTTTCCAACTCTCAAATTCTTTATACCATGTGATCAAAGAGTATATAACCAGAAAAAAAGTTTATATATTAAGTACCCAGGTTCATCCACTTCACACATCACTTTACAGTTAGTGATATTTAATATACTATAGGGTTGCTTCTTTCTTATTGGTTCATATTCCTCATCAACTCAATTAAGCTTCAAAGACTGCCCAAGAGTGACCTCCTGTGGCAAGACAAAGCTTTACTTTGGCCCCAAATATTTCTCTAAAATATCAGCCTTAGATTTCCCAAATAAACGATATTTTCTCTAGTGAAATAAGCCTTTTTGCATTAAGCAAAGAAACCAAAGATATCATCCACTGTATATATCACACACTGCCTGCTAGAGTGTTCCAGCAGGACTGTTAGTTGGAGAACAGCTCATTCCAAAATAGGATGATGACAAAGAAGTATAACAGACACTTAAGGTAAAGAACCAGGAGCTGATACAAATTCTTATATGTGTACCCCTAAAGAGCTGCTCTTTCCCAGCAGAGGAAACATGGATGGCTAGATGAGAGTTCTCTGAGGAGCTGCAAACAAAAGAGCATTTTAAACTTGGTCACTTACTTACATTTACTCTGATCTAGTCTCTCCGTCTCTGTGATGCAGTGCACATACACATGAGTTTGCAGGTACATATGCCTAAAGGCTAGAAAAAGCCATCAAACTTCTTGCTCTATCAATTCCTACCTATTTTGAGGCAGGGTCTCTCACTGAACCTGGAGCTAGGCTGACAATCAGGAAGCCCCAGTGATCATTCTGCCTCTACCCCTCATGCTAAGGTTACAGGGGTATGCAGCCATGCCTGGCTTTTTAAACAGGCATTGGGATTTAAACTCAGGTCCTCATGCTTGAGCAGAAAGAATGCTTATCCACTGAGCATTTCCTAAGCCCTCTTCTGTGATCTTTAAATGTAGAAGTTAGCAAGTAGATAAAAGAACTTGGTATATAATAAAAGATGTTGCTTCAAACCAACAGAGAGAGGATGGATAATTTAATAGTTCTTGAATGACTAGATAGCTGGTAGAAGAGATGGGGAATTGGATTTTTATTTCCCAATAAATGTCAAATGCAAGAAAAATCAGAACATTAAAAGAGAAAAAGAGGTCTTTAAAAATATCCGAAATCACAAGAGAAGAAAAAATTTTAAGATAAAGCCAAGTTCTGTATAAGCCCAGAAGCCAGAATGTGAAGAAAGCATAACTAGAAAACAGTTTTTGAAGTTCTCCAGGGAATAAGAATGTAAAAGGGGGAGGATATTAAAAATCTGAGAAACTATCTGAGACACTCATAAAAAGCAGAGCTGTAATCTCCTACCTTTGACAACACAGGTAAAAAGTCTCCAGCCAATACAGCAACAGTTGCCATGGGAAGGAAAGCTATCATGCCAGAAACGATGCCTGCCCTCACTGTCAACAACCTGTGCTCACAGGAAGATATACCACAGGTAACCTGCCTGATATGTCAAATGAAACTAATAACATACTATGCGAGCAAAGCTGGGTACCAATATACTGGCAGCCATACTGGATAATGCCATCTGGAATATTTCTGAAAGACCCACCCACATTTGGCATTGTCCACCAAAACTCAAATGGCTTGTCCCTCTGGATTGGCAGTTCTACTTCTAGGAATGTATCTTACATAGACAAGTATGCAAAATGATAAAGCAAGCCTGCTGTCTCTGGACTACACAAACTACAGTGCCTATGAGTGAGCAGCAACAAATCATGGGTATGACGATTTACATTCAGTAAGGACTATTACACAAGTGATAAAAACAACCATGTTAACTCTGAATGCAGGCAACACTCTGCCAGTATTTATGTCTGTTTCTGACCAAGAATGAAATGTGACTAGCTGCTTTATGCTCCTGCTGCCACACCTTCCTGGCCATAACTGGTTGTACCTTCAAATCACAAATTAAAATAAATCCTCCTCCCTTAAAAAATGATCAAGAGTATCTGTTATGTTACTATGGGATTACTGCTAAAATATAGCAAGTGCACTTTTTAAAAATCCTAGTGCGGGAGTGTGTATGGCATCTATGTTACTTTTACTGGTGTGAAAACACCCAAAATAAAACAACCCGAAGCAGAGAGGCTTCACTTTGGCTTTGAGGAAACAGAGCCCATCATGGTGGGCATTGGCTGGTAGTAGGCAGCTTTTCGGTGGCTGGAGCAGGTGGCTCATATTTGCCACATCTTAGAGGAACAGGAAGCAGAGAAGCAAGTAGAAGCGGATCAAGGTTATAAACTACAGGGCCCACCCCACAATGACCCACTTCTTCTAGTCACACTCTACCCTCCAAAGCCGCTGTGGAGCAAGTGTGCAGACAGAGGAGGCTGTGGGCAATGGTCCATGTCTGAACCATAGCAGCACATTATCATTTGTGTTTATGAAACATGGACGACCTGTGTTTGAAGACTGCAAAGCTGAATCATTTTTTGTACCATTTTTTGATTTATGTTTTTACGTGTGTGTGTGTGTGTGTGTGTGTGTGTGTGTGTGTACACACTCACAAATGTCAGGGCACATGTGTGCCCATCAGAGAATAAGTTGTAGAAGTCAGGTCTCCTGCTACCACGAGACACCCAGTATCAGAGTGTAGTAGTCAGGTTTGGTTACAAGTACCCTTAGCTGCTGCCCATCTCACTTGCCCCTACTTCAATTTTTATTTATTTATTTATTTATTTATTTATTTATTTATTTATTTATTTATTGCTGAAAGCATAAATGATATAATTCGCTGTATATAGAGACAGCAGGGATAGGAAAAAAGAAGGGGCCAGAAGAACTATATGGAATCTATTATTCTTTAGACTTCTTTAGACCAAATTTTTTTTAATGCCAGACAAAATGGTCATTTACCATATGATCAGTTTGATGTGAAAATGTCTCTAAGTGCAGTCCCATACACGTAAACTGGTATAGCCAAAAGCTGAGTCAGGGGACATGGCTGGCAACTGCTAATGGGCATGGGGTTTCCTCTTGATGTGATGAAAATCTCCTGGGGTGGATAATGGTGACAGTTACACTAATCGGAGAATATACTGAAAACCACTGAGTTTTATACTTTACATGGGTGAACCATCGGCATATGAATTACCACCTAGACCAGATATTATAACCCAAGGTATCTATTACTCCTGGATCCTTTGGCCTAGGAGAGGTCTGATAGATGTGAATGTATGTTACACCTCGTCACTCTGGAAGCTTCCATATTAACTGCAAGCATTTCCAGGAGAAATGACTGCAAAGTTGCTCACATTGTTAAAAAGACAACCTCGCATGGGCAAACCTCAATGTATTGCCCAAGGTCACAACTGTGCTCATCATGCTCTGTGCTACATAATGCAGTGCTGCTCCAAGCTCATCCCTGCCTAGCTGGAGGCTTGGAAACTTAACTGCCGTTGTCTTTTATATGTCTCCTTCCTGTGCAGAGGCACTTCTGGCAGCTGTCAGAGGCCCCTCTCCCATTACTGGCCTTCTTTCTTCCTCCTTCTATTTTGTTCAGGGAGCCGAAGTGGTTATTGGACAGCAGCCGAGAGCACAACAAATGTGCTCTTCTGAGAATCGGGGCCTACACTGCTCTGGATAGGCATTGGGGCTGCTCTGTGGACCACTCCTAAGTTTTTAAGTGTGATTCTAGGTCTGCAGCTGGGCTGCAGGTGGATGAAGATATCACAAAATGGGGAGAAGCTGCATGCACATGTGTGTGTGACTGTGTGTGTGTGTGTGTGTGTGTGTGTGTGTGTGTGTGTGTGTGTGTGAATGTGTGTGTGTGTGTGTGTGTGTGTGTGTGTGTGTGTGTGTGTGTGTGTGTGTGTACTCAAGTGTGTCTGCATAGTGCTGGGGACAGAACTCATGGCAGTGGGCATGCCTGGCAATGTTCCACCACTGAGCCACACCCAAGGCCACTGCACTTTTGAGTCCTTCTGAAGCTTGACTTTGACTCTTGACCCTGGATTCAAATGGTTGACTCATGTTCATGGGTCTCTTTACTTTAGCTGGTGGGTAGATGTCTCTCTTAACTTTCCCTACCTTGGCAGTGAATCTCTACTCCACCAGGTTTTGTCTTTCCAGACAGCAGATGGCAAGTTATGCAAGGTTAGGGGTCTTCAGCGTCTGTTTGCAGTAAGCAGTGTGCCAGATCAGCACCACCTTCTTATTCCTGATGAAACCTCAACACCATGTGCTCTAATGGCCCGCACATTCCTTGAAGCTCTCCATAGAGCTGGATCACTTTGCCACTCAGTGCTACTGTCTTAGGCCATCATTATGGATGGTACTGGTCAATTTGTCTGTAAGCTTGCTCGTTTGACAGTCATTCTACCACTCCTAAGTACTGGCAGGCTGTGCCCTGATGGCTATACACAACTGAGTCCAGGCATATTAGGCCCTCAGGGCCGGGTGGCTTTGGATGATCAGATGTCATGTCGCATTGTAACTGCTCCCTAACCAATGCAAACTGTGGAAATCTTTCTCCATAGAGGTTCTGGAGCCTGGGACTAATGTTTGCATTAATTTTCTTAGCTCAGGGAGTGCAGTACCCAAGGGAAATTGCATATTCACCTGCCTGTGGCATAGGCCTGTGGCTGGATTTCTCATGGGTGACTACTTTCTCCCTCATCCAAAGGCCCTGCTTATTGGCCAGGGTCTGGCTTTTAGCACCCTGCTTTATGGTGGCCACTGCATAGGTGGGAGAGACCAAGCTGCCAGTCCTTCCCCATCTCAGCCCCATCCCCTAGACAACCAGAGTATAGTTCTCAATACTATCTGTATGCAGGCAGGCTTTAGTGATCTCCTAGTCTTGTTGTTCCCCATACATATATTGCTTTTGGAAAACTAGGTTCTATTCTGGCTACTCCAGTCAAGTGTTTGTGTTTAAAAGGACTAACTCAGTCAATTATGTTAATCAAAACCATTTTTATACAGTGTGCATATGTGTGTTCATTTTATTTTCATGAATGATGTGAAATGCTGGGAGAGTGATGGGCTGCTGTGCTGAGGGCAAAACCTGAGACCTACTTAGTTGTTCTTTTGCAGAATTAAGTGTTACATAATTAAGAGCAGGCTTCCTGGGGGCAGGGATATAGACTCAATGGTACTGTACTTTTCTACCATCTATGAGGCATTGAGTACTATCCTCAGCAACACACACACACCACATTCACACCACGCACAGAGCATGCTTTTATGAGAAGTTCTTTGTGTGTCTTTGTGTGGTGTGCATACAAATGTGGAGGTCCCAGGTTAATGTCAGGAGTGTTCCTTGATTGTTCTTTTACCTTATTCACTGAGGCAGTGTCTCTCAATTAAACCCTGAGCTAGTCAGATAGCTCTGGGGATTGCCCCGTCCCTTCCAAGGCTGAAATCACAGGCAGACCGTTAAGCACACCCAGCATTTACATAAGTTCTGTAGACTCAACTCCAGCCCTCATGCTTGCAGGGCAATAGATTTAACCACTGAGCAATCTTCCCAGTGCACAAAACATGCTTTCTCACTTAAGAAATAGAGAAATACAGAAAGCAGTAAGTAAAGAGAGAAATCTGCATGGTGTTGCTTGCATAGTACCTTTTGGCTCCTCCAGCATCAGGGGAAACAATGATACAGTTTCTCCATTCAGTGATGTTCTCACGAATCCACTGAAGAACTGCAGGCTCTGCATATAAATTATCCACAGGGATATCAAAGAATCCCTAAGGAGAGAAATCAAAGTCACTTTGCAGGTTTGTTTTCTGATTAAATCTGAGATTTATTAGAGTACATGATTGGAAGGGTCAGTGAAAACCTTCAGGAGTACAGGGCCCATGACATGTCTGAGGGACCACAACTGGAGATGTATTTGGCTCACATTCATTGGGAAAAAGCTGCATCTCAGCTACTGTGCCTTCCAATTCATCTGCATTAAATTTGTTGAAGTCTCAATTGTTTGAGATGTGGATTTTCCAGCAGCCAGGGAACTTTAACGTGACCTTGTGAAGGGTCTCAGTCACATGTTCCTTTTCCTTCTGGTTGGCACAGAGCAAAATGATGGCCTGGCCACTGTGTCCTGGAGCTTCTCAAAGGTGATCCATATACCTGTGTGAAGCCTAGACTAGAGGCAGCATACGATAAGAGACATGACTATCTACCAATAAATTCTGTTTCTAAGGTCGTTCAGAGAAACCCATAGAAGCAGCCAGCCTCCTGAGTAAGATGCTGTTTGCAGCCACTGTACACCAGGCCCCATGAAAAAAGAAACTTAGCTTAACTTGATGCAGGTTTTAAGAAGATAATTACTATTTTTAAATAATACTTAAATTATTTATCTATAAGATAACTTTCTATAACAGGCTCCCTTTGGCTAATTGTAACAGAATTAAATCTAATGATAGAGATGTCAGAGATATCATTTGGTCCAATCCATTTTCTGGGCATGCTCTGATATTTATATGGTGGCCAGTGTACCAGGGAAAGAGCAACACTGCAGAGCAGAGAGGAAAACAGGTGGCTTTTGTTGTTGTCCTAGCACTTACCACAAATCAAATCCTTCACATTCATTATATATCATAAGTAGAGGCTGTGAAATGTGGCATGTTTTGGCGACAAAGGAAGAAAGTTATGAAGAAAATAAAAATGTGTTTGCAGGACTGGGGAGATGGCTCAGTGCGTGAATGTGTAAAGTACACTTACAAGCAGGATGTCTTGAACAGGAATCCCCAGAAGCCATGGTAAAGCTGGGTATGATAGCGCACATTCTGCAACCCAGTGCTGGGGAAGCAGAGGCAGGAAGATCCCTGGAGCTCATTGGTCAGCCAACCAAGCTGATTTGATGAGCTCTGGGTTCAGTGAGAGATCCTGTCCTAAAAAAACTAAGATGGAGACATCCAGCGTTGCCCAATGGCCTTCCCATGTATGTGCATACATGTGGACACAAACATACATAATGCATACTATAATGATACCATTTTAACTATTTTACAGAAATTTAGATGGAATCACAAAGCATGTAAAAAAGCATTCCTGCTCCCATGAAATGAACTGGAGGCAAGATGTGATAGGGATGGCGGCATCAACAGGAAAGACAAATAACCCAGAGAAGAGCTGTGTAGACTCAGACCTTTCAAAATTAGTTACAGAGAGTTAGGACCTAACCATTGGCAGAAAGACAATGGTGGTACCTGGATCTGAGAGGCATGCAGGTCCATGGTGATGATGTGATCGGCCCCAGCAACTGACAGCATGTTGGCCACAAGTTTAGCGGAGATTGGAGCACGACTCTTAAAAAATAGAAACAAGGATTCAATATCAGAGAAAGATGGAAACTGTTAGATTCCTCTCACAAAGAGTATACACGGGGAAATGAAACCATGGATGGAATCAATAAGGAAAATTACAAGTTGTGACACAAAAGATATATCCAACACATTGCATTTGGTTAGTGAATATATACTATTGTTTGTTACTAAGTCTGGATCTCATATAGCCCAAGTTGGTCTTGAGCTCACTTATGTAGCCAAGGATGACCTTGAACTTTTTGATACTCTTGCCTCCACCTCCTGAATGTTAAGATGACAGGCATGTGCCACCAAGCTCAATTTCTGTGATAGCAGGGCTAGAACCCAGAGCTTCCTGTATCTCAGGCAAGCCCTCTACCAACTAAACTATTACCTCCAGCCTACTGTGAAGCCATGCTACCTGACACTACAGTAGAACATAAATATTAAAGGAATAAAGTCAAACTGTATGCATGTGACATCACAATTTCTGTAAATCAAATAGTAAGAAAGCACGAAGACGTCCAACAAGATGGTATAAGAGACCACTTTTAAGGCAAGGCTAGCCAATGCTAGCAGAAGAGTGTTCTAGAAGGAAACAATGAAATATATGAAGTCTCCCGGGCCAAAACAACATCAAACAGCTCATCCAGGCATCAAAGAAGTCCAGCTATGAAAGAAGTGCCATGCCCTGACAGATGAAAGCTAGCCCTGCTACAAATTCAACAGCAACAGTAACAAACAAAAATAAAATGAAGAACAAACTGGGAATTGAACATTCAGAGAAACAAATACATTGTCATTACACCTTTTCTAAAGTTACCTAACTTCTTTATAGCTTTATTTTCCACATCATAAATCACGGGCAATGAAAAAGTCCACATCAAAGCAACCAAAAAGACTACACAGATATCATTAGACATAGTCCAGACATGATGTAGGCAGAGATCAGTTACTAACAGCATTGCATGCTTATACACAAGCCACAAAAAAGAAAATACAATCATAAAATTGTATGAAGCTGGAGAAATGGCTCAGTGGTTATGAGCACCAATGGCTCTTTTGGAGGACCTGGGTTCAATTTCCAGCACCCACATAACAGCTAACAGCTGTCTTTGACTCCAAGATCTGACACCCTCACACAGACATACAGGTAAATAAGAAAAAAATAAGTTATTTGAAAAAAGTTGTATGGAAATGTTAATGTTATATTTATTTCCTTTAAAACACCACCCTGTTGTTTACAAAAATACATCTTACCTTGCTGTATGTATACATACATACATACATATATAAAGTGTATCCATTCATAAATATAATCAATAAAGAGTATATAAACAATGTAATTAATATGTAAACATATTCCTTAATATATTAATTTTACATTAATTACGCACACATAAAAAAATCAGAGAAAACACCCCTAAAATTACCAGAGTTTTGAGAAAATGAAACTATGGGGAAGTATTTCTTGTTTTTTGTTTTTTGAGATCGTATCTCTATATGGAGCCCTCGTTGTAATGGAGGTTGCTGTGTAGAACAGCTGGCTTTGAAGTTCACAAAGATTCACCTGGTGCTGTCTCTATTGTGCTGAGGTTAAAGGAGAAGTGCTTTTCTTGTGAGTTTTTTTTTTTTAATTTTAGATGTGTGGGTATTTTGCCTGGCTGTATGTCTGCACGCCATGTGCATACAGTGCTCTCAGAGGCCAGAAGAGGATGTCAGATCCCCTGGAAATAAAGTTTCAGATGACTGTGAACCACCTTGTGTGCTAGGAACTGAACTACCCAGGTCCTCTGCAACAGCAACCTGTACTCTTTATCATTGAGCCATCTCTCCAGCCTTTCTTTTTCTTATTTTAAAAAGGTGTGTGTTTTGTTTTGATTTGGTTTTTTCCATACTAACTTTATATCATAACTTACATTTTCATTTTTCAACTCTCCTGTATGGTATTCTGTTTTGCTTTAATATCCTGAGAACCCTGGTCTATCTGGCTGTAGCCAATTCAAACTGTTGTCCCTTGCCTCTGATTCTGTGTCCTTCCCTACCAAGTAGACTGGGTCTGTTCTCTCTCTAGAGAATTCCATGGCCTTGTCTCACATGCTCAACTCATCTCTATACCTATGTGGTTGATCCTTCAAGGTCAGGCTCAAATACTGCAATTTTTTGTTTCTTTGAGAATTCCAGAAATAATCTCTCTCTTCTCAGGTGACACTTGGTTGACTAAGAACCTGTGACTATTTAGCCCAGGGACCTAGGGTAAAACCAAATAATACTGGCCAAAAAAAGAAAAATATACTTGTAATGATATTCTGCTAAACTCAGATCAGTGCCCTGTTCAGCCATCATCAGGGAAGCTTCTTCCTGCTGCAGATGGGAACAAATACAGAGACCCACAGCCGGACATAATGCAGAGAGGGAGAAACCTTGCAATGCTCAGCCCTAAATGGAATGTCTTCATCAAATCTTTCCCTCAGGCTCTGGGAACCCTATGGAAGAAGAGGCAGAGCGAGAGTAAAGAGCTAGAGGGGACACCAAGAAAACAAGGCCCTCTAAATCAACATGACTAAAGTTCATATAAACTCACAGAGACTTAAGCAGCAAGCATAGGGCCAACACAGGTCTGTACCAGATCCTCAGAGTCTATAGTATGGCTTTCAAGGGAACTTTTAAAAGAAAACATTTAATTGGCAGATTGTTAACAATTTTAGAGGTATATCCATGACCATCATGGTAAAGGACATTGCAGAAGGTGGGAGGTGTGGCACTGCAGCAATGCTGAAAGCATACCTCACTCACAACCAGGAAGTATAAAGAGACACTGGGTCTGGCCTGACCGGGGCTCTTAAAACCTCAAAGACCACACCCAGTGACACACCTCCTCCAACAAGGCCCTATTTCCTGATTCTTCCCAAATAGTTCCACCAACTGCAGAACAAGCATTCAAACACAAGAACCTACAGGGGACACTCTCATTTAAACCATCCCAAGTCTATAGAGAGAAAAATCAGTGTGACATTTAAAGAGCAGGTGCAGCACTTACCTTGCAAGTATGAGAATATGAGCTCAAGCCCAGAGTCCACATCAAAATGCTGTGGTGTGGTAACGAGTGCTTGTAATCCCTGTGCTGGGTAGAGTAGGTGGGGACTAACATATACCCTGGAGCTCACCAGAAGAATGGTATTTGAGCTCATGCTCTTACTCATGCACACGGAAGTGTACAGGACTTGCATGCACACACACACACACACACACACACACACACACACACACACACACACACACACACGGGTAGAGTAGGTGGGGACTAACATATACCCTGGAGCTCACCAGAAGAATGGTATTTGAGCTCATGCTCCTACTCATGCACACGGAAGTGTACAGGACTTGCATGCACACACACACACACACACACACACACACACACACACACACACACACAGAGAGAGAGAGAGAGAGAGAGAGAGAGAGAGAGAGAGAGAGAGAGAGAGAGAAAGAGAGAGAGAGAGATTACAAGACTACAGGGACTTGTGTCGATTGCTTTATCTTTGAAATATGAACCTGACCTTACAAATGATTCTGAAAGAAGAAGAAAAAAATCCAAGTTGACAGCCCTTCACTCTCTTAGAAGTAATTATCCCCTGACTGGCTCACAACCCACTGTTCTCTCCAGGGAAGAGAACTAGCAATTAGCAATTAAAGGAGCCAGCAAACGTTGGCTCATGGGCTAGACTTGCCTGATACCTGGTTTGGGCCTAGGGGTGGTCTCCTCACTTGGAAAACAGACAAAAATAAGGTTTTGTAACATTTGAAGGTGACATAAAATCCATACTTCAGTGGGCATAAATAAAGTACCCTTGGAACACAGTCACACTCATTTATTTGAATATTGGTGATGGCAATTTCTACACTAAAATGGTAGAAGTTGAGCTGTCTCAATAACCATCCAATGGGCTAGCTACAAAGCCCCAAATATTAACACATTTCTTTTCGGAAAACTTGTCCATTAGTGTATACTAGGCCAGAAACTTCATCCATAGAGGCTAAGATGGTCCTCAGAATATAGGTGAGGACACTGAAGGTACAGAGTTTAAGTAACTTTTACAAAGGGCAAACGGGGTGAATAATGGTACTGGAATTCAAAGCTGAGCCTATTTCATTGCAAAGCTTACATCAAGCCTTTGACAATTACTGTGACATAATCATCACTTTCCTGTGTGAATATTCCATTGTGTTAAGTGGTCATTTATGAAACAGTTTCTTTCCTGTGAGAAGCTGCCCTTGGGTTCTGGTACTTACAAATCAAAGCTAAATAAAGTACTCCACAGATAGAGGGTAAAGGGTAAAAACACACACAGAACAAGTTTGGAAGATGGTTTAAAGTCCCAAGAGTTTTCTGGGCTTTTTCAGCAGGTACTTCTTGGTAGAGGCAATTACACAGAATTTCTCTGTGCCATTAGATGTTATGGGCAATACAGTCCCAAAGGAAGAGAAAAGAACAATAGGCAGCCTGGGAGGGCTGCCCAGAGCTCCTCCTGTAGCCAACAAGAACACTCTGTCTAGGTCCAGAGATTATGTGTGGCACATGGCTTTCTATGACATTCAGACACCACCTGGCTTTCTACCTCCTTAAGTGAAGAAAAAAATAGAAGTACCTTCCTCCATCTCAAATCATGGTTGGTGCCCTTACAGTCCCAGCCACTGGAAAATGGTAGCACTTGGCTAAGAAATGAAGTACACTACCGGGCTCTGGTCATTTCTTATTTCTCCCACTGAGTCCTCATTGCCCTCACCCAGCAAGCAGTTTCCCAGCACCAAGCTAAGCTGAGTTCCCCGAGGGAAGAAGTCAATTGTTAGAATTTTCTAGAATGCAAATGGGACACCTTGAATGACAGGTTAACAGATTAACAGATTCTGGATGAGAGAACCAAATTGTTCCCTCACTATAGTTTGAGTCACACTGACTACACAGATCCATCAGAAGTCATGGTTGGCGGGTGGCGTCAGGTAGCTCACAGGTGAAGGTGCTTGCTATGCAAGCCTGAGCTGGACCCACATAAAGGTAGAAGGAGAAAACTGACTCCACAAAGGTACCCTCTAACCTACACACACACACACACACACACACACAGAGAGAGAGAGAGAGAGAAAGAGAGAGAGAGAGAGAGAGAGAGAGAGAGAGAGATTAAAATAAAGGAAGTCACCAGGTACAGGTGGCATATTACCTTTCATCCCAGCACTCATGAGGCAGAGGCAGGAGGATCTCCGTGAGTTCAAGGCCAGCCTGGTCTACACAGTGAGTTCCAGTACAGCCAGTGCTACAAAGAGAAAACCAATCTTGAAAAACCAAAAAAGGACCCCTCCTCCCAAAAGCACAAAATTAAAAAAAAATAAATAAAAGAAAGGAAGTCACGGCTCCAGAACAATGCATGGGTCTTGGCCTCCTTAAAGGCAGTTCAGGCTACATACCTATACAATAGTAGCCATGTATCAGACTTGCTAATAACAGTGTGAGGAGTGGATACTGTTTCCTGGCACAGTCAGCCTTAGGCTTTCTTTTAATCTCTGGAGCAGTGGTTCTCAACCTATGGGTTGTGGCCCCTTGGGGGCTCAAATGACCCTTTCATAGGGGTCACTAAGACCATCCTGCATATCAGATATTTATAATATGATTCATAACTATAGCAAAATTACAGTTATGAAGCAGCCACAAAAATAATTTATGGTTAAAGTCACCACAACATAAGGGTCACAGTATTAGGAAGGTTGAGAACCACTGCTCTAGAATGTCCTGTTGGAAGTGATCAATGATATTCCTATCTACACTATGTCAAAGCTTAACCAAGCCAGCAAAATGTTCACCCCATCCATCAATGACTTCATTTAATATCCATTGGTGTAACTAGGAATGCTGGTGCCTGATTTGGGACTGTTGAACTTCAGAGTTATCAGAGAATACACTGCTGCTTTTTTTTTAACCATTTTTTTCTTTGAATTAGAAACAAGATTGTTTTACATGTCAATCCCAGTTCCCTCTACCTCCCCTCCTCCCCTGCCACCCCCAACTAAAACCCTACCTATCATATACCCGTTCAGCTTCCCAGGGAGGGTGAGGCCATCCATAGGGGGTCATCAGAGTCTGTGATATCCTTTGGGATAGGGCCTAGGCCCTCCCCCATGTGTCTAGGCTCAGGAAGTATCCCTCTATGTGGAATGGGCTCCCAAAGTCCATTCCTATGCTAGGGATAAGTACTGACCTACTACAAGAGGCCCCATGGATTTCCGAGGTCTCCTCACTGACACCCACGTTAATAGGGTCTGGATCAGTCCCATGCTGGTTTCCCAGCTATCAGTCTGGGGACCAAGAGTTCCCCCTTGTTCAGGTCAGCTTACACTGCTGCTTTTTAAAGCTATTCCCATTTGTAGTCATTTATTGCAGGGGTGCTAAGAAATAAAACACTGCTATGGTTGCTTCTCTTCTCTAACAGTAAGGGTCAGTTTCCTGACCTGTACTCGTTGTCCTGCAAACTTCATCATATCCTCCCCTATTGATGATGGTCTTGTTAGCAGCTAAGTTTGGAAAAGCATGGGATACATGTTCAAAATGGCCCCATATGGAAAAATGTATCTAAATGTCTAACAACAGGGGAACTGATAGATAGCGGGTCACAACTGAAGCTCTGAAAAACAAAGCCACTTGGGGTGAGAGAAGGTGGGATAAGTTGATTTGGTTGGTAAATGTGCTTGTCAGCAAATCTGATGACATGTGTTCACTCAATCCCTGGGACTCATATGTTGGAGGAGACAAATAATGCCCACAAGTTGTCTTGACCTTCACATGTGCACCCAAATACCCAAACACACCCAAACTCATCCCCACACTAAATGTAAAAAACTGCAACAAACAAAGTCATTGGTGTTGTAAGAAACACTTAGAGCTCTTATTGCTGGCACAGTGGATGGTGGCAGTGCTGGCTGTCAGGGGACAGAGGCCAAAGGACCAACATATTTCTTGAAATGCAAGGGGAAAGTGGCAGGCAGGGCTAATTTATCATAAATTAGGAATAAAAGCAAGAAGAGACATTAGCAAATGCCACTTGAGAAAATGTTACCATGTATCAGTTATATCAACAACAACCACCAAATGTGTCTCAATATTTGTATCTCTGAAAGAAGAATCTGGAGTTCCAACAAATGCCTCCCACCCCAAATAGACAGGACCCTTGTAAGGAAAAAAATTACTGAAGAAGATACAATGCAACATTATCTCCTAAGCCAAACACAAAATATAAAACCTATATGAAATGAACTTAATTTAAATTAATCATACTGACAAACACCTTGGCAGTTAGTTTCATTTCTGTTGCTGTTGTAAAACACGCTGAAAAAGACAACTTAAAGGAGAAAGGGTTTAATTGCTTCCTAATTCTAGGATACTGTCCACCATTCTGGGAAACTCGAGGGGGAACTGACTTCAAAGAGCTACTCACATTTACAGTCAGGAACAGAGAGAATGAATGTATGAATTACTACATTCAGCTCATTTTTCTTTCATTCAACCCAGAACCTAAGCCAAAGGCATGGTGCTGCCTCTTCCACACTGGGTCTTGTGACATGATTTAATGTAACCAAAGACATGCCCACAGAGGAACCTGACCTAGATGATCCCTCATTAGGATTTTCTTCTCAGGTGATTCTAGGTTGTGTTAAGTGGACAAATAAAATAAACCGTCTCAGTGAGCAACTTCCTACAAGAGTGGGTTTTTATAAAAAGAATAAAGCTGCTCCATTCCCATTCTTTTATCCTTGCTCGCACATATCTCTTCTCCATATTGCTAGTTCCTTTCTCTGCCATATTGTGAACACCTGCTGGGATGCCAGAGTCGAGCTATTTGGATTTTCCAGCCTCACTAAATAAACCCTTTATTTTATAAGTCACTCAGCACAGATCTTTACTTAAACTAACATAAAACTGACTATAAAACTAAGCAGTACTCTAATGCAAAGTGCGGCTTGTAGACCAAAACTAACTTGCTACATGCTTGGGTCCTGTTTATAAGCTATTAAGTTTCTTTTGCATTTTTAAATGATTGGGGGAGAAATGAAAATAATGTTTCAGGGCATATAAAATAGAAAGTGACACGTGTCTATAAATAAATCTGAATTCTGATTTATTTTACAGTTTCACACATGCGTGCTTTACAGACTGATCAGTCTCACCTAGAAGCTACCCCACCATCTCTGTCTACCCTCCTCCTCCCTATATCTGTCATTTATATATTGTCCTCTAGCTCTGCTTTTGAGGGACACAGTTGAGTAGCTGTAAGAAAAACCAGTCATTTATAGAAAACCTTGGCTAACTCTTTCTACCCATATATGGTAAATCACGTCTTAAGTGTTGAATGGAATTCTTCATATCACATTTTAGTGAAATACTGAGTGACTAGCTATGTTCAGCACAGACTCTGGAAATCATTCCTGAAGATGTTGTTATTAAAATTCAAGGAGTACAAGGATTCATGCTTATACAGGTTATCATTTTATTTTGTTTTTTTTTTTTTAAATCCATGGGAATCTTGTGTGCTTTTCTGAAAGTCATCCCTACCATGAAGTGAATGATATTGTCTCTCCAAATTCATACTGGCCTACAAGTTTGGAATGGGATCTCTCTGTAGAAAGGTCTTTGCAGATGCTATTAATGTAAAGATATGGAGATAAGGTCATTTTGGATAAGAGTGGCCCCAAATGCAATTATAGTGTCCTTATAAAGGATAGAAGTAGAGACTGGAGGAGAAGCCATGGCATAGAAGACAGAGGCAGAAAGTATGTAGCCACAATGAAGGAATGCCAGGAGCTGGTCAAAGTGGGGAAGATTCTACCCTAGGGTCTTAGAGGAAGCTGGATGAAATTGTGGTGGATTGAAGACCTCTAAAAAGATATGTCCTTGTCCTGACCTCCAGAACCTGTTAATGCCACTTGGATGTAGCATTCTTGCAGATATAATTAGAAAAGGAACATAAGATGATATCATCCTGGATGAGGATGGCCTTGAATTCAGTGACAGTGTCACACATAGAGAGAAGTGTCTTGAAGACAAAGAAAGAGACTGAAGCCAAGAGAAGCCTGAATGTCTGGGAGTTGGAGGAGGCCCTGGAACAAGCATGGCATTGACACACCTTGACCTCAGACATCTGGTCTGTGAACTTCTAAAGAATAATTTCCTGCTCTGTAAATCTGCCCAGTTCATGGTAATTTGTGATAGTACCCCAACCAACCAAGATAGGCTCCTTCAATATTTGCTTCAATTTCAACTTTTCTGATGTGTCATAAAGGGTAAGAACAACTGTTTTTTTCTTCAGCTTCTCCTGGAAACTTATGGCTCCTCCGCTAATGGGAATTTTGCTAAAATAATAAGCAATATTAATGCTGTCCTCTTTACAAGGTTAAAAAGAGAGAGAAGATTGATTTTAATTAATTTGGGGGGCACTGTGGATTCACATGCAGTTGGAAGTAACAATGCAGACACGCTATGGCCCCTTGTCTTACAACAGAAACCACTTGCAAGAACACAATATTGAAACTGGAGTCCTCACCTTGATGAAAAGCTGTGAGATAATTTGGATGGTCTTCAGTTCACCTGTATTCATTGAGGTGTGTGTGTGTGTGTGTGTGTGTGTGTGTGTGTGTGTGTGTGTGTATGTAAATGTGTATATTTAGCTCTATCCATCACCTTACAAAACTCCATCACGAGAAGGATAATGGTATTTGAATACCTTTGAATACATACATTGCCTGTGTTGATACATGTGGTGGGGTCAATGACAGATCTGAAATAGACAAGGTGAGGGCACATATTTACATGATTATTGAACAGGAAAGCCAATAATTCTGGGTAGCCTAATGAAGGCAGTATGTAAGGAAACTGTGGTGAGCACAGCAGGATTCTAGGGCAAGACACACCTCGCCTACCTTGTCCTTTTTATCTTGCCGGGCATACGGGAAACAGGGTATCACAGCAGTTACCCTGGATGAGGATGCGATCTTGCATGCGTTGATCATGATGAGTAGCTCCATCAGGTTGTCATTAATTTCCCCGCAGCCACTCTGGATGATATAGACATCTTCCCCTCTCACACTTTCACCAATCTCAACACTACAAAAGAACAATGCCATATTAGCTTTCTTTGCTTGCTGTTGTTCAGAAACACTCTGGAAAAGTGATTTAAGGAGGGGGTGCTTATTTTGGCTCACAGTTCAAGGTATATCCCATTCTGCTGGGAAGTTAAAATGGAGGGACCTCTAAGCAGCTGTTCACACTGTACTTTCAATCAGAAAGCAGAAAGTACAAATTTATGCTGCTTTTCTGCTTCTTTCCCACTTCCAGAGTCTGGGGACCAGCCTGGGGGATGGTGCTATGCACAGTGGGTGAGCATTTCTGCCTCAGTTAACACAATTAAGACAATTTCCCACAAGCTGGCTCACAGACCCATCTCCCAGGTGATCTTGGATTCTGTCAAGTTGACAACTAACAATCAGCTATCACAGCACTGGTTAATATCAAGGTCTTAAAGACTTTCTGAGACTATCTCCAACTTCAGCAATCGAGCAGGTCCAATCCTGGGACTCAGCACAGAGTCACAATCCTAACTGTTACATATGATATGGCATGAACACAGAACAAAATCAGCAAAGGGAAAAGTACACAAGGGAATCCAGGTGTGAACTTCCAGGCATTCTCCCCCAGGGGAGTCACAGTAGTCCAGTTCAAAGTGTCCAGTGGGAAGAGCTACCTACTAGGGTAGATGTAGAGACTTAGGGCATAGAATTTTTATTGGAAGCTGGTCAATGTAGTCACCCACTGCCTAGTGCATACCAAAATGCTAGCTTTGCACCAGGTGGGCGGGAGCTCAGTGTAAGCCACATTGTTTCCTGGCTGTTAATAGTTCACACAAAACAAGCCAATTCTTACCAAAGAATGGTGTGGGAATCCCTGTTAGAGCTAAGTTTCCATAGGCCAGAAAAGAGCTTACCTTGCAAGGAACCTTTCTAAGTTTCAGGCCTTCTCTGATAATTCCTTGTGGTGATTTTTCTATTATTATTAAGCATGGATATTGTCTTAAAAATTCAAATCACAGGGAGATGGTCAGTTGGTAATGTGCACAAGCATAGAGGACCCGAGTTTGGCATTCCAGAACCAACATTTTAAAAAAAGCCAAGTACAGTGGCACACACATGGATAACCCCAGATCTGGGAGAGCAAATACAGTAGATCCTTGGAATTCATTGGCCGGCCAGCCATCCAGCCGAATAAATGAGCTCCAGGTTCAGTGAGAGTCCTATCTCACAAAGTAGAGAAAGACATCTGATACTCTGGAGGCATGTATACAAAACACACACACACACACACACACACACACACACACACACACACACAGAGAGAGAGAGAGAGAGACACAATCAAATCATGATCAAAATATGGTAGTTCCACCTATAATCCCAGTTCTTGGGAGGCTGAATGAAGAGGATTCCTGAATTCCAGGCCAGCCTGGACTACAGAGAAATAGTGCTCTCTCTCTCTCTCTCTCTCTCTCTCTCTCTCTCTCTCTCTCTCTCTCTCTCTCTCTCTTCTCACACACACACACACACACACACACACACACACACACACACACATTCTGTAAGGCTTATAACAGTTAAACAGCCAGGAGACAACCAGTTTCAATATTAGATGTCTTTTTAGAGAGAGATTTATTTTCAAGTCTCCAGCTACCATTCAAGATTTGAGTCTTGATTTTTCATTAGGCACCAGGTATTGACTTCTTAGTATAGAAGATGAGGATTTAACATCTCTTCCTCTCTTCTCCATCACACAGATGAATGCTTCCCACCTCACCATCATGTCAATACAGAACAGTATTCAAGCTAAAGATTGACTGCTACATTTGAACTCTGTCCATGATGATCAGAGCTGAGTTGTGAAGTAAAATAAAACCAATGTTCATGTTCATATTTTTCTTTCATGCACAAGTTTCAAGTTTCAGTGTGTGTGTGTGTGTGTGTGTGTGTGTGTGTGTGTGTGTGTGTGTGTGTGTTTGTGTGTTTTACCTTAGGCTTTCTCTGGTGAATTTTCTATTTACTATATATTCACTTCCCACTTCCCACACCCCAGTAACAATTTCAATCTCCCAGTGTCAGTCTTCAAGTCCATCTCCACTTTTCCATTCTGAAAATATCCTACTCACAGCTGGATGACATGAATGGCCCAGCTGCCATAGGGATTCTTGACACCTCTTTGCAGCTCTCCATTGGTCATTTTCTGTATCTGTTTATGGCATACTTCCTTGTTTTGCTAGTTGTCATCCTGTAGCTCCTGGAGAGTTAGTAATAGCCAACATTTTGAAAACCATGTGTCTAAAAATGTCTGGACTTAAAGTTACAGAACCTGGGGTATTTAGCATTGGAAAGTCAGTCCATCCATGTTATCTGGCTGCCAAACAGAGTAGGAAAACATCATATCATATACTCTGGCACATCCTTCACAGAGTATCAGAGAACAAAGAATTAGATCAGCTCTGATAGAACTCTTGTTTTAAAATGGCAATCCTGTTCCAATAGTCGGAACGATTTGATATATTTGGAACATTGTGCTTCTGTGTAACTTCTTATCTTGAGATAGGATACAGAAAACTGGGGCTATGAATGGAGTTCAGTGGTAGAGTATTTGCATAAACAATCACGAAACCCTGGGTTCCATCCCGAATACTAGAAAAATGAATACAGAAAACTTCACTGTGTCTACCTGAATACAGCTACTTAAAAATACATCATCAGAATCTGGTGTAGTGGCACACACTTAGAGTCCCAGGCAAGATGACTCTGAACTCCTCTTGCTCTTTCCTCCATCTTCTAAGTGCTAGAATTTAGGCATGTGCCACCATGCTGGGCTCTGAAAATGAGTTTTGATATTTGACCACTCTCCTGCATAAGGCTCTCTGTTATGGACATTAAGAGTATACTATAAACACAAGATGAAAGGAACAGAAAGAGACTGAAATCTGTCTCGTTATTTTGAGTGCTAAAGAATGAACACAATTCTTCGGCCAATGAGGTAGCTTAGTAGACAAAAACAGATACAGCACAAGTCTGACAACTTGTGTTCACTCCCTGGAATCCACATAAGAAGCTGGATGTTCCAACTATTGGATTAACACAATTACATCAAATATAGGGCTAATTTAATCTGGAATGCATCTGCAACCAAAGAACTCCTACATAGAGGTCTGAGGCTTGGACCAGATAGACACTTCCAAGCTTGGGGCCCAGCAAGTCTGGACAATGCAGCAGGAAAGAAACACCCAAAAGCTCGTGGGCTAGCCTGGGGTACATAGCATGACAGAAAGAAGAAAAATCCTACCTCTACAAGTGCAAGGAGAGAACTGATTCTTCAGAGTTGTTCTCTGCCATCCACATGTGTCATAGCATTTATGGGCACATACATACACACAAATAATTTAAAATGTAACATAATTACATCAAGGATAGGGCTGATTTAATTTGGAAGGCAAGTATTATATAGCTCAGGGACTGACAAAATGCAGCCCCCATAAGAGTGGTTTGGTAGTCCCAGTAATAAATACCCCCAAAGACATCGATACCCTAATCCTTTGCATATGTTAGATTATATGGCAAGGGATATGTATATGCAGATGGAATCAAGCATGCTAACGAGCTTATCTTAAAACTGAAGGGTCACGGTGGTGGTGGGGCACACCTTTAATCCCAGCACTCGGGGGGGGGGGCAGAGGCAGAGGCAGAGAGGCAGAGGCAGAGAGGCAGAGGCAGAGAGGCAGAGAGAGAGGCAGAGAGGCAGAGAGGCAGAGAGGCAGAGGCAGAGAGAGAGGCAGAGAGGCAGAGGCAGAGAGGCAGAGGCAGAGGCAGAGACAGAGGCAGAGACAGAGGCAGGTGCATCTCTGTGATTTCAAGGCCAGCCTAGTTTACAGAGCAAGTTCCAGGACAGGCTCCAAAGCTACACCGAGAAACGCTGTTTCCAACCCACACTTACCCCCCAAAACCCAGAAAGATCACACTTGACTATTTAAATTTGTTCCATGTGATCACAGCTGACCTTCAAATTGGAAGAGGAAGACTATAAGAGTAGAAAGAGATGTGATGAGTAAAGTAAATCAGAGAGAGCCTCTGTTTCGGAAGGTCTCAAGATCCCAGGGCTGAGGGGTATATAGAAAATTGAAAGGGGACTGGCACTTAGCTTGATAGAGTGCTTGCCCAATATGCATGAAGCCTTGAGTTTGGTCCCCACCAGTAGGTAAAACCAGATATGGTGACACACACCTGTCATCCTAGTATTTGGGAAGTGGAGAAAAGAGGATCAAAAGTCCAAAGACATCATCAGCCCTGTTCACCTATGCAAACTTGTAGTGTATAGACATGTAAGGCACAGCAGTAACAGGGATAACATGTGGCTGGCAATGCCTAAAATATTTACGATCTGGCTCTTTACAGAAAGTTTCCCAACTCCTGGTCTTGTGACTGTTTATCCCCACAAGATCACATTCTTTGGCCTGCCTTTCCTCACCAAGGAACTGCAATCCTCCTGTGACTAGCAGTCCAGGGGAGCACAGAAAACACCATGGCAACATTTCTTCCAAAGCCAGTTCTGCTTCTACTTAGAAAGAAGACATCCCCACTGCAATCTGTAGTAAAGGTCTCTAATGGGTTGCATGGATCAGCTCAAGGACAAAAGATCCTCTGACAAGAAGACTGAAGCAATGCTGAATGGCTGGGGTAATTTAAAAGATGGCTGACCATTTTTTAAAGACTCTATTGTGGCATAGGATCTAAGTCTCTTTCCTAGACCTTCCCTCGACCTAACAGGGTTTTGACCAATACAATATTACAGAAGTGATGGCATGCCAGCTTCTAAGGCTAGGACTTTATAGACTGGTACTTAACTACTTCCTGTGTTTTGAAACTTAACCTCTTGGAACATGGCTTCTGGGCTAGAAGCGAACTCAAGCAGCCCCATGGAGTGGTTCTTAGCCAAACATCCAGGCAACAGCCAGCCAAACACAGCAGCAAGGCCTCATTACCCACCCTAGGTGCCACCAGTAGGGACAGAAACAAACCTACCTTGCTCTGACCTGCACAAATTTCACGTCTGGGAGCCAAATAAACAGATTGCTTTAAGTCATTGAGTTCTGGGTGATCTGTTCAATGGCAGTAACCAGAATACTGGGTCCCATGGTTCAGGTAAGGACCCTATAGCAAGAAATTAACCAGGATAAAATACTACAAGAGACCTGGGATACCATTATGAACAGTGTCCTCCAGGTCATGGAGGGTTCTCTGGGGTCAGAAGAGAAGCTGGGTTACACTTCTCCCTGCAAAATGGAAACAATGTGGAGATGAGAAGGTGAAAGTGGAAGTGTGCTTGTCTCATTATGTAGCATTTAAGAAAACTCGGAACTGAGGTGCTGAGGCCCAGGACACAGCATCCGGACTTCTGCTCCTCACTCAGCAAGAGGCACTGAGGAAACAGTACCTTATATAAATTGAATCCATTTTCTCTTGCTTTTGCCCTTTGTTTTCTCATCTCTACAGCTAAACAGGAACACTCACTTGGAAGACTGTGTGTAAAAATCAACCTCGGTCACTGTGTAGACCATGAGAAAGAACAGTTAGCACATTAACCTTCTAAAATCTTTTTTTTTTTTTTTGGTTTTTTGAGTCAGGGTTTCTCCTTGGCTTTGGAGGCTGTCCTGGAACTAGCTCTTGTAGACCAAGCTGGTGTCGAACTCACAGAGATCCACCTGCCTCTGCCTCCCGAGTGCTGGGATTAAAGGCGTGCGCCACCAACGCCTGGTTCCTTCTAAATTCTTATAGAGGACAGAAACATAAAATGTAGCTAGGTATTGTATATGTCTGCAATCCCAGCACTTGGGAGGTGAAGGCAGGAGGACCATGAATTCAAGGCTGGACTTACCAACACAGTGAGCTCTGGACCAGGCTAGGCTACATGAGACCTTGACACAAAGAGAGCAAAAAGCAAAAAAAAAAAAAAACAAAACAAAACAAAACAAAACAACAACAACAAAACAACCACAACAAATAAAAGAAAAACCCAGCCCAACTAACAAAACACAAGAAACATAACACAGAGCTGAGGAGTCTTGGACACCTTATGATTTCTAATGGTCAAACCTGGTTAAAAGAGAGCCAAACTAAATAAAAACAAGTCTGCTTTCTATTTCAAATAAATGTATGAACAATTGCATTTGAACATCCCAGTGAGTTTCACCCAACAGCCCATATAGGACTTGTAGCAGAAATCCAATACTAACCCAGCAAGGCACTCATCTGGAGTAGCCGTGCTCACCAGCAAAGAATCGTGCTGCACTGAGATAACAAGGAAGAGTAGCCTTACTTACTTTCAAAACCTACTCCCTCCATCCAGAAATGTCTCCTTTATTTACATGACAACACCTTCTGAACAAAGACGCTTATTCTACTAGTGTTCTCAGAGCTGCTGAAACTTGGCCAGGACTGACAAAATCCTGCAATATTCAAACCTAGCTCCATTCTTCTCCAAAGTCCCAGAAACCTCCATATATTAAACTCTACAAAGGGAGCTGTGGATGTAGCTCAGTAGTTGAGTCTTCCTGCCTAGCATGCACAAGGACCTGGGATCCATCCTCAATACTGAGAACAAACAAACAAAGGCAAAGTGACCTTTATATGTTTAACTAAGCTGATCTCAATCCCCCTATGCAGCCAAGGATGCTTTTGAATCCCTGCTTCTCTTGATTCTTCCAAGCAAGTGCTGGGATTGTAGTGTATGCTACAACATCCTGTTTTGATATAGTACAAGGGACCAAATCCAGGGCTTCATGCATGTTTGGCAAGCAACTCTGCCAACTGAGCTATATCCCCAACCCCAAAGGAACATTCTTAGCCTGAGTTGTCTACACAGTAATAACATCTGCCATCTGCTCCTCCTATTATCATCCAAGGTGTGTAACTGGAGTTTACCACCTAGAAAAGGTCACATGTGAAGCACACAGCCTTTAGAAAAAGATTATCTTTGCCATCGATATTAGCCTGACTCTTAGCTGGGTCTGGTCCCACAGATACCTGTAATTCTAATACTTGGGAGTAGGGGCAGGGGTCTGAGAGTGTGAGGCCTGCCGGAGGCTACACATGAATTCACCACGCTCCTAGATACTATAGACAAACCCAGTCTCAGAAAACCAAAATAAAACAACAACAAAAAATGTCCCCAACTTCACAAAATCTCGATTGACTTAAAGTCGTCAAGATTTTCTTTCTTCTGGAAACATCAAAGTTTTAGATTTGACATTTCTGTCTATGATCCATTTAATTAATTTTTTGTAAATATGGAGAATGGTGTGTGTGTATTTTTTTTCTGTAAACTTTTGGAACCCTAACCTTGCCAAACATAAAATGTAGAATTGTTATCTTTCACTGTGCACTGCATAGTTGGTTACCTGGGTTAAACAGAATGAGGAAAAGAAATTGGTCTCCCTTGGGACAAGGAGTACCCCAGTCCACTTTTGGAGGAGGGCTACTGCCTGCCTGGTTGCACTGAATACTGGTGACCACCTCTTGCTCACGTGTGAAATGGGTGGAATTTTTCCCAAACTAGGGTCTGGCGGCTGGCTGTAAGCAGTTGAGCTCCATAAACACAAAGAAGCTATTAGTTCGCGACATTTGATGCAGTAAAGTTAAAGGAAGCCCAGGGGCGCCCAACACGTGCGTCCTGCGTTCACAGGCTCTTTCCAACTCTCACACAAACCCACCCTTCTGGATAAGGCAGTGCTCAACACACAGGCTGCTCGGGAAAGTCACCTGAGCAGCTGGCAGCACTCTGATCGCCGGCGGCTGGAAGTTCGAAAGTTCCCCAGGTAAACCCAGTGCCCCGGACCTGTGCAGAAGTTTTTCGACCAAGCTCAAGTCTGGGGCTTCGCCTGACAGAGTCGGAAACTGGGGCGGGCGGATCCACAGATGTCTCCCTGCCCCCACCATTCCCGGCACCGATGTGATGCCCACAGGCTGCGCCCACTCTTTCAGACACGCTGTGACTGCACCGATGTCGCCCTTCCGGACTGAGTACACCAGGCGCAAAAGAGGGGCTTGGGGTGCCTAGGGGGTCGACAGGTCGCCGAAGTCAGGGTGCTGGAGGCCGGGCCACCAGAGGGACAACAGCGCGCAGAGACTCCAGGGTGACGGGGGGGGGGGGTTCCCTTGCTGGACTTCTTTCTCCCTGGGCGCAGCCGCGGTGGCTCTGAAGCCGCCGCGTTGCTGCTGTCCCGCCCCGGAAGGGTGAGCGCAGCGCCCTCGGAGGTGGCCCGGGCATGCGATGGCTCCTGCCTCAGCCCCGATGTGACTCCCACCTGGTCTCCTGGTTGCTGAACTTCTTGGTAACCACCTTGCCCAGCTCCAGGCCCAGGCGATCGGCCACGCGCTGCGACAGGTCCTGGTGAGAGCTGCCGCTGAAGAGCACGATGTTGGGCATGGTGATGTGCGGGGATTGAGGGGCACGCTGCAAAAGAGAAAGCGACAGCGACGCAGACTGCTGCTACTGCTGCTACTGCCTCTGGCGCTGGCGCTGCTGTTGCTGCGGCGGTGCCCGCGGTTGCTGGTGGAGCGGGAAAACGCGGCGGCGGGACCTAGGGGAGGGGAGGAGCTGGGGGAGGAGCCAGAGAGAGAGAGAGGAGGAGGAGGAGGAGCAGCGGACTAGTTGCTGGAGGGTGTTGGGAAGCGGCTTCTGCCCACGCAGGCTGGGCAGCAGGTTGTGAAGTTCTGGGTGGCCCAGAATTACCCAGGTGCGATTGTTTTGGAGGGGAACGCGATGTACTTCACTTTACCTCTCTGACTTGCTTTCAAGTGGGGACATCAACGAATCAGATGGAGTGGGCACAGAGAACGAGCGATTGCGGCAAGGGGCCATAGGGGTGTCTCGCCTTTCAACCCGGAAGCTCAGAACCCAGAGGTTATACTTAGGGTTCAAGTGCACCCAGCGTCCATGTGGGAGAGACCCACACAGCGGCCTGAATTTGCACCTGAGAGTGAAGCGTGTTTCACTTTGTGTGACGGTGTACACTACCTTTGAAGCTGGACTAGGCAAAAGAGTTTCCCACCAACGAGAATTCCCTTTCTCATTAATTTAGACGTGTATTTTGAAAAATTATCTCAAATACTACTTTGTTTTCGATTTTCCATTAATAGCTGAAAATTCGTTTTCTTCCATATTATATAAATGCCTACGCAAAATCTTCTGTTTTGCCTCTTGGTCCACGAAGCCTGAAAATTTTAGCGTCTGGTTCCTAATAGTTAAGTGTGTTGCTCCTTGAAGGAACCATTAATGTGAGCCACCATTTGAGCCCTAAGCTCAAGTGCAAGGGGGGAAAACCTGTTTTCAGGTGGCCCATTGACTCCACCCAATGGGCTTGGAGTCCTCATTTTATGTAGATAGGCTGGTGCTCTGGCTCCCTTCACAACACTCTGTCTCTTGGGCTCTATTAATGTCTACAGAGAATTGACTTGTCATCCACAGCCAAGGCCATTTGCAGCTGAATTGTAGCCCACTCTAAAGGTACTTCCTGTGTTACTGTGATTAGGGAGATTGTTCATATCCTTGGATATTTAAAATCTGGATCCTTTCTAGTACTTTGCAAATTGGATGTAAACCATAGTGATGCAGACCTTTAATCTCAGCATTCTGGAGGCAGATACAGGTGGATCTCTGTGAGTTCAAGGCCAGTCTGCTCTGTTTGTCAAAACCCAAGCAAACTGGATTTATAAAAGTGTTTCTTTTGAAACTCCAATGACCTGCTTACCTGCCCCTTTTCATTCTGTTTACAAAGGTGTGTATCTCCTATTGCACTTTTTAAGCCAAGGTGATGATGTAAGTAAGCTCATCAATTGGGAGTTTAAGATGCCGATCAAAAATCCCAGGCCAGCCTGTGGTACCTAGTGAGACATTGTCTCAAAAACAACTGAAGCAGCAACAATCTACCTACTGTGGGTTTTAAGCTACACCTAGTCACGTGCTGCATAAAGATTCAGATGACAGACCATATCATTAAGATTATATTATTTAATGATGTTATAGCTGTCTTGGTTCATTTATGTATACTCTATAATGCTTACAATGCTTACCGGAGCATGAATTCACCTCATGATGTATTTCACAAAACATTCCACATGGTGAGTGGCATATGACTTTATCCATAATTAAATTTGCATAATAAATTACCATAGAGATGAAATTTATACTCATACCCAACCATATGTCTAAAAATTTTATTGAATGAATCTGTTAACATAATTATACCTAAACTCACCTAATAAAATTTACTACCAGCAAAGTTACTGTAATTTTTCTGTCCTTAAATATTTGTCTCATGGATAGAATTTATTAATCATGACATTTCTCTAAATATATGCATGCTCTTATCAGGGGGAAAAGTAGTTTCTGATCAGTGTGGGGGTCCTAGGATTCTTTGATAACCAAACTGGTGGAGCACAAAAAAATGTTAATTCATAGATGAGATTCTAGAAGTTCAGATTAAATTGTGACCTTGATAGTAGCGTGAGATGAATTATCTGTATTGGTATGACAAGGAAAATGCTTGTTGAGGGACTATGCTTGAGTATTGGGTGTACAAGGGCAAACTGTGCTTCCAATTGATGAGGATACTATTAAGAGTCAAAAATTATCCCAAGAAGCAGGCTGTGCCCAGAGCTATCACTGAGAAATGTACAGGCTTAAGAGAACACTAGATTTTGTGTGAACACTTTCTCTCCCAAGCACCTTTGTCTTTGATCCACAGGAGGCAGGTTGTGGGAAAACCTTGATCTACAACTGTCTCTCAGCTTCAGCACAACCGAAAGACTGGCTGATTCTTTGTTATGGTGCTCTCCTGTATGTATAGGATCAGGAGCATTCCCCACCCCCAGTCTCAACCCATGAGAAACCAGTAGCCCCTCTCCACCTGTTGTGACAACCAAAGTGTCTCCAGACACAATTAAATATCTCCTGGCAGGGCAAAATGACTCCAGGTTGAGAACAAGTTGTCTGAGTGAGCCCCTCGTCCATTCCTCCTCTATGCGGCCTTTTCCTGGTGGCCATTCAGACGTCCTCACAATGTAACTTCAGAGTTGCAAGAAGGAGTCTTCCAAAAAGACAAACCTCAATGACAAATGAATAAAAGAATACATGAATGGAAATGTAATGACATTCATCTTGTACTCCACCAACACATTAATTAAAAATAAGATAAGCCTTGTGAGCAAAGATTAACACTCTGCTTGTATCTTGCTTGCTAATATCCTGCTGCCCAAAGCAAGTCATATGGTCAAGATCAGAGTCAATGTGGCATGAATGAATGAAAGAGTTGCACATTTGGTCTACCAAAGTTCTGCCCCTGGGAACTTCATTCCTGAATGGGGAGAGGGGCTCGAGGAAAGCATAGACTGTGTTCACTGTTTAAATTCAGAAACAAAGACTACACACTCTGTGCATACGGGTTTTCAGTCCTTACTCATATTACATAATGATCAGTATTTTAAGATCAACATATTCATGGGAAAATTGAAATAGTGAAAATTTCCATTGTTAATATGTGACTGCACTTATGAATGAGGAAAAGTGAAATGGGTTAAAGAATCAAACGTTAAAACTTGAGGACAGGTTTATCTTGTATTTTCTACTTAATCTATCTGATTTCTTTTTATGTAGTTAGTTTTCTGCATGTTTGCTGAATGAATTTATTTCTCACCTGGGACCAATATATGGAATAAATATCTCAAAGTTGCATGGATATTCAAAAGTAGCAAAGGAATCAGAATGTGAGTGTTCCAGAACATTCTTTTTCAATTTAGAACAGGGTTGCCCCAAGTGCATATACTACAAGCATCATAGATAATTCACATTTTGAGAATAGCACAAAGGAACTGGTGCAGTCATTTTAATAATACACATTATTTAATACAAAATAGTCAAATTAGTATACTGCAACATCTAATCAACATGAAGGGATTAATGAGATGTTCATTGTCTTGTAGGTTGCAGTCATTCAAACTGTGATGTTTGTTTTATATCTATAAATTACTCATTGCCACTTGGAATGTGTCTTCCACATCGGAAATGCTGGACAGCAAGAGATGACTAGTGGCTGCTGCCTTTCAGTTATAGTTTCAAAGAATACTCAAAGCCAAGGTCCCATGACAAGTCAATTCTCTTAGAAAATAATGCAGATATAATGATAAAACACTGAGGTTTATCTACAAAGACTTTTCAAAATAACCTAAGTGGGCACTGGGAAGATGGCCAAGTTAGTAAGAGAGCTTTCTGAGTATGCTTGAAGACATGAGTTTAGATCTCCAGCACAGCAGGTAAAGGGCAGGTAAAAACCTAATGTAGCCACCTGTCATAGTTCTGGGGCTTGGATGAGTAGACAAGAGGCACTCTTGGGATTGTTGGTTGCCACTCAAGCTCCAGGCTCAGAGACATTGTCTCAAGGGGAGAAAGAGGAAGTGACAGACCAAGACACCTTAAGTCCTCCTCTGTATACATACATGCACACCACATATGAGCACTTGCACACACACTCTGCATACCTTGCCCCTGCATATCCTAAAGTGGTTTCAACTTTATTCCTCTATTAGTGACATTTTCATTTGGAATTCAGTGGGTTTTTTGTTTTAATTTCTATGTGTTTACTTTTTAGTTACTAATTACAAATTTTTTTCCCAATGGAGTTGATGCCAAATTTTCCTCCAGTTTCTTCAGATATTCACTCATTCCATCTATTCTTTAGTTAGAATCTATAAAAAAGATAAGACCATTGATGGGGGAAGTGCTTCTGTGTATGTGTTTGTCTTATTGGATGATAAAGTACTGTTTGGCCAATGAGGCAGCAAGTTAGGTGGGACTATGAGTTAAGGAGGATTCTGGGAAATGTAGTAAAGAAGTGGTGATCCACAGGAAGTGACATGGTT
The DNA here is from genome assembly GCF_003668045.3 of Cricetulus griseus. NCBI lineage: Eukaryota > Metazoa > Chordata > Mammalia > Rodentia > Cricetidae > Cricetulus > Cricetulus griseus. The sequence goes on from NC_048604.1 coordinate 102,130,000, forward strand.
GGGAGAGTCATATATAAACAAGGGCAAGAAGGAAGTGGGCCCTTCTCTCTTCTTCCAGAGTCACCATGTGATCCCAGGATGAGGACGCCAATGGAAGGCATCCTAAATAAGATAAGTCTTATAAAATATATAGATTTATGATAATTAAGACTGAGCTAACAGATGAGAAATCCTAGTCATTGGCCAAGCAGCATTTGTACCTAATAGAAGTCTCTGTGTATTATTTGGGGCCCTAACGCAGCGAGCAGAACTCAAGTGAGTGGCGGAAAGATTTATCGTAACAGACTATCAAACCATACACATTCCTCCCAAGTAGATAAAAGACGTCAATGGAAGAGGTCAAATTATTTGAAAGCCTTGAAAGAAGACCTGTACAAGTCTTCATGACAATGGCTCGAGCAATGATTTCTTTGACATGGCATGACAATTATAAGCAGCTGCCACTACAAAAATGTATAAATTGGAAATCGAAACTGAAATAAAGAAGAAATTGTACTGCAAATGATTGCGTCAAGGAAGTAAAAGAGAACTCAAAGAGTGATAAAATGCTTACAAATCCTGTATGTCATGAGGAATTTATATCTAGACTATGGTATGGAAAAATGATCACAACTCAAAAACAAAACAAAAAAAAACTCAGTTTAAAAGTGGGCAAAGGAGCCTGCAAATGGATTTTTACAAAAGCTTTGTTCATTTGTTTCTACTTGGTAAAACTCAGAAACATCTAAGATAGTCTTCAGTAGGTGGAAGGCTAAGTAAATTATGATATGTCTAGGTGATGGAATACCATCTGTGGATAAAAGAAAATAGATCATTAAACCAGGAAAAAACGTGGATAACAGAGTTGAGGATGCAGTGAAGTTGGTGAAGTGCTTGTCTGTCAAGCATGGAGCCCTGAGTTCCATCCCCAATATCACACAACAGGCATACCTATAGTCCCAACACTTGGGAGATGGAGGCAAGAGGATCAGAAGTTCACTGCCTGGTTTGGTTATGTTGTGAGACAGAGATGACCATGGAATTCATGAGGCACTGTATTGAAAAATTAGTCAAGGATGAAACTCAAATGCATATTACCAAGTGAATATCATCAATCTGCATGACAGTCTCACAAAGACAAAACTATAACTACAGTAAGAGAAAATCAGTATCTTCCTAGGGTTTGAGGGAAAGGAAGGATGAAGAAACAGAGGAAAATTTTAAGGTGGGAAAACTTACAGTGGATATGTGTCTTTGTATATTTGTTAAATTCACAGATGGTACCACCTCAAGACTTGATTCTAGCATCAACTCTGACCATGATATGCTACAGAAGTTCATGAACTATAGTGTGGAGTATTGAGTGTGATGAAAGCTGTGTGTATGTGAGGGGTCTACCTTTTTACTTCATTTTGGTGCAGGCATAAAACTTATCTAAAACTCAGCACTATTAAACAATGGGAAAATACATAGGCAAAAAACCCTGCAAACGACTACTAAGCTACCCAGTAGGGTAGCAATAATCAAAAAGACAGTTAATCTCATATGTTGGTGAGCATGTGGAACTACTTAAACACTGCTATACAGCTTGCAGGGATGCTAAAAGGTTCATTTACTTTGGAAAACAGCCTTGCTGCTCCGTCAGCATTGAGCACAGAGTTACTGTATGATCCAGCAAGCCAGCAATCCCACTTACTGGGATATGCCTAGAATAATTGAAAGCAGGCACTCTCACACTTTACATGAATATTCTACACGGCATGATTCAAATACAAAAAAGAGGAAAGCAACAAGTGACCACCATGAGCATATAAATGAAATATCATGTAACCATTTGTGAGAGTCTGAATGAATTTGCCCCCATAATCTCATACAGAGTGGCACTGTTAGGAGGTGTGGCTTTCTTGGAATGGGTATGGCCTTCTTGGAGGAAGTGTGTCATTGTGGGGGTGGGCTTTGAGCTTTCCTATTCTCAGGATACCACCCTGTGTCTCAGTTGACTTCCTGTTGCCTGCAAGATGTAACACTCTCAGCTCAACACCATGTCTGCTTGTGTGCTGCCATGCTTCCCATTATAATGATAAGGTACTAAACCTCTAAAACTGTAAGCAAGCCACCCCAATTAAATGTTTTCCTTTATAAGACTTGCTGTGGTAATGGTGTGTATTCACAACAATAGAAACTCTAATCAAGACACCATTCAATAGACTATTATTCAGCAATAAACATAAATGAAAAGCTAGACAGATGACAGTGAAGGGTTTGCTGAGTAAGCATGAGGACCAAAGTTCGAATCAGCCTGTATTTCCATCACTTGGTAGATGAAGATGTGACACACACACATTAATCATGGTGCCAACTTTGCAAATGGGCTAACAGCCATTAAATTTTATATTTTAGTTTGGTAAATTGGATAGCAAATCAACTGTATCTCAGTAAAGTTGTTAAAATCAAAGATACTGTGGTAGTTTGAATGAGAACAGTTCCCATAAGCTTATATGTTTGAATACATGGTCCCCAGTTGTTAGAAGTGTTTAGGAGAGATCAAGAGTTATGGCCTTGTATGTCTCTCTTAGAGGCCTCTTTGTTTCCTAGCTTCTCTGGGGTTGTAGATTATAGGCTGATTATCCTTTGCTCTATGTCTAATATCCACTTATGAGTGAGTACATACCATGTTTGTCTTCCTGTATCTGGGTTTCCTCACTCAGGATGGCTTCTTCAGAGAAGCTAGGAAAAAAGAAGGACCCTAAGAGAGACATACATAGACACAGACTTTGATGATCCCACAAGGGAGGCCTCACCCTCCCTGAGGAGTGGATGGGGGGTTGGTGGGCGGAATGGGAGGAGGGGAGGGAGAGGGTACTGGGATTGGTATGTAAAATAAGATTGTTTTAAATTTAAATAAAAATTAATTAAAAAAGCATTATAGCCTTTGAGGAAGTGTTTCACTAGGGAACACCCACATCATTTCCTGTTAGTGCTCTCTGCCTTGTACTGTGCTTGTGGATCAAGATGTAAGCTCTCAGCTAGTAAGTCTTTGCCATGCCTACCCACCCACCTGCCTGCTGCTATACTCCCAGCCATGATAGTCATGAACTCTAATTCTGTAGAACCATGTACTCCCAATCAAACTATTTCATCTATAAGTTGCCATGGTCCATGGTTGAAGCATCTTATCACAGAAATAGAAAAGTAACTAAGACAGAATAAACATTATTTTTGTCACCAACACCATGATCACACAGACAGTACAACACATAAAACTCTCCTGCAGTTACAGACAGTTAAATCCATTGTTGGTTTTCATGCGGTGACAACCAGTTTCTTTCCATTGCGAAGCTTACTTTGAACTACCACTCCCCCACCCCAGAAGAGCAAACTTTCTAATCCTGCCATTCCTTCCTATCTGCAGGTATTAGCTGGAATTGCTTAGTAAGGTGCTTCCCTTTCTCTTCTGGTGACAGTTGATTACCCTAATATTTGGTTTGGATTAGAAAAGCCCAATGTAGGTTTACTTTTTAACCCAGCACAGTTTATATACTATCTTTAAAGGATTCTGCTTTCTTTGGAAGTCTGGTTGATTCAAGTTCTGTGGCAGGAATGGATGGCATGTGAACCAGGATATATTTCATTAGGTATCTCAAAGAAAGGAATAGATTAAAAGGATGAAAATGCCAGTTTGTGTCAGTTACTATGATTCAAAAGTGAGCAAAAATCAATTCAATTGTATACATGTATGAAATTTTCAATGAATAAAGAAATTAAATTATAACTGCTTAAAACATACCCAATATATAAAAACTGGTAAGGCCAAAATGAAGTCCCTCAAATAAAAATCTGAAAAAACTAAGTGAAAATTTTCATTAGATTCCAGTGATATCTATTTTTGTTACATTCAAAGTAACTGATTTTCATGAAAATTGTTCATTAAAGTATAAGTTTCCTTGAGAGGCAAGGTGAAGGTAGAATGACACCAATATCTCTGGTTATTCCATGAAATCTGACGGTATTAATGAGACTATCATTTTCATGTGAGCTGTGTCAGGCACTTCTGGAAATGAGGTCAAATACAAGGAGTTTGGTGGCCTCTTTTGGCTGTGGATAGCTGGATACAGGATGACAGTATGCATAATTCACACAGAGGAGGAATGGAGGCAAGACAAGTAGCATAGAATTTCACAACCTGCATAGAGAGGGAAGTGTAAGCAGCATGTGTAACAGCCAAGGTAGAAGGTTCTTGCAGGGAGTCTCTCAGCAGTTCTTGTGTCTGAAGTTTGGTCCCTAGCATGGTGATGTTGGGAGACTGTGGAAACATGAAGAGGCAGAGCCTTGTGGTTGGTCATTGCAGCAATGCTCTGGGAAGAAGACAGTAACTCTTGAGAGACCCTGAGTTGGTTCTAAGGAAAAAGCTATACAATGAAGCAAAGCCATCAAACAAAAAGGCTCTTTGCTTTCCTGCCACATGGGCTCACTTTAATATAATGCCATCTGCCATTAACTTAGTGCAGACGACCTGATTAAAATCTAACTTTATTGTGAGACAAATGTAGAGAGAAGTGGAGGGTCTAAGGTAAGTGAGGATCACAATAGACAAGATGCTTCCAATCTTTTCTAGGATAAAGTGGATTTTAAGAGAAGGAACAATTACGTTGTGCATGTATTTATCTTTTATTAGAGGGCTAACTTTCAAACAGACTTATGAGATCAGAGAGCTCTGTGTTGTGGCTCTCTGTCTCCTCCATCACTTCATGTAAGTACAATCAACAGAAGCAATTTGACATCATTGAGTTAAAAAAAAAAACCCACGGGGATTTCTCATTCCTTATGACAGTGGACTCAGCTTCTAAATAATCCTTGTAATTCAACGTGTGTGTGTGTGTGTGTGTGTGTGTGTGTGTGTGTGTGTGTGTGTGTGTGTGTGTGTGTATGTGTGTATGTGTGTGTGTTGTGTTCTATATGGATGCTCATTGGATGCATGTGTGTGCACATGTGCATGGAAGCCAGAGGTCAAGCATGAGTGTTTCACTTTTTTTCTTTTCTGAGACAGTCTTTTACTGACCTGGGCCTCGATAATTAGATGAATAGCTTGAGTTAGCCCACCACGGATGGGTAGGGGTCCACCTGTCTCAGCTTCCCAGTCCCCACACCTGGCTTCTTTCTATGAGTTCTGAGGTTAGAAGTCAGGTCCTTGTGCCTGAATCCCAAGCACTTTACCTACTGAGACATCTCCCCAGCCCTCAATGATGCAGTGTGGATGAAGACTGTCCCATAAGCCAAGCAATTCTGGAAAGTGTTTCAACATACTGTTTGCCCTCCCCTTTTACTGCCTCCTCCCAAGTTTTGGTGATGGAACCTAGGGCTTCATGTGTGCTAGACAAGTGCTCCACTAGCAAACTATCCACACTGCCAGTGAGCTCTGGCTTCTAAATTTTTGCTACATAACAGTCTCTTTGATGTCATCAAAGCCCATCACTTAATCCTGATAACTTAGATGTTTATGTCCCTAGCTACACCTTTTCTCAGAAGGTTACTGTTAAACATACAACTATACTCACAAGGGTTAACAAACCATGGCCCAAGAACTAGATACTGTCTCTACCTTGTTTTTTTTTACACCAATTTTTATACATTTATATACGTGCTCACTCACATATTTTCTGCGACTGCTTTCATGCCACCAGGATAGATATGATAGGTTGTATATATATAAATCTTTCTGGCCTGGAATCTTCCAGTCTGTGCTTCCTCTCATTGGCTCCTCCACCACTTTTGGTCTTGTCATCTTGGCTCAGTAATGTTACATCCTTACTCCCCCCTGTACACAATTCTCGTTTCTTCCAGTTCCTGTCCCAGTTTTTCTTTTCTCATTGTTCTGGATGTGGATCGCCTTGGTTACAGTTATCTTAATTTATCACTCTCTTGTCTTTAGTCACATATTGGTTGCCTTCACCATTGTGACTGAAAGGTGGCGGACATCAGTCTGGGGATTAAATACATCTGCAGCATAGTTTGACCTTCAGAGCCTCACATGCAGTGGCAGTTGAGACAGTAAATATGCTTGGCTTTGTAGGCCACAGGGTCTATTGCCACCACCCGTCTTCAGTCTTAGTGCAGATAAAGCAATGGGTGTGGTTGTGCCAATAAAACATTATTTACAGATAGCCACATTTCCATCTCATTTCATTTTAATGTGCCATGAAATCTATTTTTTAAACATGTTATTCCTTTGTTGAATTGCCTCCAATTATTGAAAAATCTTATAAACATTCTTAGCTCCAAGTCTGTATGGATGTGGGACGTGCAGAATTTGGCCACTAAGCCATAAGTAGCTTAGCAGTCCCTCACCTAGCACACTGGCAGACAGACTCATATAAAGTGGTTTCTGTTTTAAATAAAGAAGGCTTACAAAGCCGGGCAGGCTTGTACATGTCTGTAACCTCAGCTTTCTGGAGGCTGAAGCAGGAGGATTGTAAATTTTAGAGATGCCTCAGCTATATACCAAATCCTTTCTCTAAATTAGTAAATTAATGAAAAATAATGCATGTAGTCAAGAGCTTAAAAATCAGAAATATTTTCCATCAGACACTCCTTAAGCTTGCTTTTTTGAGAAGGCATTGTACATGTATCCATGGAAGTCTGATTCTTCTGCAGTTGATGTGATGTACGCACCACCCAGGAGTCTGCTGGGTGTTTGGAGACGTTGAGACCCAATTCTCTTTATCCCACACAGGTGCAGCTATACTCATAGTTTAGCTGTAAACCATCACTTGGGACTGAGTGATCCCTAGAAACTTCTTAGAGCAGGAAGTGCTAACACGTCTTTTTGATCATCATGTAACGAGGCACACACAGCTAAAACAGCAGGGACCTGCCAAGTTCTACTGCAGGTGTTTTGTCCCTCCAGATTTTGAATTTTCTCTTCTCTGTTTTCTCATACCTCAGAGGGTTGGGGCTGGGGCTGGGGCTGTTGAACAGCACCAGCTCTATCTGAGTTTGAGTTCTGCATTGTTGAAGCTTTATTCATGACTCAGATGTTTAGACTGCCATTGTCTTCTCCTACCATCATTAAGAGGTGAGGACTGAGATTATAATTGTTTCTCCTTATTAGCCCATGTACAGGAAGGATGCTTTCTAACTTAAAGACCGGAGATGCCAGCTAAGAAAAGATATCTGCTAGCCCAGTGGTGATGGCACATGGCTTTAATCTCAGCACTTGGGAGGCAGGGACAGGTGGATCTGTGAGTGCAAGGCCAGCTTGGTCTACATACTGAGTTCCAGAACAGACAAGGTTGTTACACAGAGAAATCCTGTCTTGGAAAAAAAGAAAGAAAAAGACATCAACTATAACCAGAGGGGGTGACATATGCCTGTAATCTCAGCAGTCAGAAGGCTAAAACATAAGGATTATGAGTTCCTGCCTGAGTTAGACAGTGAGACCCTGCTACAAGAAAAAAAAAGGATATCAACTTTTGATACTCACACTTTTCACCAAGGCATCAAGAAAACACTAAAATCAAGTGTTTCTTAACATTTTTAATTGCTTGTACAAAAAGGATCTTATTTTTTAAAGGTAAATATTTTCTAGACTTTGAATTTCCCCAGAGAGAGCTCAGAAAGAGGCAGGGGAGTTCAGTGTGTACTCTCTCTGAAGCTTTATCATCATGCCAGAATTGGATTGCACCCACAGTTTGTGAACAACAAAATGTGCTTTCCCATGAACGCCAACTTATGATAAAAACTGTCTTCATACCAGTGCTGAAAAACATGATGTGGTTTTGTTTTAGAGCTTTTCAAAGAAGGATTAATGTGACCTTATTCAGGCTTGAAAAGCTTCAGCTCAAGTGTCTTTGGGGAAAAAGCCCTGCTTAGTAAATGATTAACTTCCCTGGCATGCCTTCAAGGTCACCCTGTCACGGGTAAGAGAAAAATTGGCCAGTCACTACCAGGGAATTTTTATTCGGCGGTCTCCTCTCTGTTGCTGTGTAGATCCTCAATACCAGATGCTTCAGACAGAGCCATTAAAGCATATTGTGTGAAATACAAAAGCTAGAAATCATATCAATCAATCACAATAAAAGGCTGATCATTCATTCATTCATTTGTTCGTAGATGGGACCCCAAGAAGAGATAGTGAATCTTATGATATACTAAGCTCTTTTACTTATGCATATAGGAGTCTCACAACAGCCTTGCTGGGTATTGCTCTACTAGTTCAAATGAAGAAACCGAGGCTCACACACAACGACTTATCTAAGGTTACCTGGGAAGTAATGGAACTCTTTCTTGTTTTATGATTGCTCAGTGTTTAGTATTAGAGAGGGCAGGTTGACCCCAGGGAGCCAGAGGAATTCTAGATTTCTCCAGACACCACTTGGGTATCACCATTACTTTCCCAGCTGTCCTTTTCTGATCCAGGATCCAATCCAGGTTACCATATTGCAAATAGTAGATACTTTTTGTTGCTTACATTTCTCAATTTTATTTAACATTTTTTCATGTGTGTGTGTGTGTGTGTGTGTGTGTGTGGTCCCAGGGATAGAACTCGGTCATCAGGCTTTATGGTAAGTGCCTTTATCCACCAAGCCATCTCACTATTCCTGCTTTGCTTTTGTAGCCCAGGCTAGCCTTAAACTCATCAGCCTGACATATGCACATTAGGATTTTTGGCTGTTGCTTGTTTGCTTTCTTCCTTTCCATCTGTCTTTTTTTTTAAAGATAAGGTTCCCATGTGGCTCAGGGTGGCCCTGAACCTACTATACAGATGTGGATGATCTTGAACTCCTTATCCTCCTCCTCCTCCATGCCCAAAGTGCTAGAATTGTGGGCCTGCATCACTACATTCAGATATTTGTAAAAACATTTTTTGAGGCAGCATCTTACACATTCTAGGCTGATCTGGAACTGGACATGGAGGTTAGGAAATCCTTGAGTTTCTGACCCTCCTATGTATGTGGAGATAATCTTGATCTCCTAATCCTCCTGTTTCCATTTACCAAGCACTGGGATAAAATAAAGGGGTGTGTACCACACCTGGCTAGCATTTTTTCCCTTTAGAATGTCTTCTAGGGACAATTGAAAAGAGTACTGAATTTGCGTCAGTGTATATTTCATGAAGAAATCTTCCCCCTATGCCACAGTAAGAAACAAACTTTGTATACATCTCCCTTCCAGGTCTGCATAGATGTGTTTTGTTGTTGCCTTGAATATGAGCTAGATGCTAACCAACTTTGAAAATGTGGAAGATTCATATAAATACCAGATCTGTGACTCCTCTTAAAAAAAGGAACAATCTGGCAACCATGATGCTACCTTCCCCTGCAGCCACAGTAGTCTGCCTGTCCTGAAGCTGGACTGACACCTTTGCCAAATGTAACAGCTTTCCGACTAGCATCTTCACAATCTCTGTGTTAGTTCTTCCAAGGCCAAATGTACATTGTACTTGTCTGCTTCCACTGTGCTTGGGCTTGTCATTGAGCCAGGGACTATCACTCCAAATGATTCGTTAGCTCTTTTGGGCATCTGCTTTTGCCTGTGTGCCTCTAAGCCTCAGGACCCGTTTAAATTAGAGGGCAAATAGCTGCCTGTCTCCAATTACCCTGGGCCTGCCTTGCAGCTCAGGACGTGCACAAGTCTAGAGAAATGTAATTATATTCCTGGAAAAGAGGGTGCTTTTACTATGCGATGAAAAACAAACAAACAAAGAAAAAAAAAGTCAACCAAGCAAACAAACAAACCAAAGCCAAGGAATGCACCAAGCAGGTCAGAATAGGTGTTGTCTTATAGCAGTTGTTGTACCAAAGCTCTGGATCATGTAGTATCCTTATTAGAATGTTGCAGTGAAGGCCAAGGTAGGGATAGACTCCCACAGTTACTTGGGACCAGCTCCTTTTCACTGCAGAAGATCTGCTGCCTGACTTGTTTTCTTATATAAAAATAATGATTCCCGTCTTAAAACGAATAATGTAGCCTGAAAGGAAACAGGTAACAACAGAATTGTGGGCCTTCAGATTTGACTTTCAGATGCTGCTTCTTGGTAACTTTCTGTTCCCTCTGAGTTGTAGCCATAGGGAGAGCTGCAGGTTTAGCTTAGGGCCCTGGATAGTACTTATTTTAGAACATATGTCTACTTTCATTGCCTTCCAGTAAAAGGATTTATTGAATTATCATGGTGTGAATATTGTCTTTATGATTGGGAAGAACTAAAGTGTAGAAAGCAAATGCTACTTGTGGGAAAAAAAAACCTTAAGTAAGAATGAAAAATCGCCATTTTACCTTTCCAGAAGAAACTTCCAAGGAATCTATTTCTTGAAAAAGAAATTTAAGAAAATATCACCTCATGATTATATGAGCTATGTATTGTAAACTTGTGTTTTTGGATACATGTGGATCATGTATTATTTTGCCCAAATGAGACATTTAACTGCCCTAATAAATTAGCACTTGAGGGCAGCTAACCTTCAAAGACATGGGTACACATATGAAGACACACACGTGCGAGTGTGCGCATACACACACACACACACACACACACACACACACACACACACACACAACTTTTCTTTTAAATGAGTCATCTTTTGAAAAGGAAAATAGTTTTATAATCCCTACACCTTTCCATAAAAGAAAACGATTTTAATTGTTCCTATTATTTAGAACAATGAACAATAGACTGAACTAGCCTCCAAACCAGCCCTTATCTAGCTTTCTTCTTGAGAGCTTGTTTGGAGGCTCTAATAGCAGAGCACAGGTACTTGTCAAGTCCTCCCTTTGTCTTCAAAATAGTGAGTGGGCAGCTTCAGGAGGGACATGCATGGAAGGGTAAAGGAGGAAGGAGACACTGTCTAGCCATATCGCCCTCATATTTTCTTCTTGAAGAGAATCATTGAACTCTAAAGATACCATATTGTGAATTTACAAATATCCCACTATTTCAACCCATTTTTCAATTAATTCTCATGAAACCCTAAGAGGCATAAACTACTAGACCCATTTTAAATCAACTAGCCTAGTGGGCTTCTGTGGGGTGGCAGAGTTGAGATTGCAATTTATGAGTTTCTAATCTCCCAATCTGTCTGCTGAATCCCCACAATTACTGTCCTTACTTATTGCAGTGACCTTATGGCTTGTGATTCCTGTGTTAAGCAAAAGAAAAATAGAGTACTTCTTCCTCCAGCAATCCCCAACCCCACCACCACTGCTGTGAGCAAGAAACAGGCTCAGGTGTCTCTTGGCCCCCAGTTTTCTGGACACCTGCTTCCTGACAAGATTTCAGAGGTCTGGACCTGGAATTATGGTGTGTGTGTGTGTGTGTGTGTGTGTGTGTGTGTGTGTGTGTGTGTGTGTGTGTGTGTTTTAATTTTATTTCCATTCCTAAAGGGATTTGGACAAGTTTCAAGACAAACAGCACAAAAATAACCAGACTAAGCCCTACTAACACAGATTAAAAATGACCAAGTTGATTTGGAAGAATTATATTAGAAAGCCAAGTTAGAAGAAAATATTTGAAAAGCCAAGCAGCCCCAAGCGTCCAGGAAGCCACAGGAGGCCCAGAAAGAAACAAACGGCTTTTTGATGCCTGCTGGTGTTAGAAAGAGGATCCCACAGACTGGGGCCTTCTAATGATGCCTTGGGTGAGGTCCACTTGTAGGAAGAAATGAAACACCGACAAGCCATGTTGAACTTAGCACCAATGTTCTTAATATATTCATTCTATGCATTTTTCACTCTGTTGGAGGACAAATACCTGGGCAGGGGCAAGAGAGAGTTCATTTAATGTTTCTCATATGTGTATGGATTTAGAGCTAACCATTGGGGTTGGAGAACCCCCCAGGGACCTCATCCCTGGAGGAAAGTGAGCTGTCTTTACAGGAGCCAGAGAGACAACACATGCGAAGAGAACCAAGCTGAATACAATGGAAACCAGCTTTTGCCTAGAGCAAAACTGGTGAGTATGACACTGATGGTCAGTTAAAGTACATGGTGTACAGTCAGATAAGTCAACTGTAAGTTCTGTTAGTGGGAGACTTCAGATTTATGGCCCAAGCAAGACATGAAGTTCTAATATGGATGCACTGGAAGAAATCTCATTTTAGAAACATATAATATGGACAGTAGAAATCCCACACAAGGCTTCACTCCAAGGCAAAGAGCTACAAGTGATCAATGGCTGGGGGAAGAGCTTTCTTTTCTCCAGGTATGAGGCTCCTGATGCTTTCTCTAAGCCCAAGTGGTCAGTACTCAATACATACTCATATAAGCAGCATTAAGTGAACTCAGTAGATTGCATAAGATGCATATGGATGTATATATGTATATGTACCTATCTATATGCAACAATAATAATTGAAGAAGAGATCATAAATTTGAGAGTGAGTTGAGGGCATGTGAGGCCTTGGAGGAGGGAACAAGTTTAAATAGATTCAGTATTATATAAGCACACATATATGAATGTATATGTGTATGTATATATGTAACAAGAAGAGGTCATGAATTTGAGAGGGAGTGGGGGAACATGGGAAGAATTGGAAGAGGATAAAGAAGGGTGGAGATGATATAAATATAGTAGTAGTATATGAAATTCTCAAAACAATAAACAATATATATATTAAAAAGTTTCACAAGGACTTCTTTAAAATCAAAAGAAAGAGATGTCTTTCTATAACTAGGTTGAAGCCACCCGAAGCCAAACAGGCTTTAAAGTGTTATCACCAGCTAGCCTGCCTTGAGGACGTAAGTGGGGGAGGAGGAAGAAGGGAGAAGAGGGGGAAGAGGACAATTTCTCTTAGAATCATATGTCTTATTTACATAGATCCAGGTCAGCCAGTACTACAATGACTCAAAAAGAATAGGGAGAGGGTTTGAGGAGGAGAATAAAGGGAAGGAGGAGGAAAGTGGGAGAGGAGGGAGAAGGGAGAAGTGGGGAGGTGGAGGAGAATTTCTCTTAGAATAGATCCATACTGGATTCTTGTGTTCTGATAAAATAGTTTATACATAGATGTTGTCAGATGTATATATATAAGTGTATCATATGTCATATCTTAACCACATGTCATTTATGCATCAAACTTTTTAAAACAAATGCTCTGCGTTAAATTCTGCATTAAAAACTCAAGTTTACTTGTTGTATGATCATGCACTATTTGGGTATATACCCAAGAGAGGAATGGCTGGATCTTGAGGTAGATTGATTCCCATTTTTCTGAGCAACCGCCATACTGATTTCCAGAGTGGTCTTACTCCCACCAGCAATGAAGGAGTGTTCCTTTTTCTCCACATCCTCTCTAGCATAGATTGTCATTGGTATTTTTGATTTTAGCCATTCTGACAGGTGTGAGGTGATATCTCAGAGTTGTTTTCAGTTGCATTTCTCTGATAGCCAAGTATTTTGAGCACTTGATGCTGTCTGGGAGGCAAGTACAAGACTGATCCAGACCCCTGAACATGGATGTCAATAAGGAGGCCTCTGCACTCTAGGGAGCCTCTGGTAGTGGATTAGTATTTTTCCCTGGTGCAAGAAGGGACTTTGAGAGCCCATCCCACATGAAGGGATGCACTCTGGCCCTGGACACATGGGGAAGGGCCCAGGACCAGCACAGGAAGATTTGGAGGACAATGCAGAGCCCCCGTTGAGGGCCCAACCCTGCCTAGGGAGTGGTGGGTGGATGGGGCAGGGGGGGTTAGTCTGGGGGTGGGGGTGAGGAGAGGGAGAGGGAGAAGGGACTTACATGTGAAACAAGCTTGTTCCCTAACTTGAACTAATAAAGAAAAAACAAAGAAACAACAACAACAACAACAACAACAACAACAACAAAAACCTCAAGTTTCAAGGAAATGGTATTTGAGTCCTCTGCATAAACTGGTGAGGTCAAAGGAGGTATCAATTTGACCACTAGATGGCAGGACTTCATAAATTAAAATGAACACCAACTCCATAATAAATAAATAAATCAATCCAGCATTCACACTTCAAAAGCAAATAAAAGCCTGCTCAGGGAGGATGAGCTGATCTTAAGTAGTATTTTCAAGGGAATTCATTCATCATGGACACAAATAAGTTTAGAATTTTCTTTCTTCTTTATCCACTTGATTTTTGTTTTTTAATACTAGCAATGGTGAATGCATGTTCCCTCTTCCAAGATTTCCTCTGGCAGTCTCAGTGCTCCTGGGAACTGGGAAGACCCAGGAGAGCAAATCAAATGGCCGGCTAAACAAATGATGCCAACCTCAGGCCATTTTATGCAAGGCTTGGGTAGATGTTTGTTTCTGTTTTTGTTTCTCATCTCTCTTTCAATCTGTGTTTCTCCTAGGCAACAACACAACCAGTAACACCAGGAAGGGAAGATGGGCTTGCTGCTACTGGATGAATGTTGTGTCCGCTTGTTGGTGGAGAAAGCCAAAGGCCTGTGGGATGGAATTTCAGCAGGTGCACTGGTCTGGGCCTGTAGACCATAAAAGTGAGATTGGAATTGCCTGCAGGTTTAGACATTGCAGAGATGGAAAGTAAAGATAGCTTGACTCCTCCTAGATCATTGCGTGTCTGTGCTTGCAGGCTGAGGTGGCCTTTTTGCTTCTTATCAAAATTATCTTCTAGCCTCAGGTCAGGTAGGTTTTTCTCTATAGGCCTGAGTACTTAGAGACACTATGCCTTTTTATGTCTCCCCTTGCTTTTGCTCTTGAGACCAACACCTGTGTTACAAGTCTTGTTTCTCTTACCAGTGGCACCTCTAAATCTTTTCTGCAAGTATATGTTCCTTTCTTTTGGAGTCCTTTGTTTGGGGAGAAGCCTTGTTAGCCAGTGCCAAATGGTGGATGAAGAGCAAGTTTTTGAGGTTCTGAAAGTCTGAAAATGTCTTGAGCGCACTTATTTTTGTTGTTGTTGCTTCTCCTGTCTAGAACCATCTGTGAGATTCTTTCTTCCTAGCATGTGTCTACTGTGGTAATATTTTCCCACTCCAGACTAGATGGCTCTCAGGTGAGCCTTCCATTTTTGTGTTTCATTTCTGGGATAATTTCTTGAATGATGCATTCTCCCCTCCCATTTTTTTCTGTTGTTTTTCTGGAATTTCTTGTATTTAATAGTCAGATCTCCTAGAGCAGCAGTTTTCAACCTGTGGCTGTGACCCCTTGTGGGGGGTTGTATATAAGATATCCTGCATATCAGATATGTACAGTATGATTCATAACAATAGCAAAATTATATTATGAAGTAGCAACGGAAATAATTTTGTGATTGGAGGTCACCATAGCATGAGGAACTGTATGTATTAAAGGGTCGCAGCATTGGGAAGGTTGAGAACAACTGCCATAGAGAGATCATTCTTATATTGTTTCTAATTTTTCATTTGCTTGTCTCTTTCCTCTATTTTCTGAGATATTTCTTCAACTTTGTGTGTGTGTGTGTGTGTGTGTGTGTGTGTGTGTGTGTGTGTGTGTGCGCGCGCGAGCGCGCGCGCGTCGGTGCATGTGTGCTTGCTTGCTTGCCTGCGCACTCGCATGGATGCCAAAAGTTGACATCAGACATCTTTGACATCTTCCCACCTTAGTTTTTGACAGAGTTTCTGACAGAATCGGGGCCTCTGAGCACCTGCCTGTTTCTGCCTAACCCCAGCCTGCAGCCCCTTTTTATTTTTTCCCTTTTTACAAATTTAAATTAGAAACCAGATTGTTTTACATGTCAATCCCAGTTCCCTCTACCTCCCCTCTTTCCCCGTCCCCCACCAACACCCTAGCCCATCCCCTTTCTGCTCCCCAGGGAGGGTGAGGCCTTCCGTGGTGAATCTTCAAAGTCTGATATATCATTTGGAGCAGGGCCTAGACCTTCCCCATGTATCTAGGCTGAGGGAGTATTCCTCTATGTGGAGTGGGCTCCCAAAGTTCATTCGTGTACTAGGGATAAATACTGATCCACTACCAGAGGCCCCATAGATTAACCAAACCTCCAAATTGACATCCAAGTTCAGGGGTCTGGATCAGTCCAAGAGCTCCCCTAGTTCAGGTCAGCTGTTTCTGTGGGTTTCACCAGCCTGTTCTTGACCTCTTTGCTGGTCACTCCTCCCTCTCTGCAACTGGATTGTAGAGCTGAGCTCAGTGTTTAGCGGTGGGTGTCTGCTTCTGCTTCCATCAGGCACTGGAGAAGGCCCTAGAATGGCATATAAGGTAGTCATCAATCTCATTATCAGAGAAGGGCTTTTAAGGTACCCTCTCCTCTGTTGCTTAGATTGTTAGTTGGTGTCATCTTTGTAGATCTCCAGACCTTTCCCTAGTGCCTGATTTCTCTGTAAACCTAAAATGTCTCCCTCTATTATGGTATCTCCTTTCTTGTTTTCTTCTATTCTTCCCCTGCCTCAACCTTCCTGCTCCCTCATGTCCTCTTCACACCTCCTCTTCTCCCCTTCTCATTCTCCTATCTACCTCCCTGCACCTCCTCTGCTCCCAATTTGTTCAGGAGATCTTGTCCCTTTCCCCTTCTCTGGGGGACCATGTATGTTTCTCTTAGGGTCCTCCTTTTTTCCTAGCTTCTCTGGTGGTGTGGATTGTAGGCTAGCACCTGTTTTTAGAAGCCTGTAACATTGCTCAGTTTTAAATGAGTGCTCTGGCTCTGAACTCTGGTTCCCATGTTTCCACAACAAGCACTTTACTCACTGAGCCATCTCCATGCCCTCCTCAAGTTTTTATGCTATTTTGAGCTTTTCATTTCTGGGTTCATATAATTCTGAAGTATGAAATTGCCAATATTTGAAGATTGTGATCTTAAGAATGGCAATTTCATATACTCCAGACTGATATTTTTAATTTCCAAAAGCCTGCTCCTGCTTTCCAATGTTCTTCTGTTTTGACAGCATCCCAATTCATATTCCAGGATGTAGTCTCTTCTGTTATCTCTCAGAGAAGATATTAATGGCAGGTGCTTTTGTGCATTTTCATCTTCTCGAGTGGTCTTTCAGTGGCATGTTCCTGCCTAATCATCTTGTTCTCTTTCACCTTAGACAGTTTCTTCAAATGATGATAAAAGCAGTTCGTCTTCAGTGTTTTCTGTATATTAACGCAGCTCTTCTTAACAACAGTCCTGTGTGGTAGGGGTTTTTATAGATGAGGAAAGCTAAGGTGCATGTGTAGAAGCTTGTTACCAATAGTCATAATGTGGCTCTAAAGAATGGGTGCCAGTGAATGGGAGTAGTGAACTTTGAGGTCTTGCTGAGGTTCATGAAGATCCCTATGCTTAGCAGAATAATGATCCAAGGATGGCTACACCCCAATCTCTTGAACCTACAAATGCGTTATCTCACATGGCAAAAGGGGACTTTGCACAGGTGACTAAGTGAAGGACTTTGAGATGGGGAGCATTTCCTGTATTACTCAGATGAACCCCATGTGATCAAAAGAGCCCTTTGAAATAAGAGAGGTGGCCTGGCAAATAAGAATCAAAGAAAACATGACAATAAAAGCAGAGGCTGAGGTGATATGAGTCAACGAATGCAGAAAGCCTCTAGACACTGGAAAAAAGAAAGAAAGGGGGGAAATAATTTTTCCCATTCTAGGTTTTCGTGGATATAATAAAATCTTTGAAGCTAGGCACTTTGTAAAGAAAAGAAGTTTATGAGGAGTGTTCCAGTTAGGGTTAGACTCAGGGTTTGGATTCTTCACAAAGGCAGGAAGGAGTGTGGATCAAACAGAGCACATGGCAAAACAGGAAGCAAGAGATTGGAGGTAGTCCAGTCTCTCTCTGTAGTAATCTGCCCTCACAGAACTTCATTTAAGAGCAAGAACACACTCTTAGAAGAACAGCATGCATCTCTTGTACAGACCTAGTCTCTTCCCTGGTCCGTGGATGTGGCTCATGGTTAGAGTCTTGCTTAGCATTCTCCAGGTCTTGGGTTCCAGGCATTCCAAAATAGAGACCTGACTACCTCTCACTAGGCCCCTCCCCTTAAAAGTTCCAGCTGTGTCTGACTGGGGACCAAGCATCAGCACAGAAGCTGCAAATCGCATCAAATCATGGCATCCAGCTTCATTGATATCTGGATTTTAGTTCAAGGTCATTTGTTGTATACTTCTGTCCTCCAAAACTAAGTCAATAGATTTGTATCATTTTGAACCATTTAATCTGTAGTTACAACAGCAACTGAAGACTCCTATTTAGTACATTCTCCCACAAAAGCCCTAATACTGTTTGCTGTTTCTTTTCCTTCCTTCCTTTCCCTTCCTTCCTTCCTTCCTTCCTTCCTTCCTTCCTTCCTTCCTTCCTTCTTTCCTTCCTTCCTTCCTTCTTTCCTTCCTTCTTTCTTTCTTTCCTCCCTTTGTCCTTCCCTCCCTCCCTCCCTGTCTCCATCAATCCCTCTCTTCCTCTCTCCCTTCCTTTCTTTTGTTTCCAGGTAGAGTCTTACTATGTAGAGAGGCTGGCTTCAAACTGTTAGTAATCGTGCCATTCAGTTTCTCCAGTGCTTGGATTATAAGCATGTGCTACCACTCCTGGTTTTCCATTTTCTTTAAATAGTTGATAAAACTCCAAGAAGAGTTTTGAG
The DNA here is from genome assembly GCF_003668045.3 of Cricetulus griseus. Taxonomy (NCBI): domain Eukaryota; kingdom Metazoa; phylum Chordata; class Mammalia; order Rodentia; family Cricetidae; genus Cricetulus; species Cricetulus griseus. The sequence goes on from NC_048604.1 coordinate 102,148,500, forward strand.
TCATCCTCAAATCATTGTTATCTTTACATGGTAAAAAAGGATTGGTGATAATTACCTGGAGAACAGGTAGCAGGAAACTATTGGCATATCTTAAAATATTTTAAAATAACTGCTTAATCACTGAGAAGTATAGTTTTTATTATTCACATTTTAATTTAACTTTTGTGTTTTATAAAACTAAATCATCAAATACACTTCCAACCCCCCCTAATTCCTTCTATATCCTCCACAATGATTCCTTCCCAACTTCATATACTCTATGAAAAGACAGGTGTGTCCACTTAATGCTGCCAGTGTGTGTGTGTGTGTGTGTGTGTGTGTGTGTGTGTGTGTGTATGTGTATGTATGTGTATGTGTGTATGTGTATGTATGTGTGTATGCATGTGTATGTGTATGTATGTGTGTATGCATATGTATGTGTGTGTATGTGTATGTGTATGTGTATGTATGTGTATGTGTATGTATATGGAACTGAATCATGGCATAGCCTCTTGGGAGACACATCCTTTAAGACTACTTTATCTCTCCCAGAAGTCATCAATTGTCAATAGCTCCTCAGCTAGGGATGGGACTTGTGACCCCTCACCTGTCCGTGAATGTATGACTTGACCTTGTGCAGGACTTGTATATGCATTCATAGCTACCACAAATTTATGTGTGCAACAGTCCTCTCATGTCCAGAGAACATGATTTTACTGAAATTATCCACTATCTCCTATAATTTATCCATACCTCTTCTGGAGGAATGGGTGTAATGTAGATGTTCCATTCGGGTCTGAGCACTCCAAGTTTTTTATTCTTCCTCAATAGCCAGCTGTGAATCTCTATATTAATAGCCACCTACTACCAAAAAGAAGCTTCTCTGATCAGAGTTGGGGAAGAACTAATATATGAGTGTAAAGATAACTACGTAGGTGGAAGTTTAATACTGTTTGTCTATAATAATTGCTTGTTTAGCAAATAGTGGTAGACTCTCCCCAAGGGCCTATGATCCCCCCAACCATGGATCTTTGGCTTAGTTATTGATATGAAACTTGAGTTTTATATTGTGGACTATGCTTTAAATCCAACCATAAAATGGTTGTTTACTCTCATAACACGGATGTCACCATTGCATCAGTAAGCATACCTTGTCAGGCCAGTAGTTATTACTAACTCTCAGAGTTTAAAACTGGGAAGACTGATGGTATGAAACATATTTTGAATTCAATAGATTCTCACAACTCCATGAAGATCATAGGCTTCATAACAATAGAAATTCCTAGAAAAAAATCATGGGACGCTTTTATGAATTAAGTTATGAAAAAGAAACAAGCATTTCCAATTTCCAATGATCTTTCAGCACAAATACAATCTTTTCATAGCATTGCAATACAATGTCATCTAGTGATAATCGTGGTCATTATATATTTTTCCAAAAACATGATAAGTTATTGACAGAGAAAAATGTTGCACATATTACAATTGACCCTATTATATGAACATTCATGAATGGAATTGGTATTCTGTGTAGCTGGAAATCAACCCAATTCAATCTTTCTCAGGTGCACGTATGTATCTACTGCCATTCTCCCTTCTTCTTGAATCTTACATGCAAAGCATGTAACATTCTTGAAACCCATGCTTTAGGATATCTAAATTTCACTCTGCATGTATATGTGTGTGTGGTATGTAGGTTTACATGTGTGTGAACACACACACACACACACACACACACACACACACACACACACACATATATATATGTATGTATGTATGTATGTATGTATGTATGTATGTATGTATAGGCCAGAGGCTGAAGTTCGGTATCTTCCTCCATTGCTCTCAACTTTATTTTTTAATTTTTTAATTTTTATTTATTTTTCTTTCATACAATACTACCCAACCACAGTGTCCCCTCCTCTCACTCCTCCAAGTCCCCCTGACTTTACCTCTTTCCCAAATCCATTGCTTCTCGTTTCGCTTCAGAAAAGAAAAAGCCTTCCAATGATAACAACTGAAAATGGCATAACAAGGTGCAATAAGACTAGGCAAAACCCATATATCAAGGCTGTGCAATGCAACCTAGTAGGAGGGAAAGGGTCATAAGAGCAGGCAAAAGAGTCAGAGGCACCCCACTTCCATCGTTAGGAGTCCCACAAATACTCCAAGCTAAACAACCACAGCAGGTATGCAGAGGACCTAGCAGCAGCACCATGCAGGCTCCATGGTTGGCTCTTCAGTTTCTGTAAGCCCTTAAGAGTCCTGCTTAGTTGATTCTGTGGGCTGTGTTCACCTACTCTCCTCAATTCCTCTGGCTCCTACAATCTTTCCTCTCCCTCTTCTGCAGGCTTCCCCAATTTCCTCCTAATGTTTGGCTGTGTGTCTCTGCATCTACTCCCATCTGCTGCTGGAGGAAGCCTCTCTGATGACAATTGGGCTAAGCACCAATCTATGAATATAGCACAATATCATTAGGAATCATTTCATTGACTATTTGGGGGCAGTTTTGTTTGGTTTTACCCTAGTTCTCTGAGCCATCCAGCCTCTAGCTCCTGGCCATGCAGGCAATATCAGGCACGGGCTCCCTCTGGTGGCTTGGGCCAGTTTATTTACTGGAGCTTCATAGTCTAGCTAGAAAGCTTGCCTTGGAGATCCCTGTTTCTGTCTCCCTAGCACTAAGATGACAGGTGGCCTGTATGCCTTGACTCTTTTTTAAAAATATGGATACAAGGGGCCTGAACTCTGGTCCTAAAAGATGTACAGCAAGTGCTTTACCCACTTAGCCATCTATCCACCTCCAAAATGTCTACTTTTTCACACTATTATTGAGCAGTGGTTCTCAAAGTGTGGTCCATGGATCAGCAATTTCAGTGTTATCCTGGGACTTGTTAGAAATACAAAATTTCCACCTCTGTCCCACACAGACCATTTAGAAACTTGGGATTCAATTGTGCTGAGACTTCTAACAAGCTCTCCAGGGGTTGTGTTGAACAGCCAGGCATCTCTTTGAGGACTCAGGAATAAACTATTTCCTCACCTGACATAGTGCCTGACACACTGAAGATACTCAATACATTCTTCAGAGTAGGAACCCTAAGAAGCAGTCACTAGAGACACATGATGTTGGAAGAGACAGCTTATTGGGCATAGCTTGTCTTTAATTGTTATGCAGAATCAATAGAAGGCTCTCTTATGCAGAGAGTGAATGAATATACTTGAAGATATTATATATCCATTTTATTTATTTAGTACCATGTTGTGATAAATGAGTTGACTTTGAAGAAAATGTTTGTCCCTGAAGAGGAATGAAAGCAAAATTTGTAACCCAGGGTTTCCAGGAAATATAGAGCTGCACTATAACTCTCCATTTCCTTTGTCTTCTTCAAATGGCTCTTTTTATTGTCCAGGTACCTCCTTGTGCTTTTTTCTTGACCATGTGATCAGCCTCAAAGCAGTTGGGAATAAGTAGGTTACAGATTTTAGATAGAAAGTTGCATGAAAAGTTGAAGGCAGCTCTAAAGGCAGAGACAGGCCAAAGAACCCAAGGCTGGAAAAGTGATCTTTGATCACTCAGTTTTGCAGTAAACACTAAGGAAAATTCAACATGTGAGGTTGTGATCAGTGGCTTGCACTTCAGAGCAGGTCAGCTGGGGCAGAGCTTCAGAACAGTTGCTGAAATGAGAGCACATGATAGAGAATAGAGAACTAACCAACCAACCAAAACAACAACAAACCTGGACAAATAGCAACCACTAGCTTCTGAAAAGATCCTGTCTATCCTAATCTTGGGTCTTGAACTTGTGGTCTTCTTGCTCAGTCTCCCGAGTTCTGGAATCTCAGGCATATGCCACCATATCTAATATATGCAGTGCTGAGGACTGAACTCTTGGCTGTATGTATGCTAGGTGTATTAGGGTTTCTATTGCTGTGAAGAGACAGCATGAGCACAACAACTCTCTTATAAAGGAAAACATTTAATTGGGGGTAGCTTACAGTTCAGAGGTTTAGTCCATTATCATCATGGCATGGTGCTACATACCGATCATCAGGCAGTAGGAAGAGAGAGTGACACTGGGACTGGCTTGAGCATCTGAGACCTCAAATCCCACTTTTTTGGTGATACTTTGGTTATGATCTAATAAAGCTTGCCTGAAAATCAGAGTGCAGAGATAAGCCACTAGTTAGCCATAGAAGACAGGCAGTGGTAGCCACACCTTTAATCCCAACACTTGGAAGACAGAGGCAGATGGACCTCTGTGAGTTAAAGGTCACCCTGGGCTACATGAGAATGAATCAGTCTAAAAGAGAAACAGAGCTCACACCTTTGATCCCAGCACTTGGGATGACGTGCTTTTAATCCTAGCACTAGAGAGGAATATAAGGCAGAAGGAGACAGTAGCATTCTAGGAGTCTGAGGTTTGGTGGAGAACAGTGCAGTCTGAGGTTTGTTGGATTGCCTATTCGATCTGAGCATTGGTAGAAGTGAGAACTCTCTAGTGGCTGACTCATTTGCTTATCTGATCTTAGCACTAACCCCAATATCTGTCTCTAGGTTTTTATTTTTATTTTTCCTCCAAAAGGTCACACCCACTCCAAAAAGGCCACATCTCCTCTAATAGTGCCACTTTCTATGAGCTATGGTGCCATTTTCATTCAAATTACCCCACTAGGCAAATACTCTACAATAAATAAGCGTCATTTTAAGCCACTAAGTTAGCATGTTTTGCTATGGTGATAGACAGCTGCCACAGTAGCTGACTATATGTGTCTCAGAATGTCACATTCTTGTTTGTGTTCTGAAGTTCCCTTCTTGCTCTTGCCAGTCCTTTAGATTAGATAGCTGCATTTTCTATACTCCTATCATCTTCTGTTTCCTTTCTTTGTTCTTTCCTGAGATCTCATGGTTCCATTCAGAATAAGCATAGTTTAGATAATCACCCAACAGCTCAGTCTTCAAACAGACAGTGACTTGTTCATGTCACTGGTAGCGTCCTTTTACCTCCAGGATAGTGGGCTTCTGACCCAACCCCAGAGGCCAAATCCAAAACCATGTAAACCAGCCATTTGGTTTGAGGCACTTCCTCTGGGCTTTCCTAAGGAGATGAAAAGGCAGTTTTCTCAGAAGTTTCTCTTCTCAAAACAAGACGTTTCAAAGTATTGGCACTGAAGACCTTTTGACTTTTGCCTTTTTCATTCATTCCTGCTTGAAATACAGTTGTTCTGACTGGTTGTTTCAATGCCTAATACCACATGGCCATGTGATACAGGAGCTTGCTTTCTGTTGGCATTAAGAGAAAAGGTCCCATGATGAAGATGGCAAGTTGCTTACAGATGCTTCAGTGAGAACAGAGGCTATTGTTCAAAAGAAGAGGTTAAAATGACAAAGTCTAGAGTAAGAGGAAGATGAAAAGAGGGCTTGTGGGTGGGTGTGAGATAACCATGATAAATAATAGGAAGAACAGGGCTCTGGGTCAGTGGCAGCTGCCCTTATCCTCCTTGAGGGACATATATTAGCCACTTGTGCCCTTTAAAAAACTAATTAATAACATTACACACACACACACACACACACACACACACACACACACAGAGAGAGAGAGAGAGAGAGAGAGAGAGAGAGAGAGAGAGAGAGAGAGAGAGAGAGAGAAGCCATGGGGACATGCCATAGAACACATGTGGAGGTATGAAGTCAAAGTGTGGGAGACAGTTCTCTCCATCTACCATGAGTCATGGAGATGGAGCTCAGGTTGTCAGGCTTGGGAACAAACTCCTTTACCTCCTGAGCCATCTCACCTGTCCCGTTGTCTTTTCTTACATATTTGCTTCTCCTGCAGCTAGTTTCGACAGACTAAATTGTAATAAATTTACTTCCAAAAAACTACCTTAAAACACCCCACAAACAAGAAGTTAAATATGAAGTAACTATAATGTGGCCATTCCATGGTCTGGTGTCCTGTTGGAACAACAACAATGTGAAACAAAATGAGTACCAGCATTCAGCTCTCTCTCTGCTTTCTCACCGCGGCTGTAATGTGCATCAGCGGCCTCATTCTCCTGCCAACACATTTTCTCCACCATGATAGGTTGTTCTCCTCAAACTATGAGGCAAAATCAAGCCTTCCTCCCTTTAGGAGCTTGTTAGTTATTTGGTCACAGTAATGAGGAAAGTGATAAGTAGAAAAAAATCATAAATTTACCACATAAGCTTCTCCCAAAATTTGGGGGCTATACTTTAGGAATTCTGAAGGTTTCTTTCCCAATATTGGTGCATTTCACTTCTGATTTTAAGTACCTATCATTGAAGGTCCTTCATTGGTCTCATATGGTTCTGGAACCAGAGCAGAAGACCCTATGATCCATGACAGCATCTATTCTTCTTAAACAGCAGTAGTAGCAGACTGATGGGTCAGGAGGGGGAATGTTTGGCTCCTTTCTCACAAAGTAGAACTGACCTGCAGAGGAAATCTATACACCAGAGCCCACCATATACCCTTACCTACTAAACAATGAGGAGAATGGAGCCCAGGTAGGTTGTCTCCAGGGTTGAAATGTTATGATTTGGCCCTCGATTATGCACAATGTACAGAAATAAAATCTAAACTTTATAAAATTGTTTGGAGGTTTATCAATATCATGTTTAGGCTTTCAAATGTCCCATTATTCTTAAGTTATTGTCACTATGCGCATTCAATTTTTATACATTTATGTTACCATATGGCATTTTATGTTTGGATTTTCCTCTGTATATTACACAATACACTTTCTTCAACCCACAGTCTTCTATTCCCAATCCTCTATACTTTGAAAACCATCCTTCTCAAGACCCATCTCCACCCCTTCTCAAGGCAGCTGATTCTGGAAACAGGCGGATGGTGTAAGAATGTAAATGCCAGAATTAAAATTTTGGCTCTGCTACATCTGAGTGGTGTAATTACTTCAATTCATGAGCAGTTTAACTTCTCTGTGTCACATTTCCCTCAGATATAACACTGGGGTCATAATAAAGCTAGTGACCTAATGTGATTGTTGGGAGGCAGAAATGAATATGATTTATACTTTCTATGGCAGAGAGCCTGTCAATGCTTAACATATTACTGGGAACATTACATTTTGCCCTTATTCCTCAGTGCTATCCTGGTTGGATCCTAGGTTTTCTAAGTATAGTCTTTTGTAAAAAAAAATAGTTCATATATGTTATTTCACTTTCTTAGTGCATGAGGCAAATATGATAGCCATTATGGGAATTGGTCATTCTTTCTATTTTGTAATATTTATTGTTTATGAAAATTCTGTCTTTATAAGTAACATTTTTAGGCTTTCATGTGTGGTGAGCATATTCCCTTCATGGTACCCTCCCTCCTTTCTTGTGACCCCCTTCCCTCCTTTTGTCCTCCTAACCAGGTTTACTTCTCCTTTCATGTCATATATACAACATCATATATATATATATATATATATATATATATATAATGTAATATATATGTATACGACTTTTAGGAGATATCTAAAACCTTGGAAACAGAAATGAGAGACAATGCATGACATTTTTCTTCCTAAGATTCATTTAATGTACTAAATATGTTTATCTCCAGTTGCATCCATCTTCCTGCAAAAAGTCTTGATTTGCTTCTTCCATATGGCAAAAATATATTCTTTTGGGCATGTATGCTACATTTTCCTTTTTTGTTTCTCCTGTTGTTGGAAATCTACTATGTTTTATTGAACTCTGAATAGTGCTTATAAGCTTCCCTATGTGCTTCCAGAGCTCAAGAATATTATTCAAGTGTTGCTATACAAATCTCTCTGATTATCTGGACTTCATCAAGCTTCTTCATCAAGCTTTTCTGAATTTCAGAAAAGAAGCCCTCCTTCTGTTATTTCTTTACATGGTCACGTCCATCCAGGCCCCCTTTGCTTTCCAGGAGCCTAATTACCTGCATGTGGTATTTTCCCAGTTTGTCTTCTGGTGTTTTATCTTGATGCTTCACCTTCTGTTTAGGTTCCCTTGTCCAGAACTTTTTCAACTTTCCCAATTGAGTTGCTGTACTTATTAAATCATTTCTCCTTCTTCCTCTGCTTCTGGAAGGAACCTCCCTATTTGTTGTCATTGTGAATACCAGCACCATATGTAAGTGGAACTGTCCAGTATCTGCCCCTTCATTGTCTACCATATTTCACCTAGAACAATATCTTTAAAATTCATCCAGGCAGCAGTATGTTCCACAACTTGTCTTTAAGGTTAAACAACACCACCTTGTCTATGTTTATCATATCAGCACTAGTCTTTGATCTGCCCATGTACATTTGGGTTCCACCCACCTTGTACTTATTGTAATCAGTGCTGCTCAGTCACTGATCCCTGCTTATTTGTTCATATCCTGGACTTCAATGGTCTGGGCATGTGCCAGAAGTGGGACGTTGGTAGGGCATTTTTAGTCTGCCTTCTCTGAGGTAAACACCTGTTTCTGAGAAAAGGTTTTGTGTATGCCAGCCTAGGTTGAAGAATGTAACCAAGGATGACCTTGAGATCTGATCCTCCTTCATCTGCCTCCTAAGTGCTGGGTTTGTAGCACCCTATCTGGCTTATATGATGCTAGGGATTGAATCCTAGTTTTGTGTGTATGTTAGCCAAGTACCCTATCAACTGAAATACATCCCCAGCCATTGAGGTAAAGCACTTCTGGTCTCATAGTCATTTCGGATTCACTCATTGGATTCTATTTATTTCTTCACTGCATATCTGTATATTCACTATGTGTAACTAGCAAGGGCCAAAAGAAGTGAACATAATCCATACATTCTCTTTTGAAACTTGGAAATGATTTGTTTTTACTTCTACATTCTTTTCCTAAGGTGGAATGAATGATTTAGAGATGGGAAACAGAGGCAGGCAGATCTCTGGAGCTCACTGCTCAGCTAGCCTAACCTACTTTGTGAAATCTCAGGCCAATAAGATACTAACGTAGGGCACCCAAGGAATGATACTTGTCTTGGTTAAGGTTTCTATTGCAGTGACAAAACACCATGACCAAAAAGCAACTTGGGGAGGAGATGGTTTATTTGGCTTCCATTTCAGCATCACTGAAGGAAGTCAGGATGAAAGATTTTAGTTTGCTGAGAGAAAAAGTTTTGAAAGATTTTAGTTTACAGAGAGAAAAAGGCCCAGGACAAGGAAATTGCCCCCAACTCGAGGGCAGACAAACAATCCTTTTTGGGTCACACCTGGTCAACAGACAATCGAGGACTTTTCAGGGTACATTCTGTGGCTTTTCCTTTGTAGAAAAGCAGGTCACACCTGGGTGAACACTCTAACATGAGATCATACTTTGTAATCAATCACTTTGTGCCCCTTGCCTGTATGCTGATCTTCGGTGTTTTCCTATATAAGGAGCTTGCACCCCATGCTAGGGTGTGCAGCTTTCCCAATATTGCTGACACCCGAATGTGCATTCGTTCAATAAAGCCTCTTGCTTTTGCAGCTCTGGGTCTGGTTTCTGAGTCTCGGGGGCTCCTCGGGACCCTGTGCCCCTTAGGGGCCTGGGGGGTCTTTCAAGGATGGGAACTCAAACAGGGTTGGAACCTGGAGGCAGGGGATGATGCAGAAGCCATGCAGGGGAGCTACTTAATTGGTTTGCTTCCTATAGCTTGCTCAGCCTGCTTTTGTATAAAATCTAGGATTCCCAGCCCAGGGATGGCACCACCTACCATGAGCACCACCACCTTCCATTGATCACTAATTGAGAAACTGCCTTACAGCTGAAGCTCATGGAGGCCTTTCCTCAGCTGAAGCTCCTTCCTCAGATGACTCTGGCTTGTGTCAAGTTGACCCACAAAACCAGCCAGTACAATAGTCAGTGTTGCCCCTCTTATCTTTACACAAGTGCATATGCCCACCTGCGCACCCACATGTACCCACATGTACATGCCCCTCAATGAGTGTGAACACATGTACACACTCATCCATAAGGGAGTCTTCTCCGAGTATTAAAATGGAATTTGTTGAATTATCTTCTTTGTCAGTGGTGAAACGTGAAATTATGATAAATAATGATTAGTAATACATACGTCATCCACTCTTGTTCCTTATTTTAGGGTTTCTGATTTAATTCTCTCTCCGAGTGTTGGAATCCATTCACCAAGAGCTAGCAGCAAAATTGGGGTGTTGATACAGGCATAGCAAAATGCAGTTTCCACTCGTAAGTGGTAAAGTTAGCCCTCATGTGGGCTGGGTGGGGAGACAACATTCCTCTATCAAGGCCTCCCTAGTTGTAGTTTTAAAGATCTTTTGTTTTTTTGTTTCTTTTTCTCTTTTTTCTTTTCTCTTTTTATACAGGCAAAACCGCATCCACCTGAGCAGGCATCACTCACAGGTATTTTTTGAAATGAAGTGTCAGTGGGCTTACTACACACATCAGCAGTTCCAGAAGACTGGGTTCCCTTCATTAACTCTATTCTCTTTATTAGAAACTATAGTGTGCATCCTGTTTCTGTTAAAGCATGTTTGTGTGATAAACTTGCAAAGATTCCTCTAAACTTGAAGGCTTTAGTAATCTGAAATTTTGATCTAATCTTCCTCTATAAGCTGTCTGTACTTTTATTGTTTGGGGACAGGTGGGAATGTGATTTGAACTATGACCACTGGTGAAGTAAAAAGAAGCAGTGGAAATAACAGTCATAAGAGTGATTGAAAGTGTCCAGTGCAGAAGTTTTAATTTGGTACTTGCGGATGGAAATGGTATAACCAAGAATGGTGTATCCACAAGGATCTCTGTGTGAAGGGAAACATAGCATTATACTTGATATTCTGATAAGGCTTTGCTCATTTGCACCATCTTAAGATGTTTAATTTTATGTATCAATGTTTTTTGGGTCTCGGGGTGTCTAGATAATTTCCAAAAACTGTTTTAGGACTGTTGTTAAGGGCTTTTTAAAAATGAAATTAAATTTAAACTCTTTTCATAGTGTTGGTGGGCCTCACCCAGTCAGCCTAAGAATCAAATAGAACAAAAAGACAGGCCCTCTATAGAGAATTATACTGCCTGGCAACCTTTGAATAGAGATATGTGCTCTTCTTTATCCTATTGCATCCTTATGGCTGTTGGGATCAAAATGGTGTGTCAGCTTGACAGATTCTTTACTTGCCAGCCTCTATAATCTCATGAGCTAACTCCATGCAACACTTTGGTGTAGTAATTCATACATCTGATTGGTTCTATTGCTCTAGGAAAACCTGTATAATATGTACACTCTTCACGGGCATCTGGATAGTTGACATTCACCTAGACAGCTTCATCCTATGTCTCTTGGTTCATTAGAGGAAAAAGAGTCCTATGCCTAGGCTGGAGAGATAGCCCAGCACCAGCTGCTCTTGCAGAGGACCCAGGTTTGGTGTCCAGAATCCCAATGACAGCTCACAGTTGTGTGTAACGCCATTTCCAGGGGGATCTGATGCCCTCTTCTGGCCTCTGAAGGTACCAGGCATAAATATGGTACATCTACATAATGCTTCAAGCACTCGTATACATGAAATAAAAATAAATATTTTTGTTTTAAAAGAGAGTTCACTGTTTTAAGAAAGGAAGCCATTATTTTTTCTAGGACAGTAGACTGTAACCTTCCTTTCAGAAATGGGTTGAACATCCCTCTCAGTTGAAGGAAGGAATGGATTTCCTTACTAATTACATCCATACAACTCTCCATTAGTAAATTAGCACAAATATACTTATAATTAAATAAATGAACCACTCTGTTAATGTAACAAATATGTGATAGAGAGATGAAAAGAATACAAGCACTGTTTTCCCTTTTACTCCAGTTAATTGTCTTGCATGACTTCTGGGGTGCTTCAAGTCCATGCTGTGGAGCACTGCAAACCTGATGAGACCTGGCCAAGGCTGAACTGTGGCTAGATGAAGTTTTCCTGCTTCTCCTCCTCTGCAGAGGTTCTGCCTCAAGGACACTGATGTCATAAGACACTATGTGTAAGGCATGCATGTCACATGATTTCTACTTTTTTGTCATTATGTCTATCCAGTCACAGAGTAATTTTATGATTATCACCATCTAGTCATGTGGTCATCTTGCTCTCCACCTTAAAATACAGGGAGTTGAGAATCAGAGTCCTAAGTCGATTCTGAAAAATATAACTGGGGGACTGGGTTGAAAGCGAAGTTGATAAAGTGCTTGCATTGCAATGGACTAGAGTTCTGTCCCCATCACCTATGTAAAACAAGAAAACAAAAATGCCAGGTGTCATGGTGCCCACTTGTAATTCCAACCCTGCAGATAAAGAAATAGATAGATCCCTGGGTCTAACTGGCCAGTCAGCCTAGGCTACTTGGTTGAGTACTAGCCAGTGACAGACCCTGTCTCAAAATAAAAGATGGGTGGTACTGAGCCGGAGATTATTAACAAGTATCCTCCAAAATAAACACACACAATTAAAAAATCATGAAATAAAAGAGTAAAATAGGGACTGGGGAGCTCTCTCAGTTGTTAAGAGCACTGGCTACTCTCCAGGGCTCTAGGTTTGATCCCAGCACCCACATGGTGGCTCAAAACTGTCTATAACTCCAGTTTCAGGAGATCTGACTCCTTATCCTGGCCTCCTTAGCTACCAAGTATGCACATGGTTCACAGACATATATGCAGGCAAAATATCCAACCACATAAAATAGTAACAATAAAAGAATAAAATAGCATAATTGAGCCAGGCATTGGTGGTGCACGCCTTTAATCCCAGCACTTGTGAGGAAGAGGCAGGTGAATCTCTGTGAGTTCAAGGCCAGCCTGGTCTCCAGAGTGAGTGCCAGGATAGGCTCCAAAGATACACAGAGAAACCCTGTCTTGAAAAACCAAAAAATAGCATAATTTAGATTTTATTTCTAATCTTTATATCTTCCAATATTCTAGTTCAAGGGACAGCTCTGTCTATTTGCCAACTGAATTGTTGTTGGGCTTCTTTACTGAGGAGCAGACCTGGCCACTCTACCTCTTGAGTAAACCTGGTCTTTTACCAATTAACTGTTTATTAACTACTGTTTTACACAGCCTATGGGAACATGCAGCACTGGAGGAATGGATTATTGGTTCCTAAAAATAAAAATAAAACTGACACATCAAGTTTAACTAATATATCCAATTAAAATGATTATGGGATTTAACATGTTAACTTTATAAATTATCAGATTTGGTAAGCATAAATGTTTCCAGAAATTCATAATTTTGATAGAAATTTCTGTGTATTTCTAACACAATTTACAAATTAGAGTTTGAAGTACCTGAGTGCTTATGAGAAGAACCAAGAAATTATGGTCAAATATTAATTGGATGATTACTCATAATGAAAGAGTTCCAAAGGCAAAGTATAAAAACATTTCTTTTAGAATGAATATGTTTGCTTAGTGTGGGAAACAAGTGACTTTTAAAATTTTGCTTTCCACCTTTTTACATAGAAATGTTGGAAGAACAATGAAATGATCCCACATATACTTATAACCTAAATTGAACAATTGGCAACATTTGTCATAATTTGCTTTACTCATTAGGCATTTATGCTTAATTTTGCCAACACTTGAAAGAAAGTTGCAGTGACAATATCATATTACTCATCTCCTAAAATAAGGACATTAAAATATTTAAATTTATTCTTTAAAAATTTCATACATGATACAATGTACTTTGATCATATCCATCTCCTTGTCCATGCCTCAACTTTCTCTAGTCAGACCCCAACATATCTCTCTCCCAACTTCATGTGCCTTTGTTTTTTATTAACCCACTGAGACCAATTAGTGTTGTCCATATGCACACAGATATGGGACCATTCACTGGAGAATGAGCAAGGCCATGCTTCCAGAGAAAATAGATTTTCCCCTCTTTGAGTAGCCATGAACTGCCAATGGCTCCTCTACTAAGAGTAGGACCTCAGAAGCCCCTCCTCTACAAATGTTGGAATTTTTACTGGCTTGGTCTTGTTCAGGTCTTATGTAGGTGTGGTTCTTTGAAAGAAAATGGCTCCCAAAAAGAGTGGCACTATTAGGAGGTGGTACTATTTGTTGAAATAGATGAGGCTTTGCAGGAGGAAGTATGTCACTATGGGAGTGGACTTTGAGGTCTCCTTTGCTCTCAAGCTGTGCTTGGTGTGGTAGACAGTTCACTTCCTGTTGCTTGTGGATTAAGATGTATAACTCGCCTTCCTTCTCTAGCACCATGTCTGCCTTCATGCTACCATGTCTACCATGATGATAATGGACTAAACCTCTGAAACTGTGAGCTACCCCAACTAAAAGTTTTCCTTTGTAGGAGTTGCTGTGTTCATGGTGTCTCTTCACATCAATAGAAACCCAAAGACAGCAGGTTACCATAGCTGCTGTAAGTTCATGTGTGTAACATCTATGGCATGTTCAAAAAAGCACCCACAGTCTCTTATTCTCAGTACTTTGACCAGCTAGGAGTCTGCAGTAACCACTGTCTACTGCAGAAAAGAAACTTCTCCAATTGACAACAAGACCATTTAGTAGAACAACTGTTGGTTCCCCCTGTAAGGCCCATGACTTCCCAAGCCATTGGCTTTTGACCAGCTTTTACAATGTCAGGCACAAAAACCCTCTTGTGAAGCAGGCTTCATATCCAGTCAGAAAGCAGTTGGTTACCTCCTTATAGGTATGCCAGTATTGCATCAGTGGATTCACTTTGCCTGACAGATCAGTATTGTAACATTTAGGGTCCAGTGTTAGGTAAGGACATTGACATCTTTTCTTCCCCAGTAGTCTGTGTAGCACCTTATGGCACCATGAAAGCTATTCATCATGAAGTAAGTTTCCCAATCAGTTCCCAATAGATTTCTCTATTTACTGTAACCAAATTGTGTGGTGTCTTCAGCAATAGAGTATACCATCAAGTTATGGCTGGGAACCATGAACAGAGGCAAATAATGGCCTTTGTTGCTTTGGGTACCTCTGAGGCCTCCATGGCCAATAACATTTAGGGAGCTATCCTGTGTTAGGCACTGAGGTTTTCCTTTAATAATATATTTCTTCTGGGAGCAGTATTGAAGCACATAGTTTTACATAATACCTATAACATTACAGTTAATAAATACTGGTTTGATAGCATACATTATAGAGTTTACATATGAAACAGCATCGTTGTTCCCTGAATCTGCTATCTATTGTCATGTTACAACTCTCCAAAACTTCATACAACACCCGTAGCTGGAGATGCCTTACTTTACTCATAAGTATAGGCTGAGCTTTACTGGCCTATTCTGGTTGCCTCTGAGCTCTCATGTAGCTATGTTTTGTAGGCCAGTCAGGTCATTCTGTTTTTGGAAGTTGCCTTTCTATCAGACAAGGTATCAAGGGCAACTCAATTTTTTATATTTCTCTTCCTCTAGCAGGCTTGTCTGAGATTACCCAAGCCTAACTACAGAACCTACAGGACAGTCCTCTCTAATGATCACAGTTCTTTCCTGGGCCCCCAGCCTTTTATTATCATTAGCTTTATATTTCCTTTATTATTTCAGATACCTGTATGACAGCCACTTGAACTGGAGAAAAAAGAGTGACTTATTACTTATGTAACATTCAGGCAATCTCTGCTTCTAGTTGTTTTCTATGTTTTGTCTACCTTTGAACATGTGGGCAGTTGTGCCCAGCCTTAAGTCACCCAACACAAAAATTTACAATGGCAAAAGCCAACCCCATATATGCACCCAGGGTAGTCAAACTCTGACCAGTTGGTAGCCAGACCATCTACTGCTCCTGAATACCTGGAGCTCAATGGAATGGTTAGTGTTACTGAACATGCCTCCTTAATCCCCCTTTTCTGCTTAGCACAGGGTTCTGACCATTCTTTCCCTTCTTTCTCCTTTCCACCTGCCTATTTGTTGAGTGTTGGGTATTGACTGTTGAGTGTTGGGATTAAAGGAGTGCACCTTTACACCAGGCCCAAATCACCTTCGGAATTACCTGGAGTGGAGGGACCTCCTCTTTCTACATTGTCTTAATTAGGGTTACTATTGCTGTGATTCGACAGCATGATCAAGGCAACTTATAAAAAAGAAGCTTTTAATTGGGTGGGGTTGCCTAGAGTTTCAGAGGGTGAGTCCATTATCATCATGTTTGGGAGTGTGGCAGCAGATATGTTGCTGGAGAAGTAGCTGAGAGCTCATATCTGGTCAGCAAGTTGCAGAGAGAGAGAGAGAGAGAGAGAGAGAGAGGAGAGAGAGACAGAGAGAGACAGAGAGAACTGGGCTCAAGCTTGGCATGAGCTTTTTTGAAACCTCCAAGCCCACCAATAGTATAACAGTGACACAAATCCTCTCACAAGGCCACACCTTCTAATCCTTCTCAAACAGTTCTACCAGCTGGGAGCCAAGCATTCAAACATATGAGCCTATGGGAGCCATTCTCATTCAAACCACCACACATGCACTTACAGTCTTTCACCAAGACTGCTGCCTGGCTTGAAGAACAACCTGTTCTTCCAGTGATGGACAGACATTATAGATCACAGTCTCCAGCAAATTCTCCCCTTCACTCAATCACAAAGCATCAATTTTTTGTTAGAGATTACTATATAACAGATAGTTTTGGAAAACATCTCTTAAATAGTGTGAACCATACAAAAACTGTAAAATAGGAACTGTTTTCTCTCTGTCATTCACATGGGATGCCTCACCCAAAGTCACAAGTCAACAAACAAATGAGCAAACAATAACAACAAAAGCCAAGTCAATAACAACAAAACCAAAGAGACAACTTTGGCCTTATGATTTCACCAACAGCAAGGTGATTCTAAGTACAAAGTGATTTAAAAATCAAAGAACCAAACACCTAACTACAGAATGTTGTTTTCGTTAGTGAAAATTCTTGCAACAACAAAAGGTTCAGTTTATTTGTAAAAGCAAGGCCCATTAGGACCACTATCCTTAATAAAGCTCACACTAAAGAGCATTACTAAAAACACTTACCTGCAAAAATAATTCTATGTATCATTAAATCTGAAAATTAAAAAAAAATCATTTGGAGCTCAGCAGCCTAAAAGTGTATTCCTCTCTGGAGAGTCATATTAAGCACTGAATTATGTATCCTTCATTCCCAGCACTACTTGGTGGGGGCATTCTAGCCTAATGATACTTCAAAGCAGCTAAAATGAACACATTTGCATAAAGTCAGGCCCTAAAGGGCTATTGGAGATCAGGGTTTATTACTGTTATTCATTCAACAGTAAACATTTAATGAGTATCTGTTATTTGATGTTTACTAAGGGTATCTCTAGCTGTTTGAATATATATATATATATATATATATGTTTATATATACATATATACACACATATATATACATACAAATATATATATATGTATATATATATTTAAAGTGTATGTCTGGATCTGAGGAATGCATTACTCAAAAATTAGGGTCCAGTGAGCTGGGGGCTCAGAACAGCCTGGAGAAGTATTCAGGGTACAGAATAAGGCTGCCTACATGAGCTGAGGCTCAGAAGGACAGATGTTTTATGAATAGGAAAATCAAGAGCAGGGAAGCTTTAGTAATTTACCCACACGTATCCATCTCAAGACAGAGGATTAGAAGTCTAGGCTCCATGTAGGGTATTCAGGACCCCTTCCTCCTTACAATGTGAGGAAGTGACTTTTACTATAATGGACCACTCTCACATGGGAGATGATTACATGACATTTTGATGTGTTCATCTAGTGTACCATATACAAACAGTTAGACTGTGACATTTAGGGGGTGTCCATAGATCATGGGTTATGGGGCCTTGGGAGAAAATCTTAAAAGTAGCGATTGCAAGAGAATATGCAGTAGCAGCAGCCTCATTTGGAAACTTTCCACAGATGCAGATTCCCCTTCCCTGTACTGGAAACCCTGGCATAGTAACTGGGCAAAACCCAAATGCCACGCCTTCTTCCCAAACGTCCTTGGAAAGTCAGATGGAGAAGTGCTATTTTAGGGAAGTTGACAGATGCCAAGATGCAAGTTGTATATTCCTATGATTTTTAATGTGACAAAAGATGGACAGAATTGCATTAATGATTTAAAAATTTTATATGTCCGCTAGGCTGGGGATGTGGCTTAGTTGACAGAAGTGGTGCCCATATGTAATTTAAGTGCTTTATTAGGTGAAGGCTGGAGGATCAGAGGTTCAAGCCTTGGCTACATTTATGTTTGAGGTCAGCCTGAGTTATATAAGATCCTGTTTCAAACAAACAAACACACACAAATAAATAAACAAATATACCAGACTTTCTTTATCCATCTTCAGTTGAGGTACATCTAGATTGTTTCCAGTTTCTGGATATTATGAATAAAGGTGCTATGAACATAGTTGAGTTGCTCTTTTAGAGGCCCCAGGTTCAATACCTAGCACACATGTAGTGGTCACATCCATATTTAAATCCAGTTCAAGGTTTTCTAATTTCTCCCTTTGGCATGAGGTACACATATGGTATAGAGACATACATGCAGGCAAAACAGCCATATATCTAAAATATAATAAAATTAAATTAGAAGACTAGGCCTTCATTAATGGAACAAAGCAGAAGAAGGACCTTCCAGACTCCTGATGGAAGGCCAGAACAGCTTGGAGTGTCCATAGGGGACTGTACAGATTTCTAAGGAGGGGACAGAGTGTAATCAAATTTGCACTCAGAATGAGCATTTTGAAGCAGTGATATCACCAGCAAAATCTGGGGCTCTTGTGTCCCAGTTTGCTTCCCTGCTACTGTGATGAAACACTAACCAAAACAGCTGGAAGAGAAAGTGGTTTATTTCAGCATAAAAGGTATATTTCATTTATGAGGGATGTCAGGGCTGGAATTTAATGCAGGAACCTGGAGTCAGTGGCTAATGGAGAAGCAGTGAGGAATGCTGTTTGTTTTCTTGCTTTCCATGGTTTGTTCAGCCAGCTTTCTTATAGAACCCAGGACCACCTGACCAGGCGTGACACTCCCTACAGTTGTCTGGGCTCTCACACATCAATCATCAACCAAGAAAATGTTACCATAGACTTGCTTACAGTTCATTCTGATAGGAGCATTTTCTTGATTGAGGCTGCCTCTTCCCAGGTGACTCTATTTTGTGTTAACAACCAAGCAACATGCCTTGTAAAGTAGGAAGAACAATGTGGTGAGGGTTTTGTGGTACTGGTGGAAGGGGCTGTAATCTTTAGAAGGTGGTCTAGTAGGAAGTTTAATGTCACTGGTGGTAACTTCCTTTAAGGGGATTAGGAACACTGGCCTTTTCTCACTGTCTTTTACTTTCAAGCTAGAGGTTAATAGGTTTCCTCTAACATACTCCCCTGATCCAACCTGCAAAACAGTGGGGTCAGCCCACTATGGTTTGAAACCATCAACAGTATAAGCTAAACCTTTCTTGACTATCTAGAGAATTACGTTATAGTGGAAATTTGACTCATATAGCCACATTAAAAACCCTTCAGACCCCTTATGGAAGGCCTCACCTTCCCTGGGGAGCAGAAAGGGTTTGGGATAGGTAGGGTGTCAGTTAGTGGGGGGAGGGGAGGAAGGGAGGGAGAGGGAACTGGGATTGACATGTAAAACAAACTTGTTTCTAATTCAAACCAAAAAATGGAGGGAAAAATCCCTTCAGTTCTTCCCACTAGTTTTCACTTCCTTAACATGAAGTTTCTATGAACATTCCTACTCAAATTTTGTGTTGTTATATGGGTTTGTTTCTCTCCACTCTATGTATGAGTGGGGTTGCTGTGTGATATAGTAACTATGGTTAATCATTTGAGGAATCACCAGGATACTGTCTCTATATTTGAAGTCATGTGAAAGCACTGAGCAGACAGTGGCAGGTTTGTTTCTAATGTTTGTAGTCCCAGGAACAGCAGACATGACACATAGGAGCAGGACTTCCTAATATACCCACATAATCACATCCACCTTTCTAATGCACACAATCTACTTGCAATAGGTTTAAGAGTACTAATACTGACTCAGAGCACGAATGGAAAAATAGTTTGGTCTCAGGTCATGGGTTCTCTTTTTGGGTTTTTCAGGACAGGGTTTCTCTGTGTAACAGCTCTGGCCATCCTAGAACTTGCTCTGTAGACCAGGCTGGCCTCGAACTCACAGAGATCCACCTGTCTCTGCCTCCAAAGTGCTGGGATTAAAGGTGTGCACCATCACCACCTGACAGGAGATTTCATCCTTAATAGGCAAAGTTAAATTTTTTTTTCTTGCCTGAGTCTGGACACACCTCACTCATGTCGACTCTCTGCCCTCTGTCCTGCTGAGGGCACCCGAGCCTCAGGTGAGTCTGGGCATTGCTCTGTTCCCTAACCTCCCCCATCAACCCCTGCTTGCTTCTGCCTGAGGCCACCCAGGCAAGAGTGGACCCGCCCGGACAGGAAGGCCCACCCTGAGTCTGGACACACCTCACCCCTGTCTACACTCTGCCCTCTGACCTGCGTTGGTTGCCCGAGCCTCAGGTGTGTCTGGGTGCTGCTCTGCTCCCCCATCAACCCCTGCTCATTTCTGCCTGAGCCCACACAGACAAGAGTGGACCTGCCCAGACCGGAAGGCATACCCTGAGTCTGGACACTTACCTCACCCTTGTCCACTCTCCGCTTTCTGTCCTGCTGAGGGTGCCCAAGCCGCAGGTGAGTCTAGATGCTGTTCTATTCCCCTAAACTCCCCCATCAACCCCTGCTCACTTCTGCCTGAAACACCCCTCCCCATGTCAAGAGTGTACCTGCCCAGACCGGAAGGCCCACCCTGAGTCCAGACACACCTCACCCCTGTCCATTCTCTGCCCTCTGTCCAGCTGAGAGCACCTGAGACTCAGGTGAGTCTGGGTGTTGGTCTGTTCCCTAACCTCCTCCATCAACCCCTGCTTGCTTCTGCGTGAGCCCACCCAGGCAATAGTGGACCTGCCCAGACCAGGAAGGCCCACCCTGAGTCCAGACACACCCCACCCTTGTCCACCCACCACCCTCTGCCATCCCACTGCCACCAGAGGCTGAGCCCTCCACCAGCAGAGAGAGAGAGAGAGAGAGAGAGAGAGAGAGAGAGAGAGAGAGAGAGAGAGAGAGAGAGACCCCACCTGCACTCACTGGAAGAAGGAATGGGAAGAAGACAGAGTAAGAACACACTCAACAACAACAACAAAAAACCAATATGACCAATCATCAGAATCTAGGGACTCCACAACAGCAAGATCTGAAAAGCCCAACACAGAGGATGAAGAAGAGGTGGACCTCAAAAATTATCTTAGGAAGATGATAGAGTCCTTTAAAGAGGAAACAAGAAAATCCTTTAAAGAAATAGAAGAAAAAACAAGCAAAAAATTACATGAGATGGAGGAAAAGACAAACCAAACAATTCAAGAAGTAAACAAATCTCTTAAAGAATCTAAAGAAAGCCAAGAAAAAACAAACAAACAAGTGAAGGAAGCACTCAAAACAGTTTAAAGCATGAAAGCTGAAATAGACACAATAAAGAAAACACAGAATGAGGGGATGATGGAAATAGAAAGGCTGGATAAACCATCAGGAACTAAAGATGTGAGTATAATGAATAGAATTCAAGAGATGGAAGAGAGAATCTCAGTTGTTGAAGACTCTCTAGAGGATATACAATCATCAACCAAAGAAAATCTCAAGTCCAACAAATCCCTAACACAAAATATCCAGGAAATATGGGACACTGTGAAAAGGTCGAATGTAAGAATAATAGGTATAGAAGAAGGTGAAGAAATACAGCTCAAAGGTACAACAAACATATTCAACAAAATCATAGAAGAAAACTTCCACAACCTACAGAAGGATATGCCTATGAAAGTACAAGAAGCTTACAGAACACCAAACAGACTGGACCACAAAAAGAAGTCCCCTCGACACATAATAATCAAAACACCAAACCTTCAGAATAAAGAGAAAATATTAAGAGCAGCAAAGGAAAAAGGCCAAGTAACATAGAAAGGCAGACCTATCAGAATCACACCAGACTTCTCAATGGAAACTTTAAAAGCCAGAAGGTCATGGATAGATATCCTACAAACCCTAAGGGAGCATGGATGCCAACCCAGACTAATGTACCCAGCAAAACTTTCAATCACTATAAATGGAGAAAACAAGATATTCCATGACAAAACCAGACTTAAACAATACATATCCACAAATCCAGCACTACAAAAAGTTCTAGAAGGAAAACTCCAACCCAACAAAGATAACTACACTCACAAAAACACAGGCAATAGATAATCTAATTTTACCAAACATGAAAAGAAACAGGAGGACGAAACCTACACACAATGACACCACCAACAATAAATCCAAAACAGTCAAGAACCAACAATCAATGGACATTAATATCCTTCAATGTCGATGGTCTTAACATGCCCATAAAAAGATATAGGCTAACAGAATGGATATGAAGACAGAATGCATCCTTCTGCTGTATACAAGAAACACACCTCAACTTCAAATGGGTCCAAGAAACAAGCTGGTGTAGCAATCCTAATATCTAACAAATTTGACTTCAAACTAAAATCAATCAAAAGAGATGAAGAAGGACATTTCATACTCATCACAGGAAAAGTTCTTCAAGATGAAGTCTCAGTCCTGAACATCTATGCCCCAAATACGAAGCCACCCATATTAGTAAAAGAAACATTACTAAAGCTCTAACCACACATAAAACCAAAAACACTTATAGTAGGAGACTTCAACATCCCACTTTCACCACTAGAGAGGACTACCAGACAGAAAGTTAACAAAGAAACAAAGGATCTAACAGAATTTATGACCCAATTGGGTTTAACACATATCTATAGAACATTCTATCCAAACAAAAGAATATACCTTCTTCTCAGCGCCACATGACACCTTCTCTAAAATTGACCACATAGTTCGCAACAAAGCAAACCTCCACAGATACAAAAGAATTAAAATAACCCCCTGTATCTTATCAGATCACCATGCTTTAAAGCTAGAATTTAACAGCAATACAAATTGCAGAAAACCTACAAACTAGTGGAAATTGAATAACACCCAATTGCAACTTTCCTGTGTTGAGGAAGAAATAAAAAAAAGAAATTAAAGACTTCCTAGAATTTAATAAAAATGTAGACACAACATACCCGAACTTATGGGACACTTTGTAAACAGTGCTAAGAGGAAATTTCATAACACTAAGTGCCCACATGAAGAAACTGGAGAATAGTCACATGAGAGAATTGACAGAACAACTGAAAGCTTTAGAGCAAAAAGATGCAAACTCACCACTGAGGAGTAGATGCCAGGAAATAATCGAACTGAGGGCTGAAATCAATAAAGTAGAAACTAGGAAAACATTACAAAGAATCAATGAAACAAAGAGTTGGTTCTTTGAGAAGATCAACAAGATAGACAAACCTCTATCCAAACTAACCAAAAGGCAGAGAGAGAGAGAGAGAGAGAGAGAGAGAGAGAGAGAGAGAGAGAGAGAGAGAGAGAGAGAGAGAACACGCTAATTAACAAAATCAGAAACGAAAAGGGGGATTTAACAACAGACACTGAGGAAATCCAGAGAATCATCAGGTCACACTTTGAAAACCTGTACTCCACAAAATTAAAAAACCTAAAGGAAATGGACATTTTCCTGGATAGATGTCACTTACCAAAATTAAACCAAGAACTGATAAGAAGTTTAAATCAACCTATAATCCCTAATGAAATAGAAGCAGTCATCAAAAGCCTTCCAACCAAAAAAAAAAAAAAAAAAAAAAAAGCCCAGGGCCAAATGGCTTCACTGCAGAATTCTACCAGAATTGCAAACAAGAGCTAATACTAGCACTCCTCAAATTGTTCCACATAATAGAAGCAAAAGGGACATTGCCAAACTGTTTTTACGAGGCTACAATCAGTTTGAAACCCAAGCCACACAAAGATACAACTAAAAAAGAGAACTACAGACCAATATCCCTCATGAACATCGATGCAAAACTACTCAACAAAATATTGGCGAATCGATTCCATAAACACATCAGAAAAATAATCCACCATGATCTTGTAGGCTCCATCGCAGGGATGCAAGTATGGTTCAACATACGAAAATCCATCAATGTAATCTACCATATAAACAAACTGAAAAAGAAAAACCACATGATCATCTCACTAAACGCTGACAAAACGTTGACAAAATCCAACAACCCTTCATGATAAAGATCTTGGAGAGAACAGGAATAATAGGAGCATACCTAAACATGATAAAAGCAATATACACCAAACCAACAGCCAACATCAAACTAAATAGAGAGAAGCTCAAATGATTCCTCTAAACTCAGGAACAAGACAAGGCTGTCCACTCTCTCCATATCTCTTCAATATTGTACTTGAAGTTCTAGCTAGAGCAAGACAAGAAAAGGAGATGAAAGGGATACAAATTGGAAAGGAAGAAGTCAAACTTTCTCTATTTGCAGATGATATGGTAGCCTACATAAGTGACCTGAAAAACTCTACCAGGGAAATCTTACAGCTGCTAAACACTTTCAGCAAAGTAGCAGGATACAAAATTAACCCCCCAAAACCAGTAGCCCTACTATATACAGATGATAAATCCAATGAGAAAGAAATCAGAGAAACATCACCCTTCACAATATCCACAAGCAACATAAAATATCTTGGGGTAACACTTACCAAAAAAGTTTAAGACCTGTACAGTAAGAACTTTGAGTCTTTAAAGAAAGAAATTAAAGAAGATACCAGAAAATGGAAAGATTTCCCATGCTCTTGGATAGGTAGAATCAACATAGTAAAAATGGCAGTCTTGCCAAAAGTAATCTACAGAGTCAATGCAATCCCCATCTAAATCCCAACAAAGTTCTTCACAGACCTTGAAAGAACAATACTCAACTTTATATAAAAAACAAAATACCCAGGATAGCTAAAACAACTCTCTACAATAAAGGATCTTCTGGAGGCATCACCATCCCTGACTTCAAGCTCTATTATAGAGCCATAGTTCTGAAAACAGATTGGTATTGGCACAAAAACAGACAGATAGATCAAAGGAATTGAATTGAAAACCTTGATATTAACCCCCACACCTATGAACACCTTATCTTTGACAAAGATGCTAAATCTATACAATGGAAGAAAGATAGCGTCTTCAACAAATGGTGCTGGCACAACTGGATTCGGACATGCAGGAGATTGCAGATAGACTCATATCTGTCACCATGCACAAAACTTAAGTGCAAATGGATCAAAGATCTCACCATAAATCCAGCCACTCTGAATATTCTAGAAGAGAAAATGGGAGATACCCTTGAAAGAACAGGCACAGGAGACAGCTTCCTGAACATTACACCAGTAGCACAGACATTGAGATCTTCATTTAATAAATGGGACCTCGTGAAACTGAGAAGCTTCTGCAAGACAAAGCAAACAGTAAGACAAAACGACAGCCCACAGAATTGGAAAAGATGTTCACTAACCCCACATCTGACAGAGGGCTGATCTCCAAAATATACAATGAACTCAAGAAGCTAGCCACCAAAACACCAAACAATGAAATTAAAAATTGGGGTGCAGAACTAAATAGAGAATTCTCAACAGAGGAATCTGAAATGGCTGAAAGACACTTAAGAAAGTGCTCAAAATCCTCAGCCATCAGAGAATTGCAACTCAAAACAACTCTGAGGTACTACC
This sequence comes from Cricetulus griseus, assembly GCF_003668045.3. Classification (NCBI taxonomy): domain Eukaryota; kingdom Metazoa; phylum Chordata; class Mammalia; order Rodentia; family Cricetidae; genus Cricetulus; species Cricetulus griseus. Next base: position 102,174,171 of record NC_048604.1, read on the forward strand.
TCACACCTGTCAGAATGGCTAAAATAAAAAAATACCAATGACAATCTATGCTGGAGAGGATGTGGAGAAAAAGGAACACTCCTCCATTGCTGGTGGGAGTGGGAACTTGTAAGATCACTTTGGAAATCAGTATGGTGGTTGCTCAGAAAAATGGGAATCAGTCTACCTCAAGATCCAGCAGTTCCTTTCTTGGGCATAAACCCAAATAATTCACGTTCATACAGCAAGGACATATGTTCAACCATGTTCATAGCAGCATTGTTTGTAACAGCCAGAACCTGGAAGCAACCTAGATGTCCCTCAACTGAAGAATGGATAGAGAAAATGTGGTACATTTATACAATGGAGTACTACTCAGCAGAAAAAAGCAATGGAATCTTGAAATTCGCAGGCAAATGGATGGAACTAGAAGAAACCATCCTGAGTGAGGTAACCCAGTCACAAAAAGACAAACATGGTATGTACTCACTCATATATGAATTTTAGACATAGAGCAAAGGATTACCAGCCTACAATCCTCTTCACCAAAGAAACTAGGAAATATGAAGTACTCTGGGGGATAAATGCATGGACCCCAGGAATGGGAAGGGGCAGGAACTCCTGAGCTAATTGGGAGCATGAGGGTAGGGGAGAGGGAGCTGCCAGAATGAGAGCAGGAGAAGAGGAGAGAAGGAAATGGAGGAGCAGAAATATTGAGTTGGGGGAATAATAGAGGAGAGCAGGATGAGAGATACCATATTAGAGGGAGCCATTATAGGTCTGAGGAGAGATCTGGCACTAGGGTGATTTCCAGAGACTTACAAGGATGACACTAACTGACAATCCAGGCAATGGTGGAGAGGATAACCTAAACAACCTTCCCCTAAAATGAGACTGATGACTAATTGTTATGCCATCCTAGAGCCCTTATCCAGTGGCTGATGGAAGCAGAGGCAGACATTCACAGATGTACACTGAACTGAACTCTGGATCTTTGTTGCAGAGGGAGAGGAATGAAGATCGATGGGGTCAGTACCAGGCTGGTGAAACCCACAGAAACAGCTGGCCTGAACAAGGCGGAGCACTGCTGTCTGGAGGCTAGTACAGGACTGATCCAGACCCCTGAACATGGATGTCAATGAGGAGGCCTCTGCACTCTAGGCCGCTCCTGGTAGTGGATTTGTTTTTTTTTTTCTTGGTGTAAGAAGGGATTGTGAGAGCCCATCCCTCGTGAAGGGATGCACTCTTGGCCTGGACACATGGTGAAGGGCCTAGGCCCGGCCCAGGATGATGTGGTGGACTTTGGGGTGCCCCAGTTGAGAGCCCTACCCTACCTGGGGTGTGGAGGGTGGATGGTGTCGGGGGTAGGTCAGGGGTGGTGGGAAGAGGTGTGGGGGGGAGGGGAGGGAGAGGGAGAAGTGATTGATATGTGAAACAAGCTTGTTCCTAATTTGAACTAATAAAAAAATCAAGAATATAAACAAATTTTTTTCTCTAGGACAGTATATGCCTGTGGTTTCTAATATGATAAAGCCTGTGATGACTTAAGTTTATGCAAAATTAAAAAGCCTAGTTCCCTGTTGTACCAGCTATGTTGTAAGTACTTCACACCCACGCATGCTCAGTGCCTACTAATGGGCAGTTACAGAAATGTGTAGTCATGGAAAATCCTATTGTGGTGGCAGAAAGACTTCTTTCTTGGGGAGAGCCAGCTATGATGTGTGTTCTACCAGGTTATGAACTGTGTACACATCATGTCTTATTCAACCCTTGTTTCAGGTCTTGAAAGACCACAGTATTGTGGATTATGGATCCCCTGCTTTCTTTATTTTTGTGAAATATAATATTTTTATTAATATTTTAGAATTTCATATAATATATTTTGATCATATTCATCCTCACACCTCTCCCAAACATTTTTGATCCACAACTACCCCCAACTTTGTGTCCTCATTTTATAACCCATCAAATTTAATTTATGCCTTTCTTCCTCCCTCCCTCCCTCCTTCCCTCCCTCCCTCCCTCCTTCCCTCCCTCCCTCCTTCCCTCCCTTCCTTCCTTCCTTCCTTCCTTCCCTTCCTCCTTTCTTAACTTAAAGGTATTTATTTTCACATTTACACTTTCCTTGTGTAACCTTTGTTTTCTACCCAGTGCCATATTCTTTCAGGCTAAACCACTTTACTTAATATTTCTTGTGATGAAACTCTGTCAGCAACAAATGCTCTGGTTTTGTTTATCATAGAATATTTTCTTTCTTTCACTTCACAACTGAATGATAGCTGATCTGGACAGGACTGATAAAGAATTATTAGAGATTGCTCCCGACACTTCTATCACAGCAGTCTAAGAGTGACTTGACTTCCTGTCTATCTTTTGGGGAGGTTTTTGTGTTTACTTGAATCTTCCTCCTTTCTGCTGCCATTCCTGGGGACTAAATAGATACCCTACAGGCTTCTTCCCTCATCCGATCACTCTGTCTCAGCCAACACCTGGAAGCACACACAACCTGGAAATCCACTGGCCATGCCAGTCTGGGAATCAGGCAGGTGATCTTAATTCTTCTTCCTGTTCTCCATTTCCAACTCTCTCAGTCTTATCCTTAGCCCTGTAGCAGGCCACCTACAGAGGCCTGTCTTCTCCCTCTTCCTTCATTCCCTTGGAATTCCACAGAATTTCATGGTAGGCCCGTCTTTCTTGCCTCCTATAGATCCTCTTAGCACCCTTCCCCAGTCCAGTCCCATTCCTAGAAATGTCAGCTCCCAATACCTAGAAACACATTCTACCCAGGACCCACCCCCAGTGGCTATACCTGGCAGGGACTCAGAAGCACTCTACCAAAAGATCCACAACCACAACAGTCTACCAAGATCCAAAAAGGGCAACAGAATCAAAAGAACAGAACACCCACAACAAAGATATAACCAGATACCAACACCTACAATTACAATCATTCCAAATTCAGATGACTAGATGCCAGCACAAAACCACAATTGACAACAGCCAGGGCAATATGTCTCCACCTGGGCCCTACAACCCTACTATGGAAGGCCCTGAAAAATGCAATATGGCTGAAGCACAAGACAGGGACTTCAAAATAGCTATAATGAATATGTTCAAAGACCTTAAAGAGAATATGCATACATCCATTAATGAAATCTATGTAATTATTTACTGCCATTTTTATGTTTATTTATTTTCTGACTGTGTCTTGCTGTGTAGCTCTGGGTGGCCTGGAAGTAGATATATAGACTAGGTTGGCCTTGAACTCACAGAGATCCACCTGTGTCTGCCTCCCAAATGCCGGGATTCCTGTTTTTCTACAAAAATGACCAGAAGGCTCTGCAAAAGAGCTTCAGACATACTCCTTGTAAAGCAAGCCAACTAGTTTTAGTATACTCCAGGGCAAAAATGATCAGCAATGGTTAGCCAGCCATAACTGCTATCTCATTTGTAGCATGCTTGTGGGCAAGTCTCTGTGGGCTTCTTAATTGCATCATTAAAACAGCAAGCAGGTGCAGTTTTAAGAGGGATTTCTCATAGAATGCTTGATGCCTACAGAATATGTATGTGTATGTAAATTGAAAAACATGTATAATAGGCATAAATTGTTTTCTGTGAAAATCTTGGCATGAGTGGAGCTCATTAGAGAGTCTTGGTTGTTACCAAGTCATTGTTAGTCTTAGTTGTATACATGACAAAGGGAAACCAATATTTCGAGCTTAGTGATCAAGGTGTTTCAGGTCTATAGAGGAATTTGGGTAAGGGGCTTCTCAGTCTGAGCACTTCTGATACTTTGGGTCAGATATTTTTTAATTAAATTTATTTACTTATTTATTTTATATATGAAAGCCAATTTCCCCTCCTTCCTTTCCTCCCATTCCCTCCCCCATCTCCCCTCCACCCCACCCCAAACCACTCCTCCTCTATTTCTGTTCAGAAAGGGGCAGGCCTCCTATGGGTATCTACAAAGCATGGCATATCAAGTTGCAGTAGGATTAGGCACTTCCTCTGGCACTAAGGCTAAGCAAGGCGACCCAGGATAAGGAATAGGTTCCCAAAGGCCAGCCAAAGCACTAGAGATACCCCCTGCTCCCACTGTTAGGAGTCCCACAAATAGACCAAGTTACACAACTGTTACATATATGTAGAGGTCCTAGGTTGTTCCCATGTAGGTTCCCTGGTTGTTGGTTCAGACTCTGTGAGCTCCAATGGCCCAGGTTAGTTGTTTCTGTGGATTTTCTTATGATGTCCTTGACACCTCTGGCTTGGATAATCTTTCCTCCCTCTCTTCAGCAGGATTCCAACAGCTCAGGCTAGTGTTTGGCTATGGGTCTTCATATGTGTTTCCATCAGTTAGTGGATGAAAGCTCTGTGATGACAATTGGAGTCGTCAGCAATCTATGAGTATAGCAGAGTATCATTAGGCATCACTGTTAACATTTTTCTCCAATTTTATTTGGTTCCTATTTTTTGTTGGTGTGTGAGGGGAATTGTAAGCATTTTGGGATATTTTAGGGGTGTGTGTGTGTGTGTGTGTGTGTGTGTGTGTGTGTGTGTGTGTGTGTGTGTGTGTGTTTGTGTGTTGCATTTGCCCATGCATGAAGATGAGGAGGTCAGAGGTCAATGTTGGTGTCTTCCTCTATCACTTCCTACTTTATTTTTGGAGAAGTGTCTCTCAATGAACCTGGAGCTCACCAGTTTGGTTAGATTAGTTCAGTTGGCCAAGTAAGCAGCCTGGGATTTCAACTGTCTTCATTTTCCAGTGCTCAGAATACAGATGTGTGCTGGCATCCTCAGCTTTCACATGGATGCCAGCGATTCCAAATAGATCCACATGCTGTGCAGCAAGCACTTTACCCTGTGGCACCATCTCCCCAGACTGCATTCTAATATTTTAAAGCAGCATCCCTGGCCACTACCGCTGGTATTATTTCATGTATTTTAATATATAAAAACAAGAAATGCCTTTAGACAGTTCCAAACTTGCTCCAAAGTTGCTCATGATAAGCAATTGTCAGCAGCTGATAGAACTAGGAGTCTAAGGATTTCCTAGTCTGAACCAGCAACTCTGCTGTATCTGTCTACCTAAGTTAGAGGATAAGCTTGATTCTTGAGTAACCAGATTGTAATTATGTAATTATGAAGATTATGGAAGATATGGAGGAAGAATGGGGAAAAGAATGGAATGGATAGAACCAAGTCAAGTAAGAGGTGGAGTCAACTCCTATTTGTTTAAATCATAGAGATCAATATTAAAAATAAACCATAAGTATTGTGTGACATATCCTTATTTTTCCTGCCTCTTGGCAGAACAGCCATAGATTCCCAAACTCCGGCTTTTTGTGGTAAATTCTCTCTCTCTCTCTCTCTCTCTCTTCTCTCTCTCTCTCTCTCTGTGTGTGTGTGTGTGTGTGTGTGACAGAGAGAGAGAGAGAGAGAGAGAGAGAGAGAGAGAGAGAGAGACAGAGACAGAGACAGAGACAGAGACAGAGGGACAGAGAAAGAACCCAAGGACCCATTGTCTTTGCCCCCTAATCCTGAGACTATAAGCACATGCCATCATGCCCGAGTTTTTATACAGGGCTTCTAAGGATCAAACTCAGGTCCCTGTGCTTGTACAGCAATTAACCTACTGGCTGAGCTGTCTCTCCAGCCACAGAATCTTTCTTAAAGCCGAGGGCTGGTCATGTACACTGTTGAACATGGGAAAGTCCAAGTGTGTGTGTTGGGTGTGTGTGGGGAAGATGTTGAGAAAGTAGTTTTTGTGTTTTTGTTTGTTTGTTTGTTGTTTTTGTTTTTTTTTTCGAGACAGGATTTCTCTCTGTAGCCCTCGTTGTCCTGGAACTCACTCTGTAAACTTCACTGGCATTGAACTCACAGAGATCCACATGCCTCTGCCTCCTAAGTGCTGTGATTAAAGGCTTGTGCCATCATTACCCGGCTGAGGAAGTTTTTTATGGAAGCTTCTTGCACCAGAGAAACTTTCACTTCACTCACTGAAGCTGCTGCAGAGAGGTTAAACCATGCTTACAGCCACTGACACAGGGTTCAGAGTACAAGTTCTCTAATACTAGACTGCACATCTGGGATACTCCTTTGCTTGTCTGGATGGAAATGTATTAATAGGGTTACCACTTTGTGAAATAATGCAGTTCCCCTTTTGATGACAACGGCACTGACCCATCTTGCAAAGCTCATTTTCCAGTGTGGCTATCAGGTAGTGATGTCGCCACACTACTTTTCTCCTTTCACCAGGAAGCCCAGTTGCTCCTAAGGCTCTCTTGGTGGCCATTTTGAAATGTTTCAGAAAGCATTCTTCTGCAGAAGAATCTAGCAAGAAAAGAGCTCAACCATGGAAACTCTCCAAGTCACCTGCTGACAAGCCCTTTTCCAGCACATTTAACTTTAAATTTGAAATTATGACCTGTAACTTGCATATGAAATAATAACTCAATTAAATATGTGCAATATGATGACTTTTGTAGAAAAATACCTTTGCAACAACCAAACAGGGCAGGAACTAGGGCATGTTTCAGAGCACAGAGCCCCTCCTATCACCTTTTAACCATATTTTCCCTCCTTTTGTAGAGGTAACTGCACCCCTAGCCTTAGTAATATTATGCCTGAGCCTTGCTTCAAAGCTTTATTACAGGTACGTGTATCACTGCCTCTCAGTTTTGCTTTTTTGGCAATGCTTATTAAAATTAGTTTAATGTTTTGTTTCTTCTTCAATGTTACATAGCACATCCTTCAGAGAATTTGCTTCAGGAGTTTTTTTTTTTTAGATCAATTAGCCTTTAAGTTTAGAAAACAACTGATTTTAAAAGATAAATTTTAGGTAATAATAGCATTCACAATGCCATGAGTTTGTGATTATCCAGTATGGTACCTAGAATTCAAGATGGCCTCCAATGCACCTTGCCTCCTACAAGTCATGCCTTTGTATAGCTCATATTCACATCGTACCAGAATCTATCCAGGTAACCGACAGAATTCAGTTGAAGTTGTAATATATGGCTTCCAAGATGATGTGCCTTAGTCGGTTTCATGCTGCTGTGACAAAAGCCCCAAGAATGAGTAACTTATGATAAATACCAACTTACTTCCAATTGTCTGAAGGCTAAGAAGTATAAGGCTGAGAAACCACCATTTGGTGAGAGTTTTCTTGCTGCATTATCACATGGAATGAGACAAAAGTGCAAGACGGAGGCAGAGATGCAACACCACATTTACCCTTGATACCAACATTAATCTATCCATTAAAGCAAAACTCAAGACACAGTCCCTTCTTTGAAGTCCTACCTCAAAAATGCCTCAAGTTTCTGATGCATACGTTCTGGGGACGCATTTGAATCACGGCAGTAGGCCAGTGATGAAGTTACTTTCTCCTTTGAAAAACTATGAAAGCGCATGCATCATACCTCAGATGCCCTTACTTCTGGGTGTCTCTTCCAAACCCCTTGTAAATGCCTTAGTAATATATTTGAATGATCTTTTTTTATACAAAAAGTATTGCAAATGGAATATAATTTAACTGGCATTAGTTAACAATACTGCTGACACCATGACATGTCTTCTGTTACTCCTACCCTTAGTTTTCAAAGCAGAAGGACAGCTGTGAATAGGAGTTAAATAAGGAATATGCTTAGCCTGACATGTAGGAGATAGTTATATGATTCATGGATGCTCTTGTGTGCACTTGAGTTAGTGTTTGCTATCTTGGTGTATGAAGCCCTTCTAAGAATACTTCTGTCTCCTGCAAGTGATAAGGTTAAGGTTAGATCTCAGTGCAGATATGTGCACAGAGCCTAGGATTTCAAGGAGCAAAGAGAAATAGAGCTAGAAATGAAGTCAGAAGTTAGTCTGTGGAAAAAACCCTCTAATTATTCAAATGTGTAAAATTGCAAGCAGAACATTCAGTTCTTATTTTCAGCTACTTAAAATATAAACTATCTTCTGTCAGAATTAAACTATTTTAGAATTTATTTCTCAGGGTTTTGATATGAAATTATATCAATTAAGCCACAAAATTCGTGCTGTGATACTACCACACAAACTAGCCTGTCAATGAGTGCTGTCAACACACACACACACACACACACACACACACACACACACACACACACACACACACAAATTAGCTCCTGTAACAGTACTTTCAAATACTTAGAAGAGTCATAGCTTATATGGGAAATAAACTTGCTAAGTTTTTACCAATTTGATAATTCTCATATTTGTGTGATTTGTATTATTGATAGGTTTTCCTAGCCAAGGAGAGGAAATTAGAGAATATAAAGCAAGAAGACTGTGGAGCAAAAAAGAGACATTTTAGCAGTTGATTAATAATTGTCATCTTATGACTTGTGTTTACAGTATTTACCAGTGTCTTATGGAAATTTTGCTGCAATTTTTCTTATCATAAATAAATGGGCCTGTATTTACTTTTGTTTCCTTTTCTATTCCATAATGCATTTATAATGAAGACTCCACTACACTAGTTACTCCTCTCATTGCTGGGACAAAATGAAAGAGTATTTTGTTCACTAACACAGGGTACAGTCATTTATGGCAGGGAAGGCACAATGGCAGGAACAGGAGGCAGCATGGTTTATTATATACACCCTTAGTTAGGAAACAGTGGGTTATGAACACTGCTGCTGAGATCACTCCTTTTTATTCAGGTTAGGACCCCAGTTCATAGGATGGTACCAACCAAATTCAGATTGGATCTTCTCACCTCAGTTAACCTAATCTAGAGACTCATTCACAGAAATGGCCAGAGGCATCTAGTTATTATAAACCAGTTAGGTAGATGATAACGATTAACAATTATACCACCAAGCCCCTCAGGCTTTTTTTTTCAGAGCATCAGTATGTGTGCTAGACCTCTTTTAGTACCCATTATTTAGTCAACTCTTCTCCTTCCCAGGTTACATGAACCTCTAGGTGCCAACAAAGTCATATCAGAAAAAGATTCAGTGTCGGTGTTAATGGCTTACTTGTGTGACTAGGATGTTCCTTGGAGGAGTAAACAAGACAATTGGAAAAGACATTGTGGGGGCAAAGAGTGGAAAATACAGAAGACTGTGGACTGTGTAGTCTGAGGGAAGGTAACATATTTCACTCCAAATATATTTCTTTGGCATATTTAATGCTGACAACTCAAAAAAGCTATAGACAACTGAAAGTCAGTAAAGTTATGCTTTTGAAAAGAGCAATGCACATGTATCTCTGCATTAGTAAAAGAAACAATGAGTGTAGATATGAGCTTTTCTTCTCCACTTTCCCCAATTTTTGCCTAGGAAGATCTTCCCACAGAAAGCAGAGATTGGGTGTTTGACATCTACTTAGATGGAGATGGCCACAGGTGGATGCTACCTGGAAGACTTCATCATCTGTATCAGTCAGTTCTTGCTCAGTGTGTATCTTCTTTCCAAGCTTTCCATACCCTCTGTCACTCCTTCATCCTGAAAACCCAAAGGATTTTATGACAGTCAACTTGAGTGGAGGCTATAGCTCAGTACAGAGTACTTACCCTGGAGGTCAAAGCCCTGGATGTGGCCCTCGGTACCACAGAAAAACGGTGGGACAATTATTTGGACCCATGTGAATTTAATAGTCACATGCCTTAGAGATGTAATGCAATTTGTGTACTCTTACTGTTTTCTGTCTAATGCTCATTTATTTCATAGAGGAAAATTACTGAAGCATCAGAGGGAAATGAATAAACTTAAAATTTCCTTTGCCAGAAACTAACTGGCATCTACTCCATGATTTTGAATAAAAATATTCATACACACATATGAGATAAAACGGTGAAAATGTTTTGATCATGTCAAATTCTTCATTTTTATTTGGAGTGCTAGAATTATGCTTTAAATTATGTATAATAATGTTTTGAATTTTCTTGATTATTTGTTATTTCTGTATTTAGTTTTATAAGATACATCAAAATTAATATTGGTTGAATGCTATGGGAGATCATTTGATTAATTTGAGTCTTCTCTGATAATGTTTATATTTGGCCAATATTGTTAATAAATAAAATGACTCATGCTGGATGGTGGTGGTTCATACTTTTAATCCCAGTACTTGGGAGGCAGAGGCAGGCAGATATTTCTGTTCCAGGCCATCCTGGTCTATAGAGTGAGTTCCAGAACAGCTAGGGCTACTCAGAGAAACTCTGTCTTGAAATAAAATAAAATTAAAGTAAAACAACTCAAAGGATTAAGTTCCTAAGGCTCTAACAATATATAGAGTTATATCAGATCAAGTCTGAAAATTTAGTTTTATGATACTGAACACTAATGTATTCTGACCTCAATGTATTTTGTTGTGGTAGTTTTTGTGAGAATGTCCACAGTAGGCTCATTTGTTTTAATACTTGGAACTTGATGGATGGAACTGTTTGGGAAGGATTAGAAGGTGTGGGCTTAAAGGAGGAGGTGTATCACAGGGTGGTCTTTGAGGTTACAAAAGACTCATGTCATTTCACCATTTCAAGCTCTTTCTCTTTACCTTCTGCTTGTTATTTGGCATGTGAGTTCTCAGCTGTTCCTGCTGCCATGCCTTTGCTCTACCTACATGGACCATCATCCTTTAGAACTGTAAGTCCATTGAAATGCTTTTTTTTATAAGTTGCCTTGGTCACAGTGTTCTATCACAGCAATAGAAAAGTGATTGATATAGCTATGTACAGTGAGCGACACAAGACACTTTCTGAAAACACTTTCCAGGAAAGTCATCACTTAAAATTGTAACTAAAAATCAAGATGTATTAATCAAAAATCAATTGTTATGATAATCTTAACTGGTAATGATTGCTTAACTTGTGTGTTGCTGAAGTAGGATGTAAATACAGGAAAAGATTCAACCTTTCTCAGACCTAACTTAATTTTTATGGCTCCAATATTTTTCCTCCTGTGTCAAGTCTCAGCATAGTTGGCAGGAGACTGGTCTACATGGAAACTGTGCATAGAAATCACACTTTCTTCCCGAAATACCATAAAAAACACTATTAAGAGGACTGGTGAACCATACTTGTTATTAAAACATCTATCTCAACTGCTTTGGGTGACCTCTGTATAGCAAAATTATACTGATATTTTTATTTTCATCCATGTTTCTATCTTAGCCATGTTTCTTCCTTATATTTAGGGCTGCCAAGTACTTTCATAAATAACCTTATAATTTCATTTGTAAAAATTTGTTTTTATAAGGAAATGAATACAGCAAGATATATTTTCTCTTCCTTCTCAACTTCAGTTATAGACTACCTACTTCAAATAGTGAACTCCCAAAACCTCCATATCACTTCTACAGCTGCTGCTAAGAACTTAGGTATCTATTTCTCCCCTGAAGCCTATAGTTGACTCTTCTCAAGGGCATCTGTCCTTTCCCCTTGCCAAAAAGCTCACTGGTTTTGTTTCACTTTGACTTCAGATACCGAATAGAGGTACTTGAGTGTCTGAGACAAATTCCCCCGTTTATCCACCTGTATGGAGCTGTGCTCTTTAATGCCAGTGACATTGCTTCATACTTGTGAATGCCACTCTGTCTTCAAAGATAGATTATAAAAACTAAAAGAAAAGAAAACAGAGAACAAGCACAGACATGATGGTATGTGTCCCAGCATTTGGAAAACTGAGGCAGAATGACCATGTTTTGGGGGCTAACCTGAATTACATAGTGTACTAGGATACCTTGGGATATAAAAAAAGTTCAAGACCAGTCTGGGCTATATAGAAAGTTCAAGACTAGACTGGGCTGCTTAGCAAGTCGTTATCGTTTTATTTATTTTTTTCAGCATTGGAGATTGAACTCAGAGCCTCATGAATGCTAGTGAGTTAGAACTGCAACACATAGGTTCTCTCTTGAAGAAACAAAAACAATACAGAACAGGATAAATAAGACATATTCTAACACCACAGCTGTTTTTCTGAACAAAAACATCCAATGAGAAAAGAACCACAAAGAAGATAGATGAAGAACACTAGGGGAAAATGTCTTTCTGGGTTTGCTTATTACTTCCATTGTGTTCTTTTATTTGAGGCTTTTAAAGGTGACCTAGTGGCATTTTTATCATCCAGTGGTATAATTATTACATCTTACTTCCTATCCACTTTTATTGCACAACAGAAAATAATTCTAAACTATCACCTTTCACTCATAACCTGATGATGTAACCAGAGTCCAAAATCTGGCTTTCTGAGGATTGGGCAGTAGGCGGGTTCTGACACCTCACAGAGTGGAAGCCTCCAGCTTCCAGCCCTGCTATTGGTTAGGTTCTGATGGTATGGGTCACAAAGGTGGTTGCTAGGTGCCAGGTGAAGAAAAGATTCACCTGCGATCATTTAGTCTGTGTTGTGGAGGAGTTAAGTCAGCATGTCAATGACAGGATACCAGCTCTGGTCACCATGGACTCCTCTGGACGAGAACTTGCGATGGCTGCGGCACACAACACCTACCCTTTGCTCCAAACACCCTTTTAGGGGTTCTCCTTTATTTCCAAAGAGCCCTTCGGACCTTGAAGTGCAACAGTGCTTTCAGGAAGTCGCTGTAGTCTTAGATAGCCCGCCATTGGAAAATGGAGAGAGCCGGGATTCAGCTGGCCAAGCATCAGAGCCAGAGACCACTGACAAGAAGTATGGATTAGTTAGGAAGCCGGAGCCCATCCGCCTCATTGGAGTGGATAGCGTCTTTGGAAGGGATATTACAGTTCAGCCACCCAAGTGGACTGGAACCTTCAGAGTTTCAGACACATCAGCCTTCAGCAAAATTATCAGCAAGGAACAAAAGTGGCCCACTGGACTCAAGGATCCTCAGAATGAGATGACTGTGGCTATGTGCAAACAGATGTTACGCTCTATCCTCCTCCTGTATGCGTTATACAAAAAGTGCACCTTTGTCCTGCAACATTCCCAGTAAAGTGTCCCGACATGAATCCTGTACCCGGAGCTTACACAGACCTGTCCTTGTAAATCGATCTGTAATATCATGCCTCATATTTTGCACATCCTTCAAGCTGTGACAACCCAGAAGTTCCTCCCCAACTTTTTCTTCAGAGTCAGGGCCAACAAACCTGAGCAAGGAAGAACATTCCTGATGAAAAGACATTTAAGAGTTAAACTGCCATTGGCATGCTCATGTGATAAAGAACTCTTAAACCACACAAAGCAGCCAATATGGTGTGAACACACTCATGCTCCAAGGATAACGGAGAGCTGGGGGCAGAAAGGGAATGTTTCAAAAAGACATGCATGGGTTTTCTGTATACCAGAAGATGAAGGGATCAAAAATCAAAATCTTTGTGTGGGTTAAGGACTAGTTTGAGATCAGCCTTCTATCATCAAACAAATGATAACAACGAACCCTAACTGTACAGCCCTAATACCAACTCGAGTAAAAATATTAACAACATTAATCTTTACAGCCTGACAAGGATGAAACTGCTAGCGGGTTTGAGACTGGACTTTTTTGTTGAAGACAGGAGAGTTCCCATTTTAGCTCCTAGTGTTATATTTCCAATAAACTTCAATTGTTTCATTTGAAAAGAGTTTAAAATTTCTTATTTCAAACTGTAATTCAGTACTAAAAATATAATTATTATATAATCAAAAAACCCAAATGGTAGTTTCACCCTATTGTAACTGGGTTCTATTAAAATTGTGAGTTTAAAAATTATCCTACAAAAGTTGCATGTTCTCTAATTGGTAGCTCCTAGCTCAATATCTTCAAATAGGAATACATAGCCTGCAGTAACTACAGAAACCAGGAAAGGAAAATGGGACCATTGCTAGCAAAAGGGAATTGAGGAGCAATAGAGTGGGGAATAGCAGGGTACATGTGATCTGATCAGGAAGTGGGAAAAGGGGGGTTCCTTAGGGAAAGGGAGGGAGGTAAATACTGACGAAGTTGTGAAGAAGGCAAAGAGGAATGGTTGGATACAGTGGTCTGATAGGGGAAATAGGGAGAGGTTCTGTATGGAGAATAAGGGAGATATACAGAAGAAAATGGGAAAAGGGGAAAGGGAAAGAGCAGGACATAGTGATCATGTAGGGGGCAAGCTCCTTAGGGAAGGGGGAGGGAGGAGGTAAAATAACAATATGGATGGCTGAGAAAGCCACTAGAAATTATACTATTAACTATTTACCTAAGAAACCTATAACACACATAATTAAGTGTATAAATATAATACATAGTTTTATTGAACTATTTTCATCTGTGCTGATGGTGCTTCCTCAAAGAGCCAAAGAACACTTAACAAAAACCCCAATACCAGACATGGGAAGCAATCTTCTGAGTTTTTGACTAGGGCTATGGAAGAGACAGATATGGATGAACAGAAGGTGTAGCCAGAGATAGGTTTATTTTTATTTTTATTTTTTCCTTTTTTATTTGAATTAGAAACAAGATTGTTTTACATGTCAATCCCAGTTCCCTTCTCCCTCCCCGCCTTCCCTACTACGCCCCTAACTAACACCCTACCTATCCCATATCCTTTCTGCTCCCCAGGGAGGGTGAGGCTTTCCATAGGGGGTCTTCAGAGTCTATCATATACTTTGGGATATGGCCTAGGCCCACCCCCATGTGTCTTGGCTCAGAGAGTCAGAGATAGGTTTACAATGGTAGTTTATTTAGGAAAGGTACTCACACAAGTGTGGACCCAGAAATACTTCCAGTCCTCACAGCCTAGCGAGAGAGCAACCAAAAGAGAGTGGCGTGCTCTGCCCCCTGCTTCTTAAAACCTTGACCACCCCCAAGCTGGCGTGGTCAGTGGTACCTCTAATCAGGCTTTCTCCCTACAATTCCCCTTTTAGTCTAAAGAGCATTTAAACTTGAGACAAAACTAAATTGTGTACGAAACATCTTAACATAACTCAAAGCATACATCATCTTAAGTAGAGAGAAGACTATATACAGAGTAAGATGATGTGTGACAAACAAATTATACATAAGTTACATCATACAAGGATCTATAACAGTGTAAATTATCTATAATTAACAACCATAAAGGTGAATTACAAGAAGATATAATAATCTAGTTTACTGCTGTTGCCCTTGATTATTCCCCAGGGTTGGAAGGGAAGTACCTCTTGCTGAAGATACCATGCACATCAGAAACAGGGCCCAGAGACCCATTAGCTAGAACTGACCTGAATTCACCCTCCTGAGGACTAGCTTTCATGGTATCAGAAGGTACCATGTAAGCTTCCAAAGAAGAGAGGCAATCAGCAGTCCTAGCTAGCTATAATACCTATGAACCATGTCAGGGGTGGCACCATCCACAATGGGCTGGATGGTGTCACAACATTAAATAAGAAAAAGCTCCACAGGCTTGCCTATATCTTGATCTTATGGAGGCATTTTCTCATTTGAGATTCCCTTGTGTCTGATGACCACTCCTTGTGCCAAGTTGATATAAAACTATCCAGTACAACTGACACTTTGTCAACCTGATACACAGATATGTCACTTTTCACTTAGAACATTTCCTTTCTCATTTATCCCCATGTTAATATTTGTATCCCAATATAAAATATAAATCACTTTAAAAGTACTACAGTCATTACAAATTCAAACACAATAAAACTACAGTCTCTTTAAAATATCCAATCTCTTTACAAAATTCAAAATCTTTTAAGAGTGACCTTTTTTTACATCCCAACTGCAGCTCCACTCCCTCCTCTCCTCTTAGTTCTGCCCCCATCATCAACTCCTCCTCCATTTCTATTCAGAAAAGCATAGGGCAGGCCTCCCATAAATATCAACCAAACATGGCATATCAAGTTGCAGTGAGACTAGGCACCACGCCCCTCTTGTGTTAAAGCTGGACAAGGAAACCCAGTATGAGGAATAGGGTCCCAAAAGCTGTCAAAAGAGTCAGAGACAGCCCCTGTTCCTACTCTTAGGAGTCTCACAAGAAGAACAAGCTACACAACTGTCACATATATGCAGAGGGCCTACCTAGGTCAGTCCCATGCAGGCTCCCTGCTTGTCCATTCAGTCTCTGAGAGCCCTCTGAGCCCAAGTTAGTTGATTCTGTGGGTTTGTTGTGGTGTCCTTGACCTCTCTGGTTTCTGCAATCCTTCTCTCCCTAAACGTCCAAAGTCTTTTAGCTATAGGTTCCTGTAAAAAAATAAAAATTAAATCAAGTAACTCCTCACTTTAAGAGGGAAGAGCCAGGGCATAGACTCAATCTGAATAAGCAAAACCAACTCCAACAGTATAAATAACATACAACATCTGGGATTCACACATGATCTTGAGCTCCTACAAAGGGTTTAGGTCACTTCTCTGGCTCTGCCCTCTGCAGCACACAGAGCTTGTCCTCTGAGCTCTGTCAAGCTGTACTCCAAGGCTGCTGTTGTTTTTGTTGGTGACCCCATGGTACTGGCATTTCCGCAGTGCTAGGGCCTTTTGCTGGAACTGGGCTACACTTTTCGCCAATAGCCTCTATTGACTCTCTTCATGGAGCCAAGCCTAAACTTCTCTGCATGACCTATTTGATCCTGGGCCTTCAACTGCCACTGAGGTTGCACATTCACCAGTGGCCTCTATTGGCCTCTTATAGTGCCAAGCTGCAGCTGCTGTCCATGTCCCCTTCATGCCTTCAAAACTAGTACCACCTGGGTGATGCTTAAACTATCATGTTCAGCTGCCAGGAGAAAGTAAAACCTTGGCCATGTCTGGAACACAGCTTCTGTGTACTGATACTCTGGAAATACTTTGCACAAGAGTTCACATCAGTGATGCTTGTCTTTTATTCACTGCTAATTTCTTAGCTTCAGATGACCAGCATTGAATATCCCCCAGAACAAAGGTTTCACTTCAGTACTTCCAGTATCTTGTTAATCACAGCTGGGTTTTCAACCCAGATGAGAACTGTAGACTCTTAATTCAAAATAACAAATGACCCGATAGAATCTTTAAATTTCCTATTGAAACTTCCCAAGCCTTGTCTCCACTCTCTTCATTGTCCTCAAACTTATCTTCTAAGCTCCTACAGAACATCTCACCAAGTTTTGAACACTCAGCACCTTTTGTAACCCAAAATTCCAAAGTCCTCCTCCAAGTAACATGGTCATATCTGTTACTCCTGGTACCAACTTCTTTTTTTTTTACTTTTTTATCATTTTTTATTTTAATTAGAAACAACATTGATTTACATGACAATCTAAGTTCCCTTCTCCTCCCCGCCCCCATTCTCCCCTACACACTCCCAACTAAAACCCTACCTATTACATATCATTTCTTCTATTCTTCCCCTGACTCAAACTTTCTGCTCCCTCATGACCTCTGCATCCTTCCTCTTCTCCCCTTCTCATTCTCGTAGCTCCCTCACCCCTCATCCCATGCTCTCAATTTTCTCAGGGGATCATGACCCTTTCCCCTTCTCCAGGGGACAATGTTTGTCTCTCATAGGGTCCTCCTTGTTTACAAGTTTCTCTGGCAGTGTGAATTGTAGGCTGGTAATCCTTTGCTCTATGTCTGAAATCCACATATGAGTGAGTACCTATCATGTTTGTCTTTTTGTGATTGGGTTACCTCGCTCAGAATGAATTCTTCTAGTTCCATCCATTTTCCTGCAAATTTCAAGATTCCATTGTTTTTTTTCCACTGAGTAGTACTCCATTGTGTAAATGTACCTCATTTTCTCTATCCATTCATCGGTTGAGGGGCATCTAGGCTGCTTCTAGTTTCTGGGTATTACAAATAGTGCTGCTATGAAAATCGTCAAACAGATGTCCTTGTTGTATGAATGTGCTTCTTTTGGGTATATGCCTAGGAGTGGAATTGCGGGATCTTGTGGTAGACTCATTCCCATTTTCTTGAGTAGTCGCCATACTGATTTCCAAAGTGGCTGTACAAGTTGGCACTCCCACCAGCAGTGGAGAAGTGTTCCCCTTTCTCCACATCCTCTCCAGCATAAACTGTCACTGGTGTTTTTGATTTTAGCTATTCTGACAGGAGTAAGATGGTATCTCAGAGTTGTTTTGATTTGCATTTCTCTGATGGCTAAGGATGTTGAACACTTTCTTATGTGCCTTTCAGCCACTTTAGATTCCTCTATTGAGAATTGTCTATTCAGTTCTGTACCCCACTTTTTAATTGGATTGTTTGTTGTTTTGGAGACTAGCTTCTTGAGTTCTTTGTATATTTTGGAGATCAGCCCTCTGTCAGATGTGGGGTTGGTGAATATCTTTTCCCAGTCTATGGGCTGCCATTTTGTCTTGCTGACTGTGTCCTTTGCTTTACAGAAGCTTCTCAGTTTCAGGAGGTCCCATTTATCAATTGTTGATCTCAGTGTTTGTGCCACTGGTGTTATGTTCAGGAATTGGTCTCCTGTACCAATTAATTCAAGGATATTTCCCACTTTATCTTCTAATAGGCTCATTGTGGCTGGGTTTATGTTGATGTATTTGATCCATTCTGACTTAAGTTTTGTGTAGGGAGAAAGGCTTGGGTCCTTCTGTAGTCTTCTACATGTCAGCATCCAGTTATGCCAGCACCATTTTTGAAGATGTTCTCTTTGTTCCATCGTATAAATTTGGATTGTTTGTCAAAAATCAGGTGTTCATAGGTGTGGGGGTTAATATCAGGGTTTTCAACTCTATTCCTTTGGACTACCTGTCTATTTTTGTCCCAATACCAAGCTGTTTTTAGGACTATAGCTCTGTAATAGAGCTTGAAGTCAGGGATGGTGAAGCTTCCACAAGTTCCTCTATTGTGCAGGGTTGTTTTGTCTATCCCGGGTCGTTTGTTTCTCCACATAAAGATGAGAATTGTTCTTTCAAGATCTGTGAAGAATTCTGTTGGGATTTTGATGGGGATTGCATTGAATCTGTAGATTGCCTTTGGCAAGATTGCCATTTTTACTATGTTGATCCTACCTATCTAAGAGCATGGGAGATCTTTCCATTTTCTGGTATCTTCTTTAATTTCTTTCTTTAGAGACTCAAAATTCTTGCAGTACAGGTCTTTCACTTTTTTGGTTAGTGTTACCCAAGGTGTTTTATTTTGTTTGTGGTAATTGTAAAGGGTGATGTTTCCCTGATTTCTTTCTCTACCAATGTATCATCGGTATATAGTAGGGCTACACATTTTTTTTTGAGTTAGTCTTGTATCCTGCCACTTTGCTGAGTGTGTTTATCAGCTGTAGGAGTTCCCTGGTAGATTTTTTCGGGTCACTTATGTAGACTATCATATCATCAGCAAATAGTGAGAGTTTGACTTTTTCCTTTCCGATGTGTATTCCTTTGATCTCCTTTTGTTGTCTTTTGCTCTATCTAGAACTTCAAGGACAATAGTGAAGAGGTATGGAGAGAGTGGACAGCCTTGTCTTGTTCCTGAGTTTAGAGGAATTGCATGGAGTTTCTCTCCATTTAATTTGATGTTGGCTGTTGGCTTGCTATATATTGCTTTTATTATGCTGAGGTATGTTTCTGTTATCCCTTATTTCTCCAAAACCTTTATCTTGAAAGGGTGTTGGATTTTGTCAAAGACTTTTTTTTTCATCTAGTGAGATGATCATGTGGGTTTTTTTCTTCAGTCTGTTTATATGGTGGATTACATTGATGGATTTTCATATGTTGAACTATCCTTGCATCTCTGGGATGAAGCCTACTTGATCCTGGTGGATGATTTCTCTGATGTGTTCTTTGATTCGATTTGCCAATATTTTATTGAGAATTTTTGCATCAATGTTTATGAGGGATATTGGTCTGTAGTTCTCTTTCTTAGTTGCGTCTTTGTGTGGGTTGGGTATCAAGGTTGTTGAGGCCTCATGAAAAGAGTTTGGCAATGACCCGTCTGCTTCTATTGTGTGGAATACTTTGAGGAGAATTGGTATTAGCTGTACCTTGAATTTCTGGTAGAATTCTGCAGTGAAGCCATCTGGCCCTGGGCTTTTTTTGGTTGGGAAACTTCTGATGACTCTTTCAATTTCTTTAGGGGTTATAGGTCTTTATAAGTTGCTTATCTGTTCTTGATTTAATTTTGGTAAGTGAAATCTGTCCAGAAAATTGTCCATTTCCTTTAAATTTTCAAAGTTTGAGGAATATAGGTTTTCAAAGTATGACCTGATGATGCTCTGGATTTCCTCTGTGTCTGTTCTTATGTCCCCTTTTTCATTCCTGATTTTATTAATTTGCTTGCTCACTCTTTGCTGTTTGGTAAGTTTGGATAAAGGTTTGTCTTTCTTGTTGATTTTCCCAAAGAACCAACTCTTCATTATATTGATTCTTTGTATTGTTCTCCTAGTTTCCATTTTATTGATTTCAGCCCTCAATTTGATTATTTCCTGGCATCTGGTCCTCTGGGGTATATTGGCTTCTTTGTTTTCTAAAGCTTTCAGTTGTGCTGTTAATTCTCTAGTATGATTATTGTCCTTTTTCTTCATTTGTGCATTTAGCGCTATGAACTTTCCTCTTTGTACTGCTTTCAAAGTGTCCCATAGGTTTGGATATGTTGTGTCCGCATTCTCATTGAATTCTAGGAAATCTTTATTTTTTTTTTTTTTAGCATGGAGACTATTTTTTTATTAGTTCAAATTAGGAACGAGCTTGTTTCACATGTCAATCCCTTCTCCCTCTCCCTCCTCTCACCCTCACCCCTCCTACCCCTCCTACTCCACCCTGACCTACCCCCACCCCATCCACCCTCGACTCCCCAGGCAGGGTAGGGCCCTCAACAGGGGCTCCACAAAATCCACCACATCATCATGGGCTGGGCCTAGGCTGTTCCCCATGTGTCCAGGGCAAGACTGTAACCCTTCACGTGGGATGGGCTCTCAAAATCCCTTCTTACACCAGGAAAAATAAAATTAATCCACTACCAGGGGCCTCCTAGAGTGCAGAGGCCTCCTCACTGACATCCATGTTCAGGGGTACGTATCAGTCTAGTACTGGCCTCCCAGACAGCATCTGGGGTTGATGTGTTGCCCCTTGTTCAGGCCAGCTGTTTCTGTGGGTTTCTCCAACCTGGTACCGACCCCTGCGATCTTCAAACCTCCCTCTGGGCAACTAAGTTCCAGAGTTTAGTTCAGTGTGTATCTGTGGATGTCTGCCTCTGCTTCCATCATCCACTGGATGAGGGCTTTAGGATGGCATAAAAAGTAGTTATCAATCTCATTTTATGAGAAGAGCGTTTAGTTTATCCTCTCCACCATTGCCTGGATTGTCAGTTAGTGTCATCCTTGTACATCTCTGGAAGTCTCCCTAGTGCCAGATCTCTCCTTGGATCTATACTGGCTCCCTCTAATATGGTATCTCTCATCCTGCTCTCCTCTATTATTCCCCCAACTCAATATTTCTGCTCCTCCATTTCCTCCTCTCCTCTTCTCCTGCTCTCATTCCGGAAGTTCCCTCTCCCCTACCCTCATGCTCCCAATTAGCTCAGGAGTTCCTGCCCCTTCCCATTCCTGGGGTCCATGCAAGGATCCCCTAGAGTACTTCATATTTCCTAGTTTCTTTGGTGAAGAGGATTGTAGGCTGGTAATCCTTTGCTCTATGTCTAAAAGTCATATATGAGTGAGTACATACCATGTTTGTCTTTTTGTGACTGGGTTACCTCACTGAGGCTGGTTTCTTCTAGTTCCATCCATTTGCCTGCGAATTTCAAGATTCCATTGCTTTTTTTCTGCTGAGTAGTACTCCATTGTATAAATGTACCACATTTTCTCTATCCATTCTTCAGTTGAGGGACATCTAGGTTGCTTCCAGGTTCTGGCTGTTACAAACAATGCTGCTATGAACATGGGTGAACATATGTCCTTGCTGTATGAACGTGAATTATTTGGGTATATACCCAAGAGAGGAATTGCTGGATCTTAGGTAGACTGATTCCCATTTTTGTGAGCAACCGCCATACTGATTTCCAGAGTGGTCTTACATTTCGCACTCCCACCAGCAATGGAGGAGTGTTCCTTTTTCTCCACATTCTCTCCAGCATAGATTGTCATTGGTATTTTTTATTTTAGCCATTCTGACAGGTGTGAGGTGGTACCTCAGAGTTGTTTTGAGTTGCAATTCTCTGATGGCTGAGGATTTTGAGCACTTTCTTAAGTGTCTTTCAGCTATTTGAGATTCCTCTGTTGAGAATTTCCTATTTAGTTCTGCACCCAACTTTTTTTTCTTACTGACTGTGTCCTTTGCCTTACAGAAGCTTCTCAGTTTCAGGAGGTCCCATTTATTAAATGAAGATCTCAATGTCTGTGCTACTGGTGTAATGTTCAGGAAGCAATCTCCTGTGCCTATTTGTTCAAGGTTATCTCCCACTTTCTCTTCTAGAAGATTCACTGTGGCTAGATTTACGGTGAGATCTTTGATCCATTTGTACTTAAGTTTTATGCATGGTGACAGATATGGATCTATCTGCAATCTTCTGCATGTCCGAATCCAGTTGTGCTAGTACCATTTGTTGAAGATGCTATCTTTCTTCCATTGTATAGATTTAGCATCCTTGTCAAAGTAAGGTGTTCATAGGTGTGTGGGTTAATATCAGGTTTTTCAATTCAATTCCATTGGTTTATCCGTCTATTTTTGTGCCAATACCAAGCAGTTTTCAGAACTATGGCTCTATAATAGAGCTTGAAGTCAGCGATGGTGATGCTACCAGAAGATCCTTTATTGTAGACAGTTGTTTTGGCTATCCTGGTTCTTTTGTTTTTTCATATAAAGTTGAGTATTGTTCTCTCAAGGTTTGTGAAGAACTGTGTTGGGATTTTGATGGGGATTGCATTGACTCTGTAGATTACTTTTGGCAAGACTGCCATTTTTACTCTGTTGATTCTACCTATCCAAGAGCATGGGAGATATTTCCATTTTCTGGTATCTTCTTTAATTTCTTTCTTTAAAGACTTAAAATTCTTACTGTATAGGTCTTTCACTTTTTTGGTTAGCGTTATCCCAAGATATTTTATGTTGCTTGTGGATATTGTGAAGGGTGATGTTTCTCTGATTTCCTTCTCATTGCATTTATCACCTGTATAAAGTAGGGCTATTGATTTTTTGAGTTAATTTTGTATCCTGCTTATTTCCTGAAGGTGTTTATCAGCTGAAGGAGTTCCCTGGTAGAGTTTTTTGGGTCACTTATGTAGACAATCATATCATCTGCAAACAGTGAAAGTTTGACTTCTTCCTTTCCAATTTGTATCCCTTTCATCTCCTTTTCTTGTCTTATTGCTCTAGCTAGAACTTCAAGTACAATATTGAAGAGATATGGAGAGAGTGGACAGCCTTGTCTTGTTCCTGAGTTTAGAGGAATCACTTTGACTTTCTCTCCATTTAGTTTGACGTTGGCTGTTGGTTTGGTGTATATTGCTTTTATCATTATTAGATATGTTCCTGTTATTCCTGTTCTCTCCAAGATCTTTATCATGAGGGGGTGCTGCATTTTGTCAAAGGCTTTTTTCAGCATCTAGTGTGGTTTTTCTTTTTCAGTTTGTTTATATCATGGATTATATTGATGGATTTTCGTATGTTGAACCATCCTTGCATCCCTGCGATGAAGCCTGCTTGATCATGGTGGATTATTTTTCTGATGTGTTCTTGGATTTGATTTGCCAATATTTTGTTGAGTAATTTTGCAATTGATGTTCATGAGGGATATTGGTCTGTAGTTCTCTTTTTTAGTTGTCTTTGTGTGGCTTGGGTATCAAAGTGATTGTAGCTTCGTAAAGAGAGTTTGGCAATGTCCCTTCTGCTTCTATTGTGTGGAATAATTTGTGCAGTATTGGTATTATCTCTTGTTTGACTTTCTGATAGAATTCTGCAGTGAAGCCATCTGGCCCTGGCTTTTTTGGTTGGAAGGCTTTTGATGACTGCTTCTATTTCATTTGGGGTTATAGGTCAATCTAAACTGCTCATCTATTCTTGGTTTAATTTTGGTAAGTGATATCTATCCAGGAAACTTTCCTTTTCCTTTAGATTTTCCAATTTTATGGAGTATAGGTTTTGAAAGTATGATCTGATGATTCTCTGGATTTCCTCAAAGTCTGTTGTTACGTCCCCCTTTTCATTTCCGATTTTGTTAATTAGCATGCTCTCTCTCTGCCTTTTGGATAGAGTTTTGTCTATCTTGTGGATCTTCTCAAAGAACAAACTCTTTGTTTCATTGATTCTTTGTAATGTTTTCCTAGTTTCTACTTTATTGATTTCAGCCCTCAGTTTGATTATTTCCTGGCGTGTATTCCTCCGTGTTGAGTTTGCTTCTTTTTGCTCTAAAGCTTTCAATTGTTCTGTCAATTCTCTCCTGTGACTATTCTCCAGTTGTGTCTACATTTTTATTAAATTCTAGGAAGTCTTTAATTTCTTTTTTTTAAATTTCTTCCTCAACCCAGGAATGGTGCAATTGGGTGTTATTCAACTTCCACGAGTTTGTAGGTTTTCTGCAATTTGTATTGCTGTTGAATTCTAGCTTTAAAGCATGGTGATCTGATAAGATACAGGGGGTTATTTCAATTCTTTTGTGTCTGTGGAGGTTTGCTTTGTTGCCAACTATGTGGTCAATTTTAGAGAAGGTGCCATGTGGCACTGAGAAGAAGGTATATTCTTTTGTCTTTGGATGGAATGTTCTATAGATATCTGTTAAACCCAGTTGGGTCATAACTTCTGTTAGATCTTTTGTTTCTTTCTTAAGTTTCTGTCTGGTGGTGAAAGTGGGTTGTTGAAGTCTCCTACTATAAGTGTGTGCGGTTTTATGTGTGGTTTGAGCTTTAGTAATTTGTTTTTACTAATGTGAGTGCCTTTTTATTTCCGGCATAGATGTTCACGATTGAGACTTCATCTTGAAGGACTTTTCCTGTGATGAGTATGAAATGTCCTTCTTCATCTCTTTTGATTGATTTTAGTTTGAAGTCAAATTTGTTAGATATTAGGATTGCTACACCAGCTTGTTTCTTGGACCCATTTGATTTGAAAATCTTTTCCCAACCCTTTACTCTATGGTAACACCTTTTTTTGGTGTTGAGGTGTATTTCTTGTATACAGCAGAAGGATGGATTCTGTTTTCGTATCCATTCTGTTAGCCTGTATTTTTTTATGGGCAGGTTAATACCATCGACATTGAGGGATATTAATGTCCATTGATTGTTTGTTCTTGTTTGTTTTGGATTTATTGTTGGTGGTGTCATTGTATGTGGATTTCAGCCTCCTGTTTCTTTTCAAGTTTGGTAGACGTGGATTATCTATTGCCTATATTTTTGTGAGTGTATTTATCTTCGTTGTGTGGGAGTTTTCCTTCTAGAACATTCTGTATTGCTGGATTTGTGGATATGTATTGTTTAAGTCTGGTTTTGTCATGGAATATCTTGTTTTCTCCATCTATAGTGATTGAAAGTTTTGCTGGGTACAGTAGTCTGTGTTGGTATCCATGCTCCCTTAGTGTTTGTAGGATATCTATCCAGGAGCTTCTGGCTTTCAAAGTTTCCATTGAGATGTCGGGTGTGATTCTGATAGGTCTGCCTTTCTATGTTACTTGGCCTTTTTCCTTTGCTGCTCTTAATATTTTCTCTTTATTCTGAAGGTTTGGTGTTTTGATTATTATGTGTCGAGGGGACTTCTTTTTGTTGTCTAGTCTGTTTGGTGTTTTGTAAGCTTCTTCTACTTTCATAGGCATATCCTTCTGTAGGTTGTGGAAGTTTTCTCCTATGATTTTGTTGAATATGTTTGTTGTACCTTTGAGCTGTATTTCTTCACCTTCTTCCATACCTATTATTCTTAGGTTTGGCCCTTTCACAATGTCCCATATTTCCTGAATATTTTGTGTTAAGGATTTGTTGGACTTGAGATTTTCTTTGGCCGATGATTGTATATCCTCTAGAGAGTCTTCTACAAGTGTGATTCTCTCTTCCATCTCCAGTATTCTGTTCATTATACTCATATCTTTAGTTCCTGATGGTTTATCCAGCCTTTCTATTTCCATCATCCCCTCATTCTGTGTTTTCTTTATTGTTTCTATTTCAGCTTTCATGCCTTGAACTGTTTCGAGTGCTTCCTTCACTTGTTTGTTTGTTTTTTCTTGGCTTTCTTTAGATTCTTTAAGATACTTGTTTACTTCTTGAATTGTTTGGTTTGTCTTTTCCTCCATCTCATGTAATTTTTTTGCTTGTTTTTTCTTCTATTTCTTTAAGGGATTTCCTTGTTTCCTCTTTAAAGGACTCTATCATCTTCCTAAGATAATAGAGGTCCATGTCTTCTTCATGTTCTGTGTTGGGCTTTTCAGATCTTGCTGTTGTGGAGTCCCTAGATTTTGGTGTTGTCATATTGTTTTTTCTGTTTTTGAGTGTGTTCTTACTCTGTCTTCTTCCCATCCCTTCTTCCAGTGAGTGCAGGTGGCTCAGCTTCTGGCGGCAGCAGGTTCGAAGTGCCTCGTGGGTGGACAAGCGTGGGGTGTGTTCAGACTCAGGGTAGACCTTCCATAGGCTCATGCACCCGTTGAGGTTATGGAACCGCCACATTACAGAGGGCAGAGTAAGACAGGGGTGAGGTGTGTCCTGACTCAGGGTGGACATTTCCGGACTGGGGAGGCCCACTCTTGTCTGGGTGGGGTCAGGAAGAAGTGAGCAGGTGTTGATGGAGGAGGTTGGGGGCAGGCAGAGCAGTGCCCAGACTCACCTGAGGTTAGGGCACCCGCCACAGGACAGAGGGCAGGGTGTAGTCAGGGGTGAGGTGTGTCTGGACTCCTAATTTCTTGTTTTATTTCTTCGTGGACCCAGGAGTTGTGCAATTGAGTGTTGCTTCATTACCATGATTTTTTAGGTTTTTCTGTAATTTGTGTTGTTGTTGAATTCTAACTTTAAAGCATGGTGGTCTGATAAGATACAGGGGGTTATTTCAATTTTTTTGTACCTGTTGAGGTTTGCTATGTTGCCAAGTATGTGGGCGATTTTAGAGAAGGTTCCATGTGGCTCTGAGAAGAAGGCAAATTGTTTTGTATTTGGATGGAATGTTCTATAGATATCTGTTAAGTCCAATTGTGCCATAACTTCTATTAGTTCCTTTGTTTCTTTGTTAAGTTTCTGTTTGGTGTTCCTGTCCAGTGCTGAGAGTTGGGTGTTGAAGTCTCCCACTATAAGTGTGTGCAGTTTTATGTGTGATTTGAGTTTTAGTAATGTTTCTTGTACAAATGTGGATGACTTTGTGTTTGGGGCATAAATGTTCAGAATTGAGACTTCATCCTGATGGATTTCTCCTGTGATGAGTAGGAAGTGACCTCCTTCATCTCTTTTGATTGATTTTAGTTTAAAGTCCAATTTGTTGGATATTAGGATTGCTACCCCCACTTGTTTCTTAGGTCCATTTGATTGGAAAATCTTTCCCCAACCTTTAATTCTTAGCTACCGTCTGTCTTTGTAGTTGAGGTGTGTTTCTTGTATGCAGCAGAAGGAAGGATTCTGTCTTCTTATCCATTCTGCTAATCTGTGTCTTTTTATAGGAGTGTTAAGACCATTAATGTTGACGGATATTAATGACCATTGATTGTTCATTCTGGTTGGTTTTTGATTTGATGATGGTGGTGAGTTATGTGTGGGATTCTATCATTCTATCCCTTTTTCCTTTTGACTGTTGGTAAAGTGGGGTTATCTATTGCCTATATTTTTCTTGTTGTAGTTAACTTCGTTGGGTTGCAGTTTTCCTTCCAGAACTTTCTGTAGGGCTGGATTGGTAGATATGTATTGTCTGAATCTATCTTGTTTTCTCCATCTATATTAATTGAAAGCTTTGCTGGGTATAGTAGTCTGGGCTGGCATCCATGGTCTCTTAGTGTAGGTAGAATATCTATCCAGGACCTTCTGGCTTTCAGAGTTTCTATGGAAAAGTCAGGGGTGATTCTGATAGGTTTGCCTTTATAGGTTACTTGACCTTTTTCCTTTGCTTCTCTTAATATTTTCTCTTTATTCTGTATGTTTGGTGTTTTGATTATTATGTGACGATGAGACTTTTTTTTGGTTCAGTCTATTTGGTGTTCTGTAGGCTTCTTTTATTTTCATTGGCATGTCTTTCTTTATGTTGGGAAAGTTTTCTTCTATGATTTGTTGAATATGTTTTCTGTGCCTTTGAGTTGGATTTCTTCAACTTCTTCTATACCTATTATTCTTAGGTTTGGTCTTTTCACAGTATCTCATATTCCCTGGATATTTTGTGCTAGGGATTTATTGGACTTAAGATTTTCTTTGGTTGCTGAATCTATTTCCACTAGTGTGTCTTCAACTTCTGAGATTCTCTCTTCCATCTCTTCTCTTGTATTCTGTTGGTTATGCTTACATCTGTAAGCATAGTAGTTCCTGATCATTTACCCAGCTTTTCTATTTCCAGCATTCCCTCAGATTGTGCTTTCTTCATTGTCTCTATTTCAGTTTTTAGGTCTTGAACTGTTTGATGGGGAATGTAGTGTGTATGTTTATCTTATTGATTGTTAAATAAAATACTGTTTGGCCAATGAGACAGCAAGTAGATGGGATTAGGAGTCAAAGAGGATTCTGGGAAATGTAGTAGAGAAGTGATGATCCATGCAGAAAGTGACATAGCAAGGAGACTCATATTAAACGATGGAGAAACAGGAAGGGCCCTCTTTTTCCCTCTGCTCCTGCTCCATCGGCACAATGTGATCCACCGACAAGGAGGGACGCCAATAAGGCATCCGATAAGATAAGTCTTATAAAATATATAGGTTTATAATAGTTAAAACTGAGCAAACAGATGAACCTAATACAAGTTTCTGTGTATTCATTTGGGCCTAACTCGGGAGGGCAGCTGGCATAAAGCTCACACATGGCGGTGGGGCTCAGGCAGCTTTTGGCGGAAAGATTTATCGTAACAACTGTTTCCTTGAGAAATTTATTGATATCTTGTATTTTTTGGTTTTTTTTCTTCCATTTCTTTAAGGGATTTTCTCATGTCCTCTTTGAGGTCCTCTATCATTTTCCTGAAGATGTTTTTAAAGTCATTCTTTTCTGGTTCATCTGCATCGTGATGTTCAGGTCTTACTGGTGTATGATTCCTAGTCTCCAGTGGTGTCATATTGGGTTTTCTGTTGTTGAATGTGCTTTTACCTTGTCTTCTTCTCATCGTTTCTTCTGGAGGGTGTAGCAGGAGTCTCTTCCTCTTCTGGTGCATATGGGACCAAGGTTCCTTTCTGGTAGATGCAAACAAATCCAATACTCTGATGTCTGTCCTCTTCTTGTGGATGGAAGTGGTACTGTTACCAGGGCCTCGGCAGTTTTCGGGTGTCTTGGGTCCTGCTGGGTCGGTGGATGGAGTCGGAACTGCCACTGGGGCCTCAGGAGTGTCTGGTGTATCGGAAACCTCTGCCGAGTTCAGATCTGGCGAGCAGATCGCTGGCCTTAGATGCCTCTGAGCAGTGACACTGAACGGGAGCCCAAAACAGCCCCTGGCCAACCTGGGCCGGCGGATGGAGTCAGAACTGCTACTGGTGCCTCAGTGTGTGTCAGGTTCCGCCGCTGAATTCGGATCGGGCGAGCAGATTGCTGGCCTCAGATGACTCTCCCAACTTCTTTTTTAGTTAGGGTTACTGATGCTGTGGTGAAACACCATGACCAAAGCAACTTGGGGAGGAGAGGACTTATTCAGTTTAATCTTCCACATCACAGTTCATCATCCAAGGAAGTCAGCACAGAAAGTCAAGCAGCACAGGAACTCAGAGGCAGGAGCTGATACAGAGGCTATGGAGGAATTCTGCATACTGGCTTGTTTCCCCTGACTTGATCTTCTTGCTTTTGTATCTGGCACTAGGGAATTGTCCAGAGATCTACAAGGTTGACCCCAACTAACAATCTAAGAAATAGAGGAGACACTACCTTAAAAGCCCTTCTCCCATAATGAGATTGATGAGTGCCTTATATGTCATCCTAGAGCCTTCATCTAGTAGCTGATGAAAGCAGAAGCAAACACCCACACCTAAACACTGAGCTGAACTTTGGAATCCAGTTGCAGAGAGGGAAGAGTGATGAGCAAAGGGGTCAAGACCAGGCTGGGAAAACCCACAGCAACTGCTGACCTGAACAAGTGGTTGCTCATGGCCCCCAGACTGATAGCTGGGAAACCAACATAGGACTGTTCCAGACAGTCCTATGAGGATGTTAGTTTGGAGGTCTGGTTAATCTATGGGGCCTCTGGTAGTGGATCAGTATTTATACCTAGTACAGGAATGGACTTTGGGAACCCAATCCACATAGAGGGACACTCTCCCAGCCTAGACACATGGGGGAGGATCTAGGCCTTGCTCCAAATGATATATCAGACTTTGAAGATCCATGGAAGGCCTCACTCTCCCTGGAGAGCTGAAAGGGGTTGGGATAGGGGTTGGGTGGGGGGCATGGGAGGAGGAGAGGGAGAGGAAACTGTGATTGGCATGTAAACGAAGCTTGTTTCAGAATGGAGATACCATAATAGAGGGAGACATTTTAGGTTTACAGAGTAATCAGGCACTAGGGATATGTCTGTGAAGGGACCAGCTCCCCATTTTGGCAGCCATAACAGCCTCACATGTGCTTGTCTGACCTTGCCTTGGTCACTAGGAGGTCAGATGCCTGCCTTGTGGCAAGGAACCAATCAGAAGTTAGCTGGTGCTGCTGTGCTTTACGGTTCTGGGTGTGCTTTACAGACAAGTGCACAGCAATGACGTGCAGAGCATAGTAACCACACTGGTAGGGCCTATGGCCATAACAACCAGTTGACCAATCAACACAGGGCAAGTCCTCCATTCCTGGAGGCACACCAATCCTGAGCCTGTGTGTATCCCTAGACACTCCCCTTATGCTGCCCAATAAGATCTCTGTCCCATGGGTTTTTTTGGGGTCTTTTCTCAGCCATCTGCCATGGTGGATGTATGAAAGGCCCAAGCTAATGACATTAGCTCGTTAAACAACTGCAATAAAGCCTCTTGCTGTTTGCATCAAGCTTTCGCCTCTGCCTAGTGAGTGGGGTTGCCTCAGTCCTGGGCCTGAGCCTCCAGGGTCTTTTATCTGGAGATCTACAAAGATGACACCAGCTAACAATCTAAGCAACAGAAGGGAGGCTACCTTAAATGCCCTCCCCTGATAATGAGATTGATGACTGATTGATGATTGAAACACCCCAAACTAATCACCGAACTGAACTGGAATCCAGATGCAGAGAAGGACAAGTGATGAGCAAAGGGGTCCAGACCAGGCTGGTGAAACCCACAGAAACAGCTGACCTGAACATTGGGGAGCTCTTGGTCCCCAGACTGATAGCTGGGAAACCAGCATGGGACTGATCCAGACCCCAGGAACATGGGTTTCAGTGAGGAAACCTCGGAAATCTACAGGACCTTCAGTACTTATCCCTAGCATAGGTGTGGACTTTGGGAGCCCATTCCACATAGAGGAATATTCCCTGAGCCAAGACACACGTGGGTGGGCCTAGACCCTATCCCAAAGGATATGAGAGACTCTGAAGATCCCCCTATGGAAGGCCTTACCATCCAGGTGGAGCAGAAAGGTTATGTGATAGATAGGGTTTTAGTTGAGGGGAGATGGTAGGTAAGGAGGGGAGGGAGAGGGAACTGGGATTGACATGTAAAACAATCTTGTTTCTAATTAAAATAAAAAACTGCAGAAAAAAGAAGCTTGTTTCAAATTCAAAAATAAATAAATAAATAATAAAATACCATTCCACTAGGAATATATCAGTAGATAGGCACTGTAGGACACATGAGCCAGTCAAAGATGGTGCTGAGGGGAAGTCAGATGGGTGAGTCCTGAGTTGTTTACAAAAATGATGATTGGTTGCCTAGTTGGAACCAGATAAGGTCACTGCATGAACAGCTTTTGTTCACTAGGTAAAGTGTTGGGTGCCTAGGCGTGTAATAGGCTGACCTTTAAAGCCAGTGGCTGGCTGTTTTCCCACTCTGGAGTTTTTTCCATTTAAAGAAGATTACTGTGGAACAATAAATGAGTTCCTGCTTGACTAGACTTCCTGTTTCATCTGATTATCTTTGATTGTCTCCAGGATCCTGGGAGGTTGGGACTTACCTTTTCTTGGACCCAGTTCAGCCTTCCATGTTTGGGCTAAGACCCTGCAAGGCACGTATGTTTTCATTTTCTCAGTACAAAAAAGGGAAAATATACAGAGGTTCCAGAAAACCTTTAAAAGCAACCTAGCAAGTATTGAGTCAAGTACAAGTAATTAAGACATGCCATGATTTTGAGAAACTTACTTTTTTTTGAAACTTAGATACTTAGTCAAACAAATTAAAAGAGCATCAATTATAGTTCAGTTCAATAAACATTATTTCCTGACCCAGGAAGGATGATCTATTGTGTGTAGAGAAAAATTTGTGTAGCCCAAAGATAATCATAACAGAAATGTTGTTTATTGGACTAAGAAAACCGAAATCAAAGTACATATGACTCCTCTTTGGTCAGGGAGAAGGAAACATTATATGCCTGCACATGGAAGCCACCACATAGTCAAAATCCCCTTTGGATGGCCCTTCAGTTAGGAAGACTCTAAGAAGCAAACACACTAAAACGTTGTTAGGTAATATAGTATGTAAAATTGCCTTGCTACCACCTATATGGATTAAATGAATTTCAAATTGTATTCCGTCTATAGTAATTAAATTCGTTCATTTCTCCTTCAGTTTGCCTTCCTCAAAGTTCAGTGATGATGACAACATGGCATGGTCATATTGCCATAACAACGAATTTTAAGATTTAGGGAGATTTATCATGTTAAAGCATTTCACTCAGTAAATTTATGATGGGAAACTATCCACTTTAATTGGTTGCCTTATTCAATAGACAAAGTAGTCTGGAAGATACCTTTTCTGCAGATATTACACATATTTGTAATTTTCAGACATTGAGGTTTCTTTGGCTGTTTTGTTATAAACAAATATAAGTGAACGGCTCCATACCTACCAGTCATGTTCCAACTACTTTGATTTCACTTATGGAATGATGCTGAAATTCTTTTGGAAATGTTAATCAACATCTTTCTGTGTAGATTTAACTTTTGCAATGTGGTTTAAAATGATTTAACTTACAAGACAAGGCATGAAGGGCTTTGGTTCTTGAATTGTACTTGTTCATATCACTCAAAATGCAAGTTTCAAATTTGAGCATGCTTTGGAATAATGTGGAAGATATGTTAGTCACAGATGTCCAGATACTACTCAGTTCTTTTCGGTTCGGGGTGAATCCAAGTGGTTGCCATTTTTCACCATGTTTCTAGATGATACTTTTTCTATTAGATGAGGGACCACATCCTCACAGTAGTGAATTTTGTTAACTGTCTTTTACTTCCATGCCAAGGGCTTTTTGATTCACCCTATGGAAGAGCTCTGGATAACCTCATGAAGTTTTGGTTATTTGTTTGTGTGCATGTGTGTGTATGCACATGGACGTCCAAGGTCAACCTTAGTGTCTGTCCTCAAGTGTTCTCCACTTCACCATTTGGAAGAGTGTCTTTCACTGGTCTGATAGTTTCAAGATAGGGTAGGCTGGGCAGCCAGTGAACCCAGAGAACCCATGTATCTCCATCTCCCCAGTGCTGATATTAGCACGCCCAACTTTTACACTGTGGCTCCTGGGGACTGAACTCAGATTACCTGGATCTTTACTAACTGAGATTTCATCTTAGTCCAACTTCATTGTTTCCTGAAGGCAATTGACCATGCTGTTTCTCTGGCTGCACTGCTTTAAATAGATGTGATCCTAATCACCACAGAAAATATTAATAATGACAATATTAATTATGTAAATGGTGATAAATGGTGGCCTAGGATATAAACGAGTAATGAAATGTTAGGTTGAGGGAAAGAGATGAGGGGGACACAAAATTCTTTATTTCTCAGAGTGAAATATCAAAGAGATTACCTAAAGAGGATTGAATAAAACCAAAAATGTCATGATATAATATAAGCCAAATAAATAGGCAAGACTATAACTACAACTATAACTATAAGGTGTCCCCATGGATCACTTATTAGCAGAGGAGAAGATAAAGTGAGAGGTGATATAAATATTTAATAATTTTACAAGGGTAATTGACAAGAATCGTTCCAAAGTCAGCAAGCCATTATGTTTGGTTAACTGTATCTATGAAGAAAGCATACACTGAGGTCAGGTTGGTTTGGAGTATGTGTTTAGCATGCTGAGGTCCTTTGTTTCAAAGCAAGAATCACCAAGTAAACAGCACTAACAACAACAAGAATATTGATGAATTAGGGGTTATCTCAGAGTTGGGACTGATGGTGGGATGGATGATGGTTGCTTTTCTTGTTTTGAGTTCTTTGGTGTTTATTTGTTTTGTGTGTGGGAAGATTGTGCCATGGAATGTGTGTGGGAGATTTAAGGACAATTTGTAGGAATCTGATCTCTCCTTCTATCATGTGGGTACCAGAAATTGAACACAGGTCATCAAGCTTGGAGGCAGGAACTGCTGTCCACTGAATCATCTCACTGACTGGCCTGCTTTTGTGGAATTTAACTGAAAACAACGACCTGTATTCTGGTATTTCTTTTATTAAAAACAAGTAAGCAGGTTACTTAATTTACAAAGAAAATTGCAATTAATTGTTTTAGACAAGGTCTCACCATATAGATCAGTTGGCCTTGAACTTGTGGCAGTTCTGCCTCAACCTCCTAAGTCTGATGAGTTCAAATCTCAAGTCTCACTAACATGTATGATTTGGGCATAAGTTGTTTGGAGTCTCTAGCCCTCATTTTTCTATCTTAAAAGTTGGGAAGATAATTTATCACAGATTGATCTGAGAATTTGATTCAATAATTATGCACAAAGATCTTTTAACACAGTATTTGGCATAATAAATAAATAAATAAATAAATAAATAAATAAATAAATTGGCTACTATTATATGAACATCATTATAACCATACAGACATCAGATTGGCAGCTAGATTGGCAGGAGTAGGAGTTATAGATAAAATGAAGGCAGGAAAGCCAAATCTTGTCCTGCATGGATTACTGAATGATGTGCTATAGCATATAAGAGTGTCTGCATTACTATACTTTTGTAAATAAATTCAAGGAGTACTAGAGATGGAGTACTCATTCTCTATAAATCTGATTCAATGATATAGTTAATACAGCTTTATCAGGTCTGGTGGCTCACATATAAAATCTCTGTATTTGCAAGGCAGAGGCAGGAAGTTTGCTATGAGTTTCGCGGTAGCCTGGGTTACCTAGTAAATTCTAGTCCATCCTTTGTCTCATCTCCCCACCCAGTGTAGCTTGGTACGATTTTGTAAATTAAAGAAAGAGAATAAATGGCCATGGGATGTGTACAAAATGAGTCTTACTTCATGTCCATCTTTGATAGAGGGTACATGAAGCAAACATAGCCTCTCAAGGTACTGTCTCAGAGTTCCAAGTGGAATCTGTCTGAGAACTGAACTTTAATGTACAGGCTTTGTTTCCAGATGAATAACGTAGGAGCAAGTGACCTGAGCTGACTTCATCCTCCTGCCCTATAAATACTTGAGAAAGGCATAGTTACACTAAAGTTCTGCATCTTCAATAATTCATCTGTCAGATTGAATTATTCCATCTAAGCTGATCCTGACGTTATAACTTGACTCTAAAATGAGTGCCGTGAGAAAATCACGTTGCCACAAGAAGCTTACCTATGGATTTAGCACTAATAAAATCCTGGCCCACACAAGTCAGTACATCATAATTATTGAACTTTCCATCACTGGGGCAACTTGGCATGTTAACACAGAAATATATCTAGAGAATGGGCCTGATCCAGGACAAAGAAGGCCAAAGACATCCCCTGTGGCCTTTAATGACTCACAAAGGGACTGTATTTCTGCAGTAGAAGAAATGTCTCCATTATTCCTTCTGACCAGGAGAATATGTAGTTGAGTCAGTATTTGAGGCAAAAGCCTTGGAGAGCACGCCAAGCAGATGCCAAGGTGATCTTCATGATTCTCGTCTCCAGTGTTCCTGCTGTGTCCACCCCTGAAATGTGAGCAGGACCTGTGTCTGATGTACTCTAACTCAACATACAGTAAAGGAGAAAGTTTAGAGAAGGATTTAAAATCCCAAGTCTGTTAGTGTTTTAGATAATTTATTTGTTTGTTTGTTTTTATTTGTATGTATGTTACTATGTGCAAGTGAGTGTGGGTGCCCAAAGAGACCAGAAGACAGCTTTTGGATCCTCTGGAGCTATAGATGTGGGTTCTGGGAAATGAACTTACATCCTCCATGAAAGCAACAAGTGCTCTTGATTGCTATTCTTGGTTATTAACTACTTAACTACATTCAGAACTAAAACTCCAAATGCAGGGCAGACCTGCAAGGAATGTTTTTATTTTTATTCTTTTTATTTGAATTAGAAACAAGATTATTTTACATGTCAATCCCAGTTCCCTCTGCCTCCCCTCCTCCCCTGCCCCCCCCCCAACTAACACCCTACCTATCCCATACCCTTTCTGCTCCCCAGGGAGGGTGAGGCCTTTCATAGGGGGTCTTCAGAGTCTGTCATATCCTTTAGGATAGGGCCTAGGTCCACCCCTGCAAGGATTTTTTTTGGCTTAATTTGAAGTAGGAAGATCCACCTCTAATCTGGATCTTTGAGTTAGGAAGACATAAACCTTTAATACAGATCTTGAGGTAGGAAGACATGTCTTTAATCTGGGCTTCATGTTCTGCTTCAAGCCTATATAAGGAAATGGAAGAAGGACGCTTTTGCTATCTGCCTGCTTGCCCTCACCTTTCTAGCAAGTCCATTTCTTCACTGGCATTAGAACCTGCTTCTTCAGAATTCCAGTGTATATTGAAGACAGTAGAGACATCCAGCCTTGTGGACCAGGCAACTACTGGATTCTTTGGCTTTATGTTCACAGCCAGGCATTGTTGGATTAACTGGATTGTAGCCTGTATAAGATATTCTAATAAATTCCATATATATATATATATATATATATATATATATGTTCATTCTATAAATTCTGTTAGAGAACCCTAATACATGCTCTCGAAACTGTTGAGCCATCTTTCCAGTCCTAGTTTTTAGGAAACCAAAAGGAAGATTAACATTATCAGATGAAAACCCTTTAAGGGGGACTGGGGTCTTCTTTAAGTCAGAATTCTCCTTTAGAGTTTTATACATGTTTACCCTATAGAATGGTGAGAAGCATCTATGACAACCCAGCACACTCAATTTTTCCAGCCAGCAAAATGCCAGGGCCTCAGGGATATGGTTGGAAGGAATATATTCTTCCAACAACGTGCATGAGCTCAGAAACTGGCACATCCTCCACCACACCTTTAGATGAAATTTCAGCCATGACATAACCTTGACCGAAACCTTGTGAGACTAGATATGTCCAAATTCCTGATCCACAGAAACTTCAATACAATAAAAGCATTTCATTTTAAGTCACTCCTTTGCTTTTGTTGTGTGAACAACAAAACTGCATAAGGCACTGTGAAGAACATTTGGGTATGTTTGAACATGTGTGTGTCTGTGTGTGCATGCACATGTTTGCATATTTGGAACTGTAATTGAAACGGAGAGGTTCACAATGCTAGCTTGGCAAGTACTACACTTCTAGCCTTCATGTTAATATTTTGTAAGAGTGACAGGGAAAACAAAGGGGAGAAAGAAGACAGAGAGAGGAAATAGTGCACCACTGAAGACCACATTTCAGTTGATATCCCTAAAACTTTTTGTACATGTCTTCCTTTTCTCCCCCCACACATGCACAGACACACATACAGATACACATAGACACAAGCACACATACAGAAAACATGTTGAGCTATATCTTCTATATCCCATGAACTTTGCGTAGTTTTGAACCTAAGATGGAAGTCAAATCCAAGAACAGGTAGAAAGATGAAGCCTAAGCAGAGGAAAGTTCAGGCGCTGAGCTCTTGTCTGGTTTTAAATTCAAATTGTGTTAGGAAGGATGTGCTTCAGGCAAACAAATTGCTGTGCTGGCTGATAGGTTTGTATTTTCCATTCCCCACTGTTCTTGCCAATGACTTTGAAACTCAAGTGTACCCAAAATTCTATTTCAAATGTTCAGATCTTGGGGAAGGATAGTTATTTGTGCAAATCATACATTACTGCATAAGGCACTGTGAATAACATTGTGTTTGAACGTGTGTGTGTGTGTGTGTGTGTGTGTGTGTGTGTGTGTGTGTGTGTGTGTGTGTGTGTGTGTATGCTTGTGTTTGCATATGTGAGAGTTTACCCAGATGTTTCTTTACCTAGGACCTACACAGAGCTAAAAAATGGAATTTAAGTAAAAGTGAACTCACTTTGGACCCAAGGAGAGAAAAAAAAGTCTCTATGTGATGCAGTCTTCATCAAATATACCATTGAATGTTTTCTGTATTTCCTGTGTGAAATGGGTAGTTAAGAATGTCCAGCATGACCACAAGTTTGAGTTTAAATTAATTTAAATTAAATAAACTTGCAAAATCAGTTCCTTGGTCAGCTATGTTCAAAGTACACAACAGTCACATGGGGTTATTTTCTACTATTTTGAGCATCGCAGTAAGAAAAATGTCCATTGCTACAAAATAATTCTTTTCGATAATGAAGGATACTATTTTTGAAGGCTGTCTTAGATACTTTAAATGTCTGAGTATGACTGTCCTCAATATTCCTAGTTTGATAAACATGATTTTCAGTTGCTGTTTTATCTAATCTAGTGTCATAGCAGCATGGTTTGAATTCCCCTTACTATGACATGTTAAATGTCAATTATATAAAGGACCAACTTTACTGCAAGCTCTTCAATCCAAAGTTCATTGTGTAAATAAAAGATGTGTATGCTGGTCAGCAACCAGTAACATCACTTCTTTCAAATGCTGACAGTAGCTGCTCATTGAGTACCTGATGGTCAGTTCCTACACAGAGAGAAGAGACTGTAGCTGTGCTGCCTCCTTTGGATCTCTGAGTGATAAGACCCCAGAACATTTTAGTAAAATTGGACACTAGGAGAAAAAAACTAGCTAACAAAGCTGAGAGTGCCACAAAGAAACCCAAAGTGGCTATGCTGGTAGTGGAGTAATTGAAGCAGTAGCTGAGAGTGTGGATGACAGTGTCTTCATTTGGAACTATAGATATGCAGCTAGAGACATGCAATGAAGGAGAGTGCTTGAGAGAAAAGGATGAAGCTGTCTTAAAGGAAGTGACAAAAAGAGTCACATTAAAAGAACTCTTGGAGGTATTTCATAAGACTCAAAGCACAAATGCAAAAACTATTGGAAGCTCATCCAAATGTAGAAAAGTGCATGACAATTTGTCAAAGCATAAAACTTTTCAACTACTCTTGATAGGGTTTATGGGAAAGACTTGTTTTAGTTCTTTAGTTTCTCATGTTCTTTGCTTCTTTCTCAAGTTCTTGAGAGTTTTTAAAATTGGTGTACATTCACTGTCCGTAGTGGTTGGACTTCACAAAAACAATTTCTCTAGACTGTATCTGAGTAATTTGATCATATTTACTACCCTTGATTCTTTGTTTATTTTCTGAGGCATGGCCTCACTAAAAAGCCCAGTTTTTGCTGATACCTGGCAGCAAAGTAACTTAAAATACTGGAAAGCCAGGTATAGTGGTGCTTAGATATAGTCTCAGAACTCAGGTGGATGAGGCAAGAGTGTCAAAAGTTCTAGGCCAGTCTGGGCTACTTAGTGAGACCCTATCTTAAATAAACAAATCACCACTACTTTCACAAAATGTTCTTATGTCCCTAGACATTTGGAATTAAATAATATGAAGTGTATTGAAGTTTTGAGAATTTTTTTGCATACCTGTAGTTTATTCTTGTCATTGAGATGGGCATACACACATCTCAGCTTGTCATCTTCTCATACAGATACATCATGTAAATAAAGTTTTGGAAGATACTCCTTCTGAACTCCTCTTTGGGCAGAGTATGATAATGGCTTGCTCATTCTAGAATATGCACCCCATATTTGATGGAAGGTTTATCAGTCATATTGATCATTGCAACCACACAATATTTGTCCACCATTAGGAAGTTACACATACCTGTTGAATGAGTGAGTAGAATCAGCCTATCTTTTTAAGTAGGAGACAGAAAACAGCCATGGATCATTGATGGAAGGACAGGAAAGATAGACAACAGATACCAGTGATAATGGAAAATGCAGAAATAACATTCAGTTGGAAGTTTCCAAGGAAGTTAAGATCCCTGATAGGAAGTTTCTATAGTGGTAGTTTTCCATTTGACTTTTTCAAAGGTCTGTAGTATTAGTAATCTCTCCTCATACTCCCACATATTACAGGGGAGTAATCGCCAGTCTTATCCTGTTATGAACCTTGTGACCTTCAATAACTACAGGCCTGGCAGGGTATTCCCATTTCCACAAATGTTATGGAAGTAACCAACCATTTTCTGATTTGGTTTAAGGCCCACTCCACAGAATTATGCCTGTTACTATTAATTGGGCCAAAACCCATGGATAGACATAGATGTAAACCATAGGGAGAGCCTAATGATTTTATTCTGCTAAATTGGTATAGTATTAAACCATCCCCCTATTTCTTATCTTTATATTTATAGATTAGTTTTTCTGTTATAGATGTTATCTATTATAGATTAGTTCATCAGAGGAGCTGCATTTTGTAGTAAATGGTTATTAATAACCAGGGATTACAACTGGACAGCATTCAGAAAATAAGATACTATGGAGTACTCATTTCTAAATGGGACAGCTTTATCACACCCTTACCCCCAAGACTCAAGGGTCATTATGAAAGAGGGGTCAGAAAGACTGTAAGAGTTGGAAGCAGTGGATGCTTGCTATAAAGCTATTTTATCGGATGGGAGAAGGCTGCCACATAGATGAACTTCCAGCAGCTGTGACTGCATACACAAGATCTACACAAGAACAATGCAAGAAAAATATCCCCATGAATTTGGAGGTGAGGAGTTATTAGGCATTGATAGCTGGTGAGGAAGGAATCATTTTTCTTCAGGGATGAATTCCCTGAAAGGCTACCATGCACCAATAGAGAGTCCCACATTCATTCACATAAAGGCAGCACTAAATAGACTCTGTGGGCTTAAAGCCAGAGCACATGAAATAAGGGAGAGGAAGTGATAGGGAGATAAGAGAAGGGTTGGAGAGGAGGAATGAGCTGAATTTGACCAAAACACATTATATGCATATATATTTCAAACAATAAGAAAAAGAGAAAGTACAAACACCACATAGATCTATGACTATAGTGAGTTTTACCCATATATTGTGAAAATGTCACATATGGCATAGAATTTTAGTTCAAGCTGTGAAGTGGAAAATGGGAATAAACAAGAAGAATGAAAACAAAACAAATCTAAGGCTCTAAAATGAATCTGTAAGAGAAAATTCAGATGTAATTATAAATATGGTGGAAAAGACCAGAAGAATCAGCTGAAAGCAGCAGGTTAATTTTGTAAGCTACATGGGATAATTATTTATTTTTTTCAGCAGACTCTCATTTATTTCCTTCCACTATTTTGTGCAGCAACAACATTTTGTAGATAGAATATCCTCCCATGGATTTCCTATGTAGGGGCTCTGAAATTTTAAAAAAATGATATTTATTAACCCTCCCCCAAGGCTTGGGGAACATCATGTGAGATGAGGTGAGAAGGATGTAAGAGCCTGAGGATGGGGAGGAGTGTTATGAAATGCTGCTCTCCGATCATGATATGGCTACTCCACTCATGAACACACAGCAGTTGTGATCACCTGCATGAGATCAAGTCAACTAAAACTCTTCTTCCAGCATCGGTGACAGAGAGGCTCATGAAATGCTGCCTCTAATTGAGGAGCTATTATGAAGATGGGAGGTGGATGTGTTGGATAGATCTGAGGGGAATTGAAGAGGAGCAATTGGGGTAGGTATTTCAGTTACATATGAATGGAATTCTCAAAAAATCAGTTTAAAATATTGTAAAGTTGAGATAGGTAGCCAAAGAAAAACTGGAATAACTAAGAATATTTAGTTTAGTGTTGACAGTCAAGTTGTTATGAATATAAACTCAGTTGAAAAGGTAGAATTCTTGTTCCTTGATATTTTAAAGCTGAGTAGCTATCACTGCA
Source organism: Cricetulus griseus (assembly GCF_003668045.3). Lineage (NCBI taxonomy): Eukaryota > Metazoa > Chordata > Mammalia > Rodentia > Cricetidae > Cricetulus > Cricetulus griseus. Next base: position 102,216,237 of record NC_048604.1, read on the forward strand.
ATCTGTCTTTAAGGGAGGATTAAGCACATTCCGTCTAAACTTTTTTCATCCTTTATGTACTATCAGATAGAAAAATGAATATTAAATCCATAGAGCCAAATTGAAAGCTAGTCTCATAGACATACAGATGGACAGACAGACAGACAGACAGACAGACAGACAGACACAGACATACACACACACAGACACACACACACACACAGACACACACACACACACATACACACACACACATACACACACATACACACACACACACACACACACACACACACACACACACACACACACACACACACCGAAATTGATCATGTTCATATTCAAAGCAAAGACAAAATCAGGCTAGAGATAAAATAATATTCATGTACTTTGGGACCCCGAAACAATCATCCCCTCTCCTTGTCTATCTCTCATCCCTTCATTTCTCCCTTTCTTTCATTTCCCTTTCCTTTCTATCCCTTACCCTTTCCACTCACTTCTATGAATGGAACACAGGGCCTTGCATATGACATACGTGCAGGTTTCTAAGTGTTTAGATAAGAAATTGGCTGAACATAGCTGATTTGCTCTCCTTTGATTTCCAGTTTCAAAAACAGTTACCAGGAGCCCAATAAGTGAAAGAGAACAAATCTCCCCATTTCCAAATCAAGAAAAATGTAGGCAAAAGAGATTATAGCAACATTCTGAGTGGCTCAGAAACAACATTAAAGTATATGATAACTGTCATTGGAAGTATATGTAAATGGAATATCAGTGAAAAATGGAGTTCCTAGCAAAAAGATTCAAACTCTTATATTAGTATTATAGCTGGTGGTTATTTTCAGTCTCTCTTTTCTGGTAAATATTTTGCCTATGTGATTAGATTAATTCCTGTTGAACACAAAGTTGGTGGCATCCATGCTAATTTTGATATCCAAAGAAACTGTATCCAATAGAGGCTCTTACTAATGCTGTGATTGCTGATCATGTGACAGCTCTCGCTCTCATGGCAACTATATTCCTTCTGACAAATTCACTTACATGATGTATGAAGGGATTGAAGTCCATGTGCTCACACCAACTCTGAGTTCAAAGTTAAACTCAGAATGAAAACAGCCATAGATAGAAAAATGGATTGGGGAAAGAGACAGCAACTGTGGAGGCTGCGTTTGTAGAGAAATTTTGTTTTCATTACCATTCATATCTGTAATTTTTGTTTAATGATGTGGAGGAATTGTTCATGTTTCATATGTGTAGTGGCATGGTTATGTTTACAAGTTCTTCTTCCCAGAAGATTCTCACTGAGATATTCACAGATTAAACAATGTGATATCTGGGATTTACTTCTAAATCACAAGGTTGGGAGAATGTGAGTAGAAATGGGGAAAGTAAAACTGGTCAGGAGCTAATGTGCAGTGAGTTCCCAATTGTCTCCTTGTATAATTGTATCCAACCTTTCACACATTTGCACCTTTTATAATGACTGCTAAACAAAAGTGTTTGGAGATACACTTGGGAAAACAGGCTGGACACTGAATATAAACAAACTCCAGTGCCAGGTAGCTTTACTCTGCAGTTCCGTGCTCGTCAAACTCTACCTGATACTCTACCTGTGACACTATTTTGTATATATGCACCACACTTATTTGTTTACTTATTTATTTATTTATTTATTTATTTATTTATTTAAAATTATGTACATGTACCACTGTACTATTAGCCATTATAAAACATACACAAACATAAAAAAACTAGATAAAAATAAACACAAGTATCATTCTAGTATGTTCTTCCTATACTCTAATGGACCTGGACTCTAGTTAGGAGCCCCATGCTTAATGAAGGGAAGGGGGCCTTTTGAGATTTTTGAATAGTAAAGACTGTTTAGGAGAACAGAAACTTACTGGAGTAGCCACAGGAAATATGAGATTGGCTAGAAAGACCCAGAGCTATTTCCCTGAGGCTTCTCAAAGAACCACAATGGACTAGGAAGTTGTTCTAGCTAGATTTGCAATTTGAAAAAGGACCATCATTTTCTTGTAAGCTTCTTTTCAGTTTATGCACTACACATAATGTGTTCTGCACACGGTCAGGATACAATATGCATAGAAAACAAACATCCTCCACATAGTATTGTGGGCAATATATTTAACACAACAATTATGATAAGTATAATATCTAACATTGAATACTTATTCTCCATCAGATATTGTGGTAAGAACTTTACAATACACAGTTTTACTTAAAACTTGTGAAAACCCTATGGAAATAGATCTCATTACTGAAGTCCATTTCACAATAAGGAAATTGAGACTGCAAAAAGATAGCTTTCTGAAGATGAAAGGGCTAGGGAACAGCAGGACCAAAATTTAAATCAAGATGTTTCAGACCCCAAGCCCCACATTTCATAACTACTAAACCATAAGGCCTCCAGAAAGAACTAATGATAATGTTCAAACAAAGAGATCGCAGAGATGATTAAATGAGATAATACATGTGATAATGTTTAGCACATTGTCTGACACAGAGCACACGTCCTATTATTGTTTGTATTATAGTACACAGAATATTTACTACAATTTTCCACAGTAAACACCACTAATGTCTCTCTATAGCGAAACACCAAGTATTTAGAATTGTAATGAAATAATGTTTTATTATTTAATCAAACATTATTTATAATAACACATGTCTGAACTCCTTTCATTGATTACAATCTATAAATCTGTGGTGTGGCTTTTGCTGAGTCTCTGTGGAATGAATGGCTGACCAGAGAGAAATAGCAACTGTGGACCTTGCTAGGTCTCCTGCATGGCAGGCTACAAAATGGGAAATATTGGTTCTTGCTACACTACTCTTATTCTAAGAAGCCATTTACATAAATAGAATGTGGAGAGCTTGACTACGGAGTGATCCAGGAACTACATATGTACATAGCAATTTAACTTATGATCAAAGAGTTTGCCTTCTTTTGTTTTGGCCCAAATATGTTTTTATAGAGATGACAGTTAAGAACACGTCTTCGCATTCCCTTAGATTCACTTGAAATGGTCAAATTTGCCATGTTTCTGTTCAGCTTTAATATTTCTATCAGCCAAATGAAATATTGATTACATAAATACTATTTTTTTAAAATCATGGTTTCAGTTACCAGAGTAGTCATCTCTCCTTGATTTTCTGGAACATTCTAGATTTGAAATTTTGTCTCAGTAGTAGGCTGTTCCTCCACGTTTTGTTGCTAGCCATGGCTCCAGTAGGGGAGGTGCCACAGGAAACTCTTTTTAGAGCTGAGGGCTAGGAGCTGAAGGCTGAGCTGTGCTTCACAGGTGCTGGTGTGCGGTCTGATTTACTATACTGGCTCTGCACTTTTTGTGATGATGAAGTCTTTCGTTTTGTGTATTCTATAAATATTCTCCTAGGTGTTCTCTAAAGTAAGTCATAAGCTTCATGGTTGAATTAGAAGAAAATAATGCCTTTGGTTTATGTATTTTGACATTGAGTCAAAGCAGATCTCTCTTTTTCACTGAACAATTTAATTTTAGCATTACTAATTCCATTTATTTTATGTAACTACATAACCCATACCTTTAGCTATTGCCTAGGATCCTGCCCATCATTTCCTCCGTTCTTCTATTTGGGGAACTTTAAAGTCTAGAGAAACTGTGAAGAGCATTTATGTTGACACAATGGAATCTGCCCACTCCCTGCCCATCTGTAGCCCAAATAGCATAAACCAAAATTAAACATGTGGGAATTTTTGACAGAAAGCATCCAGTAACAAAACACTATGAACAAAAAGTTAATTTATTATATATATTCTCTAATAATTCGTAATAGCTTCTTGAATTTTAAATATCCCTTTGCTAGTTCCAATGCTAAAAAATCATAATTTTAAGACACAAGAAATGTTTACAAACATTTTGTTTTCTATTTTTTCTTTTGACTTTTACTTCTAAATATGAATGATAGGGTCTCTAAGTATCCACTTGGAAGGAGAGGGAATAGGACTCATTTTTTTCTCTAACATGGTAAAATTTAAAATTTCACATCATATGCCTGGAGTTTTGACTATGTGAAAAATAGTCAAATGCCATCATTTTCTCATATATTCCTTTTACACGTAATATATGTATAATATAAACAGAATACATCTGATTAAGACATTTCAACATTTCATCAATGTAACTTCTATCTCCTATTTTATATAAAAGAACAAAATATACAGAGAGAAGAAAGGAGACATCTGTTCATTGTACACAGAAAGTAAAGAAAAGTTCATGTATGGCTTTGCAAAGGTAGATTATGATGTGACTTTCATATTTATTTGTTTAAAAGCATCTTGAGAGAACGTGTTAGTGTGCTTACAATTGCGGCCATGGTGGTTGAATGTCGCATCGATAGTCCAATACTAGGATCCCCAGTGGTCTTGCCAGTGGCTGCCTCAGCAGCTTTCAGGAGACATATATAGTTTATGACCACTTCATCAATCTTCGCTACAATTTCCTGCCGTTGTGTTTCAGAGTTCACGACTTTCACCAACCGCATGCAAGCTTCTGTTAGGCAACAGAGCACTTGAAAACTGGAACTCATAGCTAGGAGCATCTCTTCTGGGCTTTTCTCAGCCATTGCCATTTTCCTACAGGCACTTCCCAACTGTCTGGACTCAATGGATAACAGTTGCTTGTACTGAGAAAGTGTAAGGTCATATGCTTCAGGGCGCGACTCCTCCCTCTTCGCCTTGGTTGCCCTGACAAGGCAGAGCAGCTCATTGGCATCATTCTGGGCTTCAAGGAACCCATTGGGCATTCCATATGTGCTTGCCTTTAGGGCATTTATTCTTGCAATCCGGGCATCAAAAGCCAAACTGCTTAAGTCCACGTCATCTGGGCCACTGGGATCTTCTGTCCAGACCTTCAGCACTGGCCCTCTGGACGGTTCTCCTTGATTCTGCAGTCCGACAACCAGGGATGACTTGCTTGGTTCTTGCATGGCTTGGGTTATCTGTGGTTGATAGAGGCAAGAGACCTGAAGGGTAGCCTCTGCCTCCTCTTCATCCTCATCACCATCTTCATCCTGCCCTTGGTTCAGAAAACAGTAGCTGAAGGGTCCTCGGCATCTCCAGTTGCTGCCCTCCAGCTTCCTTAAGGGTAGGGTCCTATACAGCTTTGAGTCTTTATAAGACACTGGGGACCTTTTGTGAAACTTTCCCTCAGAGATAAAGTGCATTGAGCTTTGGGAAAAACTTTTGGTGAGCTTCTTCCCCAGGGGTAGTTCTGCTCGTCTTTCCGAACTGACCTCCTGTGCTTCTGTGATACCTGGATACTTCAAGCTGACTGCACCCTTGGTTCTCTCTTGGAAGGTCTCCAAACCTACGGGTCCTGAGAGGACACTGCTGCTTTGTCTGAGAGCCCTCTGGCTGGGGGGTGTCATGAGGCTCCCCCCTCTCAGATCTGCTGGCCACCAGCTCACAGCCTCTCCGAATGCCTGGTTTGCTTGGGAGAAATCATTAGGGTCTTGATTTGGGCTTGGCACCTTTGATTCCAAGTGAATATTTGATGGTAGCAGGATGGGATCAGCTTCAGGATGTTGAGACCAAGCTGAAGGCATGCCTCCTTGTCTCTCCTTCCCAGGCTCTGTCAAAGCTACACTAGGGGTAGTAGAAAAACAGAGAGAGTCGTTAAGCATCGCTTGGGTGAACATTTTCACTACTGCTCTATATGATACCTGTCATTTCCCAAGGGTCCATTTTAAAGGAGCTGCCATGTGTCAAGGCTACCCTGCTTCCCTAAGATTCCTCCATGATAACTCACAAACATTTCCTATGTGAATGGATGGCAAGAATTCCTGGAGTCTATTACTACTGGAACTACTGACCCAGTTGAATTCATCTAGAAATCTGAAACATTTATATGGAGACAATTGTATTTCATGAATTTTCTTGCTCCTCATATTTACCTATGAAGGGTTAGACAAATACTTCATAAATAAGAATCCCATTGCATATATTATTCCAACAGGATTGAGATATTTAAGTTCCATCTTAAGGGAGTCAGGTTAATCAGGACATGGTTTAGCATTTTAAGTTTTAAGTGTCTCAATTGAATTCTTGCTAATTAATTCAGCTACCTGTTTTAAAAGAACAACATGAGTTGTAAAGTTTGTTTGCTATAGGGCTTGAGGTCAAGACACTAGACAAGTTTTTCAGCTTTCAGAGAAAAGAACTGTCATGTGAAGAAGAGCAAGAGGTAATGGAGGCAAAAGCTCTTTTTAAGCCATGGAGGGTTAAATGGTATTGTTTGTAATTTACTTGCAGGTGAACATTTAGGCAGATAATGAGTTGGGTAACATTCACAGATGACTTTTCCAAGGCAGGCAAAGCTAATGGTAAGTTTGCGGGACAACAAGAAAATCTTTTTGAAGACTCTTCAAAGTATTTTTAAAAGGCAAGACTAGAAATTAACCTGTATTAGATCTCAGTAAGCTTTACTGGCCACTATGGAAAAACCACTATTGTCATAACAGGAAATAATTAAGAACATGTTCTTGGGTCACCTGATGACCAACCAAGCAGGTCAGGAAGAGGGTGAGCTGCTGGGTGGTGGATTATGATTGGCATTGAAGTGCCTGTGTTATTATTTCTACTTTATATAGATTTGATTTGAGGGGCTCATCATAACTTTTTGAACTCTTCCCAATAACACTGATGCCCATAGGAGACATAAGACTATTACTTTAGGGAAGGTGTCCCCTAAATATGAAGGAAGAATCTATGACTCTGCTGAGACACATAGAATCTTGACAAATCTCTAGTTTCCCTCATTGTCTGTGCTATAGCCTTCCTTAAACAATACAACAGCAAAACTTGAATGACCTCAGCAAGAAGGAAAGAAATGTGCTATGTGACCTTAAGCAATACTATCTTTTAGATGGGAGCCATATGGGAACCTCTGTACTCAGAATTTAGAACAAAATTTATGGCTCCATCAAATCCTAAAGTAAGAGCAAAGAAAGATTATAATGAGAAAACCCTATTTCCCACATTATTCCAGACCCAGAAACCACTATTTATTGCCAATGGGTCAATGATTGCTTCTTAACAGCCCTGTGGCCTTTTTTCTACCCTTTACTCTATATTTTTAGGTTTGTTGTAAATAAGGTCCCCGTGCTCCTGGCACATAAAATAAAACACTAAATCCATCATTGCTGTACCTGTGGTTTCCTTAATCTTGGGCAGTCGGTGGCATCCATCTCTCAAAGTGCCAAACAGGGGGTCGGCATTAATGGCTGTGTGCAGAGCAGGCACTGTCATGCGCGGACACATCCCTTCTGTCTGTGGGTGCAATTCCTTGAAGGTGGTTCCATGGTTGGGATGACCACTGACTCTGTCGTCTGGTGAAATATAACTCCCGCCTTTCCCAGAAGCATCCGGAATCAGGTGCTTCCCCATGGAGGGGCAGAGGGGCGACTCCACAGGAGTGGCACAGGTACTGCTGCTGCTGCCTGGGCCACAGCCTGTGTCCACTGAAGAGCCTTGAGAGCTCTGTAGAGAAAAATGGCCCTCACTCTGCAGGGATGACATCCGCTTGGCCAAATGGTAGTCACAAAGGCGGGCTACACTGTCTTCAGCCTCAGGAAGCTTAGTGGCATGGTCACAAGTAGGAGAGTCAGCATCTTCAGGGTTTTCTAAGTCTTTGGCTGAGGCTACACAGGCCATGTCTGTTAGGAAGCGGTCCCCTTGGTCAAGTCCTGAACCATTATCGGCCTCTCCTTCAACAGCGACATCCTCCTTCCCTTCAGCCTCCCTGTTCCCCAGACCTGGACCTCTGGGAAAGGCTCTCATGGCTGGTGCTTCCACACCACTTTTCTCTCCCACCCCACCATCAGAGGCCACATACCATCTTTGGCTGTCCTTGCGAAAGGCAGTTCTCTCCAGGTTAAAAGTGCTGAGGTGTGGACTGTCTCTTGAAGACACAGTGCCAACTTTGCCTTTGGTGTCCTCCTCCATCTCTGCCATTTTGGTTCCTTGCTGTTTTTTTCCTAGTGCAGTCCCACTCAGGGGGGCTTTCCCCTCTCCCTCAGCAAGTTTGCTTTTCCTTTTGCTGGTACAGGAATATGCCACCGACCCCATATGCAGTTTGCTAAAATAGTCAGTGACTGACTTGGTCTCCATGGTTTCTGGCTCCATTTCCATGTGGTCTGAGTGAAGGATCTGCTTGGAAGGCACAACTTTGGGTGGGAGGTCAGTTGCTGGGCGAGCAGCCAGACCATGGGACGACTTTGGAGGCAAGACCCCTGAGGGGGCTTTGGAGGTGGGGAACTCGGTCTGCTCTTCTGTCAGAGGGTGATAGCCTTCATGAGTGGCCAAGAACATGCGCGAGAGGCTTTCCGACTGCTTCTGTGCTGCGGCTAGCTCAGAACCCTCTGTCATTTCAGAAGAGTTAGTCTCATTGCCAGAGTCTGATGAAGACTCAGGACTATAAGCCCGCAAGATGGCTACACCTGCATGCCATAAAAAACAAGAAGTGGTTAATGGCTGCAACAGAGGCACACAGAGACATGCAAGAAAATGTGACTCAGTAGTATTATTACAAAGATGGAAACAAACAACAACAATGGCAAAAATCACAAAATAAAAATAAACAAGATTTTTCCCTTTTCAGTAAGGACTCTGATTTTATTGCACAGTTATTTCAGGGAGGGGGAGGGGTGCCATGATTTCTTTTTAAACTAGCAACAAAGAAAACCACCTAGCACAAATCCCCCATGATGATAGATCAACATATTTATGAAATGGGACATATATGAAATGGAAAACACCACATAACAGGACTACAAGGACAAATGGCTCAAAAGGATGAGATGACAATGGTTATCAGTGAATAAATGTAACAATGGTGAAAGAACCTGAATTGTCACTCTTCTGTTGTTCTTCTGAAAGAGCTTCTAGGGCTTCCAGTGTGGAAACCACAGAAGGGTCCAGTTCCTTCTCACACTTGCCCTCTGCGCTGGTGGGCACAGCATCAATGAGGGACACAGGGATCTCCTCATTCTGCAGGCTGCTGCCTTGTTCCTTGTCCTCATGGAAGGATGTTGCCTGGCTCTGAGTGTCCTCCTCATCAGAACTATCTCTAAAGCCAGGTGGGGGAGCAGCGATGGCCATGTTCAAAGAACGCAAGAGGAAGTCATCTTCATTGTCATCTCCTTCTGGAGGAGGCAGGGTTGTGAGGTCAATGATGTCATCGCTTGACTCTGACAAGTCAAGGATGGCTGGCTGATTCATCTCACCCACCACGAGGTCCTCCTCGCAGCTCACCTCATCTTCATCTTCTGCATCGTCAGTATTTTCTGCATAACAGATGTCATGTAAGAGGGGCTCCTCTATCCCCTCAGGGGCCTCAAAGTTCTTCACATCACCTATGTTTGCATATACAGAATTTGCCACAAACTGGATACTGTCTGTGTCCGGAGTGAGATCCAGGTTTTTCATGTCATTGGCACTGCTGATGTAGAGATTCCTCTGTTTCTCCAACATTTCTGGATTCTCATCTAAAAGTCTTTCATAGCCTACAGTTGGGGTACTCATGCCATCATCCAAGGCAAGATCTCCAAAAATAAAGGACACTTTAGCTCCTCTTGGGGATTCCTGTGCTTTCTTCAGAGTGTCTGGTCCTGAGAGGGTCATCAGGGACCGCTGAGCTAGGCTTCTGTAGTTGGTTTCACAGGGGGCATCACCTGGCTGAGTCAGCGGTTGGCTAAGTTCATCTGAACTGTATGTGTTGTCAATGTATAAATGCCGGTGCTCTTTGGGACATAAGGTGCTGTCTGTCATCTCAACTGTCTTCTGCTTAGAATCTATATATGTGATTTGGGCTTCTTGTTCCCCTTCGCCGATGAAGGTGGTCATCTGGGGCATACAGTTCCAATCAGAGCCAAGGATATTATGCTTGCCTTTATTTTCTGTTCCTAAGGAGAAAGAATCAGGTAGATAGGTTACTATGTTGTCTGGTTTCAGGAATTGTAAGGTTCTCTCTCTCTCTCTCTCTCTCTCTCTCTCTCTCTCTCTCTTCCTGTTGTATGCAGTATATACACATATGTGTATATGGATATGCTCAGCTACAAGCATGCACATAGAAGCCAAACAAATTCCTGATATCAATCTCTACCATTCTTCATCTTATATTTTTCAGTCAGGGTCTCCCACTGAACCTAGAGCTTGTTGACTAAGACTGGCTCACCAGTGAGCCACTAAGATGCACTTGTCTCTGCCTTCCATTGTTGAGTTATAGATGCACACCACCAGACATGGATTTTTCATATGATTACTAAGGATCCAAACTCAGGCTTTCATGTTTGCACAACAAGCATCTTATTCACTCAGTCATCTCCTCAGCTTTATCTGTGTTTCTTAATTTGATGGCTTGTACTATCACTGTGTCAGCATAGTCACCCAACATTCCAAATAGGACACTAGCTGATGTAGGCTCCAGGTGTTAGATTCCTTGGTTAGGAGACTTGCATTTAACCAAATTGATACTGCATAAAACAGAGTTGCTGTTTGATAACATGTTATAGCATCTTGGAGGAGAGGATAATATCTTAACTCCCTCTGACAATTGTTTCTATTAATAGGCCTCAATGATCTCCATGAGCAGAAATATGTAACATGACTTTACAACCTTTACAGGTGATATTCTAATGGAGAGTTTTCCCCATAAAATACTCCATTTACTTTGTGAAGTGAGATCTAACATTCTCTATTCATGAAAGATGATAACTGATTTCCTCTTCCTTGAGTTATGAGAAAGTTAAGGATCTTCACACTTTTCTCACATTTATTAGGAAATTAAATGCAATGCCTCTATTTTCAGCCTACTTGTACCTTAGTGGGTATAACATATTCATGTACAAATGTCAGTATTCTTACCTATTTGTATGTATATATGTATATATGTATGTATAATGCACAAGATAGATCCCTTACAGGACCTCCTTTCAGCTATTTCTAGCCATATATAACATTTGGGCTCATTTCAGCATTTGCTTCCATCATGAGAACTTGTGAAGATTTGTTTGATGTTTTTCACCAATTAAAATTGCAAAACACAAATCTCAATATCATTGTTTCATTTGCTCTTCAAGGATGCTTTAATATGGAATTTACATGTGGAGATATTTAATAAGAGCAAGAAGTAGGTAATTCTGGGACATTGCTGTGTCGATTCCAGAAGCAACATTCTGAGAAAAATTCAGGGTTCTACTAACTAGTTTTATGTCTGTTCTTTCACACTGCTCCCTGTCCCATATTTGGGGCATACTGACATCAAGTATACATGACATTTGGAAAAGAAAGTCAGGTTTTCTAGTGTAGTTTTTGTTCTTCCAAAATTTTATAATGCTGAGCAATATTTTGTAACATTTTGTTAAATATTTTTGTTTTTTATAAGCTACAAATAAAAGATTTTCTTTTTAGGACACTGAGTTATACAGTGGCCATATTTGCATTTTACTTTGCAGTTGGTATACCTTGTGTGACTTAAACACTGTTTCATTGGCAACAAAAATTATATTATGTAGATTATGACAGTCTCTTTCAACATGTGCACGCGCGCGCGCACACACACACACACACACACACACATACACATGTTAAGGATGGATTGTTGCTAAGAGACAGAGTAATTAGCAGAGCTTTATTGTAACATAATAAAGCCCTAGATTTAGACTAGAATTTGACAAAGACTTTCTAGAAAGAGTGTCAAGTAGCAAATATTTGATGTTTCTTAGGCCAATTTTAACATGAAAGTAGCTGGAGATAATAGATACATAAACACATGGGAGTGTGGGTTAAGCGGCAGTCTACAAAAACATGTCCACTTTGAGAATGTTTCTTTATTGAATGTGTGACCACATCTGGAAACTTTGTTTTGCATATTTAATTAAGGATCTTGATGGGAGATCATCTTGAGTAATCTGCCCAGTTCCTTAATGCAATGGCAATTGGCTTTAAGGCAGAAGAGAAAGAAAAGAATCTGAGCCACATAGGGAAGAAGTGAAGGCCATGGAAAGACACAGGCAAAGGCTAGAGTGGTGTGACCTGAAGAAATTCCTACAGCCATCAGTGACAGGATGTTATAGGATGCATCTTCCTTTAGATCTGTTGGAGGAAGTCAAGATATGTCTATAATTTCATTTTAGACTACAGCTTGACTTTAGAAATCTGTTCTTCAAATAGAGTTTATTTATTTTTCTTTCTACAATCCATCACATTTATAATTCTTTGTTGTCAGAACCTCAGGAAACTGATATAATATATATGGTTTAATTCCAATAAAAATTTATTCATAAGAACAGGAGTTGGCCCATTGGTCATGGCTTTCTAACTCTTGGGTTGGGACAACAAGAAAATGAAATAGGTCAGGAATCTAAGTTCAAATTATACTTATTTAGAGTCTCATATGTATGTATGTATGTATGTATGTATGTATGTATGTATGTATGTATGTGTGTGTGGTCAGTGATTTTAGAGCTGTCATCCTGTAGCTGATGGAAGCAGAAGTGGAAATTCACAGCTAAGCACTGAGCCATACTCCTGGAATCTAGTTGTAGAGAGGGAGGAGGGGTGAGCAAATGGGTCAATACCATTCTGGAGAAACCCACAGAAACAGTTGACCTGACCAAGTGGGAGCACATGGACCCCAGTGGTAAAGACGGGGAACCAGCATTGGACTGAACCAAGCCTTCTGAATGCAGGTGTCAGTCTGTGGGGCCTCTGCCAGTGGAACCAGTATTTATCCCTAGTGCACAAATGGGCTTTGGGAGCCCATTCCCCATAGAGGGCTAGTCTCTCAGCCTAGCCCCCCCCCAATAATGTGACAGACTTTGATGATACCTCATGGAAGGCCTCACCCTCCCTGGGAAGTGAATGGGGGTGGGATGGGGGGGCTTGTTGGGGGACATGGGAGGATGGGAGGGAGAAGGAACTGGGATTGATATGTAAAATAAGATTGTTTCTAAATTAAATGAAAATAAAATAAAATAACCCCCAAAGCAGTAAAAATAAAAGAATGTTTAAAGGTAAAATTTCAAAATGGAATAAAAATATAGGTTCTTATTAGAAGGCATTGACTAAAGTCGACCTCAGTTTGATAGAATTTGGGCTTCCTTCCTATGGTGTATACTGTTTACCTTCTTGTATTATTCAGGAGACATACATTGTGGCTTAGTCTTCACTGGACTAAGCATGAAGTGTAATGGTTAATCTTCATTGTCAACTTTATTGCTTTTCCAGCCACTAGGAGACATACCTACTGAAGGCATTTCCAGAAAGGTGTTATCGAAGCAGGGAAGACACAATCTGAATGTGAATGTCACTGTCCTATGGACTTGGGTACCAAGCTGAATAATAATGAGAAAGTGCTGAATACTAGCCTACTATTCATCACTCTGGTTCCCGACGGCAGATTAGATGTTTTCACCGGCTTCAGGGTCCTGCCACCACGCCTTCCCTGCCATGTTGGACAATATCCTCAAACTGCTAGCCAAAGCTTTTCCTTCACTTGCTTTTGTCAGGTATTTGCCCACAACAATGAACAAAGTAACTTATATCAGAACTTTACTCTTTTTCTTTTTCTTTTTCTTTTGTTTCTTTTTGAGACAGGGTTTTTCCATATTGCTTTGGAGGCTGTCCTGGATCTCATTCTGTAGACCAGGATGGCCTTGAACTCACAGAGATCCGCCTCTGTGAGTTCTCTGCCTCCAGAGTACTGGGATTAAAAGTGTGCGCCACCAACGCCTGGCTTAGAACTTTATTCTTTATTTATCTTACACGTCAGGAGAACTTCAGGAGTTTCCAATGTGCGGGGCAAGGTGGTACTAGCCATTGTAGGATGCTATGTGTCCTAGTTCACTCTGACAAGAAGTAACTTAGGGGAGCAATGGTTTACTTTAGTTCTATGTTACAGTCCATCACAGATGGTGGAAATCAAGGGGACAGGAACTTAAAGCATCTAGTAACATCATATTCACAGTCAAGAGCAAAGAGCAGTGGATGCACTGCTCGTGCTTAGCATACTTCTTCCACTCTTTTGTTTTGTTTAGAGACAAGGTTTCACTGTGTAGCCCTGGTAGCCCTGCAACACACATGTCTCCCTATGTAAATTAACATGACCAAGTAAATCCTTCTTAGATATACCCACAGGACAGCTTCATCTAGACAGTTTCTCATCACATCTCATTGTGGTGGCTTGAGTAGAAATGGCCCTCATAGGCTCATATATTTTAATTTTTCATCATTGAGGAGGTTTACTACTTGACAGCCATTAGGAGGTGTGGCCTTGGAGTATGTATGATTTGTTGGAGGATGTGTGTCACTGGGAGTGGGATTTTAGGTGCCAGATGCTCCAGCCAGGCCCAGTGTCTCCCTCTTTTTGCTGCCTGTATATCCAGATGTAGAACACTCAAGCTACTTCTCCAGCACTATGTCTGCTTGCATACTGCCATGCTTCCCACCATGACAATAATGGACTAAACCTTTGAACTGTAAGCCAGCCACAATTAAATGTTTTCCTTTATGGTCATGGTCATTGTCATGGTCATTGTCATGGTCATGGTGTCTCTTCACAGTTGTAGAACAGTAACTAAGACACTCTTCTAACAGGTAATTCTAGATTATGTCAAGTTGACAACTTATTTTATGTTCAAGGCCTTAAAGCACTAGGCAATCTTGGTGCAGGCTCAAATTGACAGTTAAAACTGACTATCACAATAAGTTCCAAACTATCATTCACCTTAGGCCTTCTGTTCTATCATTTTGATCTTTTGGTGGCTTGTCCATGCCACTATCTGTTAGCATGAAGAATGTGTATAGAGCATATATTTGTACCTTCACTCTTGTTGTAGAGATGAACAAGACCACTGAGAGAATAAAGTTCTATTCCTTTTCCCAGTAATAATGCCTTAAATAACTAAGTCATTTTGCTTCCCACTTTTAACTGAACATCACATCATGTGTCACTAAGAACTGGACAACACTAAGACTACTGTAACCATTTTTTAGAGTGGTCCATGTCCTTTTATCCTTGCACCTGTAGGATTTGAACAGCTCATGGGAAAAAAGGTTTTATTTTCTGGGTAAACTTTATGATTTGAAAATAAAAGGCCAGACACTAGTTTTTCAATGCGAAAGGATTGCATTAAATTGCCCAACTGTTCTTTGGAATCTCAAAGGTCATTGTTGAATGGCTGTAAATCTCCCTCAATGAAAAACATGGTTGTAAAAATGTTCACAAGGCTCTCTGTATGTACTTACCACTTCCATTTTATTCTGTCCTTTTTCTAATTTTTTTTGTTGTTGTTATGTAGCCCTGGGGATGTAACCCAGAGCCTTGTGCATTGTAGGTAATTGCTTTACCACTAAGCTACATCCTTAGCCCTTTCTCATCAGTTTTAGCCATTTACATCTCTCAGGGCCTTTCACTGCCTCTTTGTATATTCCTCTCCCCTCTGCATTTCTTTGACTTTCATTATTATTTTTGTATCATTTCCCCCAAAGAAACTATTATTAGAATTACAGAACATCATTGTAAGCATTGTATCTTGATTTTTTCTAATTCCCTCTTTCCAAGTTAAATTTTAAGTAGAATTATATGAATGAGGAAATTTTAAAGTGGCCTGGAAAGTCAAAGTTGCCTTCTGATAATCTTTCTTTCTTCTCTTTCTTTCTTTTGGTATGACTGCCCATTATCCATGACTAAAACTGCTTCTGTGTTTCCCAACTATCATAATAAACATCACACAAGTCTATAAGATATATTTCTACATACTACAATGAAGATTTATGTTTTGGGCTCAGTTTGAAAATAAACAGATGTTTCCTTTTTACTTTTAGAAATAGTGACGACTTTGTTCTCAAGAATTCTTTACACACATGTATGTAGGTATGTGTGCATGCATGTATTTGTGTGGTGTGTGTGTGTGTGTGTGTGTGTGTGTGTGTGTGTGTGTGTGTGTGTATGTGTTTGTGTGTGTGTGTGTGAGTGAGTGTGCGTGTACACACATGCGTGTGCCATGGAAAGCATGTACAGGTTTGAGGACAACTTACAAAAGTTATTCTTTCCCTCCACCATGTGGGGTATGGAGATTAAACTCAGAATTTTAGGCTTAGCAACGTATACCCCTTCTGAGATATCTCACAAGCCCTCCTAGAATTCTTCTTCTTCTTCTTCTTCTTCTTCTTCTTCTTCTTCTTCTTCTTCTTCTTCTTCTTCTTCTTCTTCTTCTTCTTCCTCCTCCTCCTCCTCCTCTCCTCCTCCTCCTCCTCCTCCTCCTCCTCCTCCTCCTTATTGTTAGTTTGAACAGAGTCTTGTTATGTATCTCTGGCTGGCCTGGAGTTTTCTATGTAGCTCAAGCTGGCCTCAGACTTGTGGTGATAGTGATTTACTTCTGAGTAAATCCTGGGTACTTGTATTACAGGTGTATCACTATGTCTAGTTGGCAGTTCTCAAGTTTCTTAAAACAGAAGTTCTATTTGTGGGACACTTGACCCTAATTTTGTCATTGTTCAGTAGTTCTGACTTGCATGGTGACATCTATTAGCCACCACTATAGAAAGAAGACAGTGAAGACTGTGAAAAAAATCATGAAATGAATTATAACTACTTGCACTCACTGGAACAGTAGATTTAACACCTATGAGCCTCCTTGCTCTCACTCTGGGAGAATTTTGTCCTATCAAGTTGCTGGAGTGAACTCTGTGATACTTTTGGTTATCAATGTCCATATTATGACTCTTAGATGGTACCAGGGTAGAAGAAATTCCTTCTACAACTTCTGTGTCTAAACCTTCTAAACTACCTCTGGTGGCTGAAACTGAGAATCCCAGCACTCTGGAGGCAGAGTCAGGAATGCCATAATTTGAGGTTAGCCTGGGTTACATAGTGAGTTCAAGGCTAGGTTGGGCTGTACACTCTATCTCACTAAATAAATGCACAAATACATAACTACATTAGTGTAAATTAATGAATTCATAAGACATCAAACTCTAGGATTTTAAAGAAAGAGAAACTCTTCAGTAGAGGACTTAGTTCTCAGAATCCTGACCAATTAAGAGTGGGGCAGTAAACATGTAGTCATAGGAACATGACAGTAGCTTAGTGGCAGAGTATCTGTCTAGTATATAAGACTAGGTGAGGACCTGGGTTCTATCCCACAAGCATCAAGGGCAAAAAGAAAGAATAGGAAAAGGACAGTCAAGATTTCACAGCAATAAAACCACTGCATTTGAAGTAAGCACCTATCATTTCCAATGTACATTCCAGGTGCAATGGACAAATCAGCAGGTTTATTTTTAATAGTTATTCAATGTCATCAATACTTAAAGAATTTGTGTCATATTTGTATAGGTACAACCCTAGCACTTCTCTTTTCTTCATATTGAAGGGGATTGAAACAAGAGCCTCTCATATGTGCTCAGCAATCACTTTTCACAATTTCAGTGTGTGTGTGTGTGTGTGTGTGTGTGTGTGTGTGTGTGTGTGTGTGTGTGTGTGTGGTGTGTGATATGTATATGTGCACATATGTGTCTGCATGTACAGGCATGCACATGCTATGGTATGTCTGTGGAGGTCAGAGAACAACTGTAGGTGTTGGTTCCCATCTTCTGCTGTGTTTAAGGCAGGGTTTTTTCCTTGTTTGCTTCTGAGCTGTGTACTCCAGGCTAGCTGGTCTACAAGCTCTCAGGGATTCTTCTGCCTCTGCCTCTGCCTCTTATTTTGTTGTAGGTGCCCTGGGGATACGGATACATTATGTGTTTAACTTTACGTGAGTTCTGAGCATTGGAACTCAGGACCTCATGCTTGTGTGGAATGCACTTCTCATCTCACTAGACCCTGGAATCAGCATCCTTAACTATAATATTTTACTACTGAATTGTCTTACTGATTACTATTGTTGGGTGAGTTCTCAAAAGGTAGGTACAAGGGTCAGCATTTCATGAATTTAGAAAGAAAATACCTGTGTCCTGTGTGCCTGCATTTTTCTTGTTGGCCATGTTAAATATTGACCTCCTGGAGTCCACAAGCAGCCGGTAGTATCCAGCCGTAAGACAGGCCAGGTTCATGGCATCTGATGACTCCATAAGGAGTGTGATGGGCTACACAACAAAGAAATGCACAAGAAAGAAGTTTTCATTAAAGTCCTCCTGCCTAAAGTATTTATAAATGCTTATAAACTGTAAGCCAAGGTACTGAGCAAACATTCCAGTGGAGAAACCTAAATGAGTGGAGAAACTCAGAGACAATACAAGGTGCCCTACTGAGAAGACATTCAGCAGACATGATTATCGAAGCCTGCTGCCTTCACAGAGGAGTTGCCACTAACTGCCAGAAGATCTCTGAGAGAAGCAGAGGACCCAGCCTGAGCCACATTGCTCAATAGGGAGGAATAAGAGGAGTGGATTAAGGGTGTTAGAAACAATGGGAAAGGATTTCTGCAGAGCAAATGAGAATATACCCATTCTCTGTGGCAGGAAAGTGACGATAACAGAGACAACACAGAGTTCACATGTGCTCACCGTGCTTATGAGACTTCATGGACTGAATTTAAAATTCCCTTCTAGTTCCTTCTGGAAAGAAATGAGTACCTAGTCCCATGAAGCATTGGTTTTCTTTTACAATAACTAAATGTCTAAAGAGTAGTAGTTAAGGCTAAGTTACTTTGGTTACTAAGAATCAAACCCATGATGTGAAAACCCCAGGAATATTAAAATTGAGATTCATGGGGCTGAAGAGATTGCTCTGTTTGAGAGCTTGTACTGCTGCTCTTCTGGGGCACCTGAATTTGGTTTCCTACATTTCCACTGGGTGGCTCACAACTGTCTGTAAGTCCAGATCCAAGAGCACCAATACCTCTTCTGGCCTACAAAAGCATCTCTCTCTCTCTCTCTCTCTCTCTCTCTCTCTCTCTCTCTCTCTCTCTCTGTGTGTGTGTGTGTGTGTGTGTGTGTACAAACACATATTTTAAAATCTCTTTTAAAAAGTGAGATTTGTGGTGAAAATGAGTGTTCAAGAGAAATAAATGTCAGTCAGAGTTCTAACTATAACTGGGTGGAAAGTGTCAAAGAGAGCTGAGAAAAGGATGCTTTTAAAAGAAGTTGTAAATTTACACAAATGTAAACTAGAGCTGAGAGCCGGGAAGAGACACTGCTAAAACTGGAAACAGTGAACTCATGGGAGGCCATATATCTTGGGTTTGGAAGATATGCTGATAAGACTATCATTCTCATTGGCTTGCAAGGATGTGCTCTTGTTGGAAGAAAGAGAAAAGAATGCACAAATGTGGGAATATATTAAAAGTAGACAACAAACAGGCCAAGACGTCAAAGTGACAGGTCTCTACTTCTCCATGCACTTGGTTATTGGAACAACACTTCCCATGTAAAATCCATGAACCACTCTTTCCACCTGAGCTGAAGTCTCTGCTTAGTCTCTAAGCCACCCTGTCATCAGTCTGTCAAGACAGGAGCTTATCACTCATTTCCATTTGAGACAGACTATTCCTATTATTAGTGACAATATCCAGTTCCCATCCATTGTCCTTTTCCTAAAATGTGGCTATTTCTCTCAGCATCTTGGGCCATCAACTAGGTACTCCAAGAATCTTGCCACACTTGTGTTTGGCTAGGAAGTCAATTAGAGTCATTCTGGAAGTCAATCTGGAATTAGGGCCCTGACATCGCATGTGCATAGGTAACACATGTGAACCTCCAAGCTTTATCATGGTAGTCTCTTCCTGCTGTACATCATGCTAGTAAATTCTGATTTGCTCTAAAGAAACTCATTATAATCACTCTAGTGTCTCTTAATCCATTCCTCCAACTCTGCCATGGCAGAAGTGACACTAGGGCTGTGTATCCCAACTTAACCAAAGAGAATGAGAATTCTAACAAAGCTAGGGGAACTTTCACCAACTCTCCATGTGAGTAATCCAGTCTAGAAAGTCAGATGGGAACACATTTTCCCCTGATGTTACATGATTCAGTAGTCTACAATCAAAAAGGCCTGAGAGATGATAACTTGCTTTTTTGTGCATAGATGGAGAAATAGTGGCCCAAGAAATATAACAACCCATCCCCAAATCACACAGCAAAATAATGAGGACTAGAGTCCTTGGACTGGAGTCGTATGGATTTGTTATTTATTTATTTTCACAATATGGTATCTTTGAGGCTCTGCACACATCAACTCTTTCCCATATGGTGAGTATCATCAATGTTGTCAGAAATGAGCTGTTCAAGCCAGGGTCATTGGGCAACATTTGGAAGACTCACCTTCACATCCAGCACGTGCAACTCTACCCTCACCAAATTCTCCTCTTCAGTAAACATTTCAATCCTGTTGACGTGGCTGAAGTCAGCTAAAAGAGCCACCAGATTGGTTTTGGTGTTTATGACATGGCTTATGCCATACCGGGGACCAACCAGAAGAGTCACTTCTGAGCGCTTCTCAGCCTGCTGAGGAAAGAGAATGACACAATATTTCAAAGCCCAGACTTCTGAAGCACTATGTAAATCTCAATCTGAGAGCCCATTTTCATAAGATCATATTGCTTTCTTTAGAAAGTTTTTCTGGGTCACACTGTACTAAATTGTCCAATTAGAAGGACTCATATATGAGTTTATGGAGGTGCTGATAAATTATGAATAACATAGAAAGTAAACACTATCATGATACAATATATTTATAAACAGCAGAAGCTTTTAGAAGTGAGACTTGCGGATTTTTCCCCTTCTGGCTCAGTGATCGAGAAGCCACCATTGTTAAGAGTCCTTTGAAGAAAGGAATTGTTTCTTTGCATTTCTTTTACAGGGACTGCTACAGCAACAATATTTGGTTTGAACATTTTTCATGCTATCTTCAGACTGTGGCAGAGTCAGGTAGGATTGAAGACCAGGAAAGATTCCAAGCCTCTTTGTTTTTTGTCATCAGGGACAACTTCTTGAAGACAAACTGTGCCGTGACATTTGGCAGGCCTCTGTGGCTCCAGAGAGAAAGAAAGAAAATGAAATTACCACTAAAGTTGCCTTGAATACACGGCCCCCATATAGTCGCAGGTCACTGAGGAACTTGAGATAGTGGACCTTGGCTTGCAACGCAGACAGCTGAGGAGAGAAAAGAAAGCTCAAATGTGGACTACTGTGGGTGGGGCCCTTTCTGCTATGGAAATAAAGGTACAAGAGAAGGATTTTTTGTTTGAGACATAGTTTCATGTATCCTAGTCTACCCTCAAACTTGCTATTTAGCCAAGGACGAACTTAAAATTTCTGATCCTCTTGCCTTCAATTCTAGAATGTTGGAATTACTGGTGTGTGTCATCATGCCAAGTTCATGCAGTGCTGGGTTGGAATCCAGGGCTCTGGCTTCTCTACCAACTGGGTTTCACCTCCAGCCCCAAAGGAAGCTTTTATTGCTGGGGCATGGGGTGTGAGAAGGACTCTTCAGTGGGACGGGTAATAAATTGTTATATCCTGGGTTTTCTGGTGACAGACTGCAATTTGACATCAAGATTCAAACTTTATTGCTTTTGGAGGTGTGTGTGTGTGTGTGTGTGTGTGTGTGTGTGTGTGTGTGTGTGTGTGTGTGTGTGTGTGTTTGTGTGTGTTTGTTGGGGTAGGTACAGGAGTACAGACACATAATTATTCAACAAGTGAGAACAAAGTGAAACATTGCTCCCTGAAATGTCTGCCCACTGGGGTGTTACAATAGGTGAGGGACACTTTCTAACTGTGATTAAGGGCAAAGGAATGTGGCATGTGGTGTGTAAATTCTCCAACGACACAGGAGACTCACCTGTGCATAGAATTTGTAAGGGTATTTCAAATCTCAAGTTTCTTCCACTCTTTTCAAGTTTCCAGGGAGAATGAACTTTCTGAACTTCAACCACTGGGAAACTGTCTGAACCGGCTGTGTAAATCCTTGTTTTGTTAATTCAACTCTGAGAATCTGTTGAGAATTTTCTGAGTTGAATTACAAATATCCAGATAGACCAGATCTTTATAAGGACTTCAAAATTGTAGGCTTTTATATCTTTTAAAAAAGAAGAATTTCACTAGAAATGTGCCCTTGTTTCATATCAAATGGACAAGGAATGTTTATAAGGGTGAAAATTTCAACAAGGTGTAGATGGTCATCATTAAGTGGCAAAGACTGTGAAATTGTTTCAACCATGCATGTCTTTCCAACTCTTGCTAACTATAATGAGAGGTATTACCCTTTGTGTAGTTGGGATTTTACACTATTCATTTACTCTAGGCCTTGTTAAAAACCCAAAACAATATAAGCAAACCACTCACTCATGGCTGGAAATACTAGTTTTTATAGGAAACACACACACACACACACACACACACACACAATTGGTACACGATAAATGATAGAACAAACTAATATTGGTGGTTGCCAAATAATTATTACAAGACCAGTAGACCAGGCTTGGGAAATAAAGCAAATCAAATTAGTTAACAGAAATCAATTTGGGGCAAATAAGAACAAAAACTATAGAGTCAAATTGTGTAGGTGTGTGTGTGTGTGTGTGTGTGTGTGTGTGTGTGTGTGTGTCCATGTATGTGAGGTTGTGCATGTATATTAGCACATGTGTGCATGGAGGACAGAGGACAACCTCAGGAGTGATCTTTCAGAAGCCAGCCACCTTGTTTTATTGGAAATGGTATCTCATAGGCCTGAAGTTCACTAAGTAGGCTAGGCTGACCAGTGCGTTCCAGTGAGCCCCGGTGAGCCTATGTCCATGTTCCCAGCTCTGGGATTATTAGTGTTAGTCACCACATGCAGCATCATTACATGGGTTCTGGCACTGAATTCACGTCCTTCTGCATGTATAGAAAGCACTTTACCAACCGAGAAATCTCGTAGCCCCGGGAATCATAAAACACTTGACCTGTGGCATCTTGCTATTTTTCTGAAGCTGGGTACTCACAGTGAGGTGAGAGGAAACATTTTCCTTTGAAACTGGAAAGGGAATGTGGCTGAGAGTGCACTGAACTTGATTATATGTTAAAAAAAAAGTTTATGGGTTGAGGCCTTATAAAAATGACAGAAAATAGAATACTAAGACCATAGAACTACCCACATGGATTGTGAATTGTATTGGGGTCAGTCAAGTTTCAATAGCCCATATCAGGTGCAATGTGTACTCAGGCTGTTTCCGACTTTATAGGCTCAGAGATTTAAGACTTCTTGTCTTTCTACTTACTGGAATCTTCTCTCTGTTATTACTTCTAAACCTCACCTTTCTTTTCCTGCCAAACAGTATACTTTTAAATGGTCTTTGTGTGTCTCCTATTCGATGAAAACAGAAATAAAAACAAGGATTTTTTAACTTCGATTTCTCTTCCTATTCTAGGATTTAATCTAATGCTTGTCACTGGAAATGGTGATGGTAGTGATTTTGGTCATTAGGGCATATTTGGCAATATCTGGACGTATTTTTTCGTGTAATAATTTAGGGAGTGGTTACACTGGCATCTGGTCAGAATAGATCAAGGATGCTGCTTCGTATTTTACAACACCCAGCATAGCACCCTTGTGTCTTGGCAAGGAATAATCAAATGTCCACAGCTCGCTGGGAGAGAATCCTTAATGTAATGAATACAGGGACTGGTCTCCAGGACCCCTTTCTGTGCATTTAAGTTAGTTTGAGCAGTAACCAATCACGGGATGAAAATGTCCAATCTTATCTTGTGATTTGATCCCCTGACTGCAAAGTCCCATGTGCATATCCCATGCCTCCTGTCCCATAAAATATGTAGCTTCCAAGTTAGGAGAAAGAAATAGATTTCTAGAAGGATTGGCAGTCTTTGTTCCTTTTAGATGCATGCGAATAGTGTATGGAATTCTAGAAATACGGTGTGCCAAGTGTGTTCTTCACGGTCTAATTTTAAATGATTCTTTGAATGCATGCAAGCCTCTCTGCTTAAAATCTAGATTCTATTAAGATGTAACTGGGATACCTTTTTACCCGGTGGTACCAAGTTTTGATTTGCTTTGACAAGGTGGGAGAGTGCTTTCTTGATGTTCTTCTCTTTCATGCTCTGCAGCACGGCAGATGGAAGAAATGTCTCTAGTCCCCATTCTTTCCTGTAACAGAAAGCACACCATTTACTTCCCATTCTCATGATGATGACTTATGCTAGACCGAATTATACTCTGCTGTTGGTCAGAACAAACGGACTCTTGGTAAAACAGGGTGGCAACTTTTAATTTACATGTAGGAAAGACACTGTTGGGTCAGTGATACATATGTGCATATTTAAAAGAAAACACACATATTCCTCACTCTGTAGAAAGATCCCTAACAATGGATATTGAAGAGTCATTTTGTTTAACCAATTTCCAAGTCTCTTAAATCCATCTTATATCCAGATATTTCCAATATGTTTTCTTTGCCCTCCTCAGCTTGTCCTTACTATCTTCATTGATTGTGCATGCCTGAGGGCTACTTGTGTCTTTATTTTAACAGACACACAGACACACAGACACAGACACAGACACAGACACAGACACAGACACAGACACAGACACACACACACACACACACACACACACACACACACACACACACACACACACACACACGGCAGTGCTAGGGCCCTGAGACCAAGGGTAGAACCAAACATGGCTGATCAAAAACAATATCACCACCACCACCAAACCCCAAAAGTCAATGAAATGAATCCTAACCATATTCTGTTATACTCATAGATTGGTGTCTAGCCCAGTCATCATCAGAGAGGCTTTCTCTGGAAGCTGATGGGACTAGATGCAATACCCACAGCCAAACATTAGGCAGAGCTCAAGGAACCCAATGGAAGAGATGGAAGAGGGCAAGGAAGGATTGCAGGAGCCTGAGGGATTGAGAATACCAGGAGATCATGGCCCATAGAGTGTACTAAGCAGAGCTCATAGTGGCTCTCAGAGACTGAGGTGGAGCCTGCACAGGTCTGACCTAGGTCTGCTGTATATGTGTTATGGCTGAATAGCTTGGTGGTCTTGTGGGATTCCTAACAGTGGGAGTGGGGATGTCTCTGACTTTTTTGCCTATTTTGGAGACCCTTTCTCTCCTACCGGGTTGCCTTGTCCTGCCTTGATATGAGGGTTTGTGCCTAGTCTTATTGAACTTTGTTATGCCATGTTCAGTTGATATCTTTGGGAGGCCTGCTCTTTTCTGAAGGGAAACAGAGAAACAGTGGATTTGGGGGAGAGGGGAAGTGGGCGGGGTACTTAGAGGAATAGAGGAAGGGAGGCTCTGGTCAGGATGTATTGTATAAGAGAAGAATAAAGAAAAAGAAATCTTCAAAATGAAAAGATAAAACACACATAGAAAATGCATATTTATGCGTGGGGGTGGCACCAAGGCAGGGACCCAAGGCTTTATTCATGCTAGTGAATTCAGCCCTGAATTATTATCTTAAATAAGTGTTTTTCATATCATTGTGTCTTTTCAAATATGTTCTTTGAGGGTTTTCTACAACATGTTTTGAACACAATGATCCCCACTCTCTCATATTCCCAGATTCACCCCTTCTTTGTCCACCTAGCTCTGTGTACTCCCCACCCCCACTTAATACATGCAGACTAATTTGCACTGTCCAGATATTACTGGACATGTGTTCTTCCACTATCATATCTATATGTCTGATTTTCACACTCAGATCACAAGTTCCTTGAGGGTCAGGATTATATTTTACACAAATTAGTGCTTTCTACTATCTGATGCAAATTCTATTTACAATGCTCACTCAATATTTGATAGAACTGATTGCTGCCAAAACTGTTGCAGACTGAAGATTTCCAGTGATGCCAGCTATCTCTGAGAGGTTTTGGTCTACACAATATTCTACTTGGGAAGAAGTGGATAGACAGTAGGGGCAGGAAGGTGTGCTAGTGTCCTAAAGATAGGGTCTCTCACTGGCCTGAAACTCGGGAAATAAGCTAGGCTTGCTATTTAGTGAGTCCCAGGCATCCAACTCTGTCTCTGCCTTACCAGTGCTGGGATTACATGCACATATCACATGCATGGCCAGCTTTTAAGCATGGGGTGTGTGGGTCAAATTCTGATTCTTATGCTTACACAGCAAGCACTTGAGTGACTGAGTTGTATCCCCAGCCCCTCCCCAAAGCATTTTAGTTGTCTGAATATGTTCGATAGTTTGTAGGCACCTTTACAAAAGGCAGCCCATTTTACCTGTACCTAAGAACTTTAGATAGTAGAAGGAAAATGTGAATGTGTCCAGCTGATATTGAGATCTGTTTGTGAACAGTCTCTCAGACTACAGTCATTATGCATATGCCACAGGAAAAAGGGATAGACCACTAAGGGCAGCTTTTTTATTATTTAGGTGGCAATAGGTCAATTTATAATTGATAAAACAGTGGCATTGGGGGCAGCCAGTTGGAGTTCTATTCTTCCCCAACCCAGGCTCAAGAGCCTGCTGAGAAAAGTCCCCAGGTTAGGTAGTATGGCATCATAATTACTTTACAAGCCGTCACTGGGAAAGTGCCTTTGGAAAGTAGGATTGGATTTATTTGTTCATATTTTCAGTGCAGAAGCTGAGAAATCTAAGGCTTTTTAGCATGGTGTGGAGATCTGCATTAAGTCTGGCCATAAGGACTGACACATGAGTTCACCTTTTGTTTTCACAAAGAGCTGCTGGGATGAAGTAAGTGGTATTTGCTTTAGGATAGAGTATCTCTTGCTGAGATACTGAGTGCTCCCTCTTAAAGGATGACCCTTAAATAGATTCATCAGCTGGAGGCAATACAAAACATCTATTTTCTAAGAAAAGAGGATCTTTCTTGGCCAAAGAGGGATGCTGGTGGGAAAATGGCATACTCAGCAAGAAAAGGCATCCAAAGTTTACAAACAAGATGTGCTTCACAGTGTCAACTTGGTTGTGTGACATCTTTGCCAGCCACTTCACAGGTTTTTTTTTTCCTACACAAATATCAAGATACTATGCTTCCTGATTGTGGCATTTTTAAAGATTTATTTTATCTTATGTGTATGAGTGTTTTGCCTGAATGTTTGTATGTGCACTAAATGCATGCTTGATGCTCACAAAGATGCCAGTTTACACTGGGACTGGAGTTACAGATCTTTGTAAATCACCATGTGGGTGCTAGGAACCAAACTCAGATCCTCTGCGAGAGCAGCAAGTGCTCTTAACTCTGAGTCATTTCTCTGGCTTACTTTTTCTTTTTGACAAGGTCTTATGTAATTCAGGTTGGCTTCACACTTGTTATTCTCCTAACTCAGAGTCCCTCGATGCTAGGATTATAGGTGTGAGCCACCAGGCCCAGCTGATCTCCTTCTGTGAAGACACTTCAGAAAAGGTCGCTCTGTAACAGTGGTTCTCAACCTTCCTGATGCTGGGATCCTTTAACACAGTTCCTCATGTTGTGATGACCCCACCATAAAATCATTGCATTGCCTCTTCCTAACTGTGACTTTGCACTGTTACAAATGACGGCAGAGATATCTGTGTTTTCCAATGGTCTGAGGCAACCTCTGTGAAATGGCCATTTGACTCCCTAAAAAGGGGGTCACGACCCACAGGTTGAGAACCACTACTCTATAAACACTCTGGGAAGAAGAGGGGACTCTACAGAGGCAACTGTGCCCACTGTTTGTTCTACCAGACTATTAAGACAAAAGAACCTCTAGGAAAGGCATTCTTCCGGGACTATCACACTGGAAGAAGGCAAAGGCTGAAGCATGGTCCCATGCAGAGGAGGAACTTGCCTCCTAGGAAGCAATTTCACACAGTCCCCACAATTTATCATAACACCATGCAATGGAGACCAGACAATGATGAGTAAATGGTGGGTTGGACGACATTTTTGATCAAGATTGCTGAGTTACATATCCCTGTTGCCCTCTATTAAAAACCAAATCTCTATTTAAATCTAAATCACATGTCAAGGCAGACTTGGGGTTCAGCACAGCCATTCTTTGTTCCTCTTTTCAGTTCTACCACATGAAATGAATCTGCTTTCTTCTCTTTTCATATTACTTGTCTTTTGAATTGGTGTACCCTAGAGAGGTGGCCAAACCTAACTGGGCTCTAGCTACAATTCAGTCTAGCACACAAACTAAGGCACAGAGAGTGGTTCTACTGCCTGGGATTTAACCCTGCTCTACTCCCACCCCTGTCCTGTGACTTGGGGAAGTAACAAGCAACTTAATCACTTTGGATCTCGCTTTACCCATTTATCTTTGAATCAAGTCCGGTGTGCCAAATGTGCTGATACCAAATTTGTCCTCATTCTGGGATTCCCATCTCAGGAAGTTGCTAGGCTTGGCCTTGCACTCAGTCTGTAGCACTAGAACTTAGGATTCTAACTGCCTCAGCTTCATGAGTAGTTAAAGTTACAGTCCTGCACCACCAGGCTCCACTGTTTGTTTATCTTGGTGTTTTACAGACAAAATCTTGTTATGTGGTCCCAGCTGGTCTTGTACACATAGAAAGCCTTCTGCCTCACTATGCTCCATTGCTAAAGTTGATGGGATGGAAGTAGTGAACTATCATTCTAGGGCTCACACATTATTTCAAAAATACTTTCACTTTGCCTGCAATTTTCTAAAGGTGGGTAAAGTGATAATGGATCTCTTCTACTATAAAAGACAAAATATTGTATATTTTGCCACTAGTTTACAAATAGTCGGCCACGAACAAGATGAACTCTACAAACAGATACACAAAAGTAAAGAAAAACCCACAGCCTCTCACTGCAGTAAGTGTGAAAACTTACTCAATGTATTTGAGGGAGATTTTCTGCGTCTGTTTGGTGGTGACAGTGGCGATGTACATTTGTAACGCGGCCAGCCGCAAGGCAATGTCGTATTTCAGCTCGGGTCCAAACCGCTCCTGAACGACGTCGTTACAACTCTGTGAAGAGACCAGCAGAGGGCGCAGTTCATTAGAGCATGGGCTGCCTTGTGAGCCCCTTTAGAGGAGCAGGTGACATGCATTCCCCCAGCGTTTCAACCTTCACTTCTGAGGCACTGAGGCTAAATGTGGAAACATCTCCACTGTGCTTCTTGGAGCCGAGTCAGCATTTAATTGCACAAACACAGAGACCACACAAAACATTTAACAGTCATCGACAAGCTGTTATTTAAATATTTAGCTTTTTGTAAAAATAATTAGGAATTTAGGGATGGAATTGCCAAACACAGGTGCTGCAGCTGAACACAGAAGCACGGTGGAGGAACGTGGCTTTTGCTGCTGGATTTGGAATCCTGGCTTCCAAACTTCGTTCATTTCACACAAGATGTGGCCTTGGGCAAGTTCCTAACTTGACGGTGCCTCAGTTTTCCTTTCTCTAAAATGGAGTGGTGGTGTTTTCTAACCACAGGGTGTTGTAAAGACTAAAATAGTTAAACTGTACTTGGAAGCTGTAGGCACATTTCTAAAAATTTATTTATGTTATTCTTATTCTTACTTTGTGTGGAACTGGGGGTTGCAGTCCTGGATTTGCCAACAATAGCTATCATGTTTGCAAGCTTACCATTTATTTGAACTCTTGCCCTTGGTTTATTCATCTGTGAGTGGGACTCATACGGACCACTTCACTAGAGCTGCTTGAGGATTATAAGAGATGAGATTTATCACAGGGCATTGGTGTGTGTTGTAAGGGTAGCTATTAAAACCTTCCATTCATTTCAATGGCTGCAGCCCTCCCATTTCAAATGTGGGAATCAGTCCATGTCTCTTGGAATCAGTTTGTTCAGCTCACAGAGTTTGTGGCTGGGGTCAAAATGTAGGCCATGCATCGTATTATACCTTATAGTTTCAACTACTTGTGAGGTTGTATAGGTGGATGTCTTAGCTGTTCTATTGCTGGTCTAAGTATCACAAACAAGACAACTTATAGAAGGAAGAGTTTATTGCGGGCTTACAGGTCAGAGGGTGAGTGCATGAGCATCATGGCAGGGAGCATGTTAGCAGGCAGGTAGGCATGGTGCTGGATCAGCAGCTGAGAGCTCACATATTATTCAAAGGAGGCAGAGAGCTGACTAGCAATGAGGGCTTTTGAAAGCTCAAAGCCCACTTCCAGAGTCTCACCTCCTTTTACAAGGCCACACCTCCTAATCCTCTGAACGGTTCCACCAAACAGGGAGGAAGCATTCAAATACATAAGCCTATGGGGGACATTCTCATTGAAACCATCGCAGTGAACTACAAATTCAAGGCTAGCTTGAGAAAAATCACCAGACTTCATTTCAACCAACCAAAGTGGCTGGGTATGTGTTAAAAAATGTCAAGGTCCCACCTGACCACAGAGACTAGACTTGAATAGTGTATTTCTCTCTCCTGTTATAAGAAAGTTGAGAGCTGAGAGCGGGAGGAACATGCAGACTATGTAAACACATTGTGTATGTGTGGTGACTGATTTTCATATTGGAAACTTGGTTCTAGTTTGAGAAAAACCTATCCCCTTTTTTACATCCGTATTGAATTCTTTGCCTTGTCTCAAGTAGACAGCAAAAGGAAACAATGCTGCATTTCTTTTGCTTCCTTTGTAAGAGAAGTTCATTAGCAATCACCTCATGTACGGATTTTATAAAGTTAGGATCATGGACCACCTCATGGCTGCTGTATATAATATTTAAACACTACATCCTTGGCACATCTTACACTTTGCATCTCTGTACATGGATGCATATTTCTCAATCCACTGCTTCACTGTTGAGCAAGTCCAGTTGTTCTCCCAACCCATCCCCAAAAAGGTCTTTCACTTTGATTCCCTGAAAAATCTTAAAGCTCCCCGGAACACCCAGCAGCTTGTATTTGAAGTGGGTCTGTCAAGCAACAAGACCTAGCATGCTTGGGGCATACCCTCCAAAACAATTGAAAGCTGCCGCTGTGTTTTGTTTATTTTGGTTTTAGCAATAATGCCCAAGTACTTGAGGCAGTCAATCCTGGCTCCAACATGTTAACAGCCTAGATAAGGTTGTTTTATACAGCCCTCTAAGAGTAAGAGAACCTGAAGCCCACAATGTGCTATGTGCCTGTGTGTGCTCACAAGCTTAGATGCACATATAT
Organism: Cricetulus griseus; assembly: GCF_003668045.3. Lineage (NCBI taxonomy): Eukaryota > Metazoa > Chordata > Mammalia > Rodentia > Cricetidae > Cricetulus > Cricetulus griseus. The sequence continues at coordinate 102,247,333 of NC_048604.1, forward strand.
GTATGGGTGCACAGGCATATTGTGCCTATGTGTATTAAGTCAAAAGACAACTTTAGATGCTGTACTTCAAGAACCATCCACATTTATTATTATTATTTTATATTTAGACAGCATCTTTCACTGCCCTGGAATTTACCAAGGTTAGGCTAGGCTAGCTGACTGGCAATCCTCTAGGATCTACTCGTCTTTACTTCCCTAATGCTGAGACTTCAAGAATGTGCTATGTCTTACTTTTGCTTAATGTGTGCTCCTGAGATCAAATTCATGTCTTTGTGTTCTTTATGGACTGAGCTATTGCTCTAACCCTAGACTCTGTTTTTTGAGAAGTCATTTTGTCAAATAACTTTTTTGAAGAGTGCATCTTCATAAGGATTCAAAACAGAATGTGTGTGTGTGTGTGTGTGTGTGTGTGTGTGTGTGTGTGTGTGTGTGTGTGTGTGTAGAACTTAGCTATAAAAGCCCAGATTTGATGGTAGGCTCTGCCACCTACCAGTATAATTTACTTTAGCCATGACATGTTAGTTTTCTCATCTAAAAAATGGGTGAACTCTGAAGAACAATTAACTTGAGAGTGAACTAATTTGCAAAGCCGATGTGATAGCTCTAAGGTGATTAATTCACAAATGATTCTGTTATATAAACACCAGCCATTATTGCTACTTTTCCAAAGAACTCTGTTCTGAATCATTTTTTCCATTGCTGTTGTACCTTGCTGTGGTTGTTTCAATAAGAATGGTGCCCATAGGGCCATATATTCAAATATTTGGTCTCCAGTCAGTGCAACTATTTAGGAAGGATTAGGGGGAGTAGCCATGTCAGGGTCGGTGTATCATTGAGGATGGGCTTTGAAATTTCAAAAGCCCATGATGTTCTCAGTGATCTCTCTCTTCTTTATGCTTGTGGATCAGGATATAAACTTCCAGCTACTGATCCAACAGAATGCCTACCTGCCCACTACTAAGCTTCCCACCATGATAGCATGAACTCTCTGAAAATACAAACAAGCAATACAAGCAAGGCCCAATTAAAAAAAAACTTTGAAATAAGTTGCCTTGGCCATGGTGTTTCAGTACAACAATAGAACAGTAACTAAGATAGTTGCATGTAAACAGACTTTTGCGTGAATCATTTGACAAGGCAATTAGTCACTTAATTATTATGTAATTAGTTAAGAATGACCCTGGAGATCTAGTGTGCAATATGAATTACAGGTATATAAGTGTATGTGTCTGTGTGTGTGTGTGTGTGTGTGTGTGTGTGTGTGTGCCAGAGAGAGAGAGAGAGAGAGAGAGAGAGAGAGAGAGAGAGAGAGAGAGAGAGAGAGAGAGAGAGAGGAAAGAGCTATTAATCATCTTTTTATTACTCTTAAATATATTCCTTAAAATACCGTCTTTGAAGTGAATAGAAGCAAGTATTTTGCTAAGTAGAGGTCCTAATAGGACCCACTGTAGGCCTATAAAATGTCCATTTGTGGTTAATATATGCTTAAGAGGAAAGAAATACTATTAACATCTTTGCAAAGATTTTGGTGGTTCATGGGTCACATCCTGTTTACTAATTGGCATAAACAACTTTTTTCTGAATAAAGAGTAGACACGGCAAACATCAGCAAGCATACTATCATTATGAATTAGAATAGTCTGGATTGTTAGAGTTTCTATTAATATATATGCTAAAATTCTGTAAAAGATCTCATGGGCTATTAATGACTCAGAGATAAATACATATTATCATCCTGAAATCTGTTTGCATCTTCATGCTTCATCTGGCCAGTGGTGACTGTCCTCATTAGGAGTCTGCTAAGTTAAATTGATTCTGCTTTTGCAAAGTGCTATGCATGGCTTCTGCTTCCTCTTCTGTTCTCCAGGCAATTTCATTGCATCTTTGTAGTACATAAAAATCAACACAGGCACACAGGAGACCTGTTGACTTCTAGTAGACAGATGTGTTATTTTAGACGCACCACACATTCTGTGATGCAGACATTTCCAAGTAGAGTCTGAGGCAAAAACGTTCATTTCCTATTCTCTGAGGGAGAAATATAAGATGATAGTCCCTTGATTTTCGTCTCCATTGCCCATAGTATATGGCTATTCATCTCCCCTTCTGCCTATTCCTTTAAGAAGTAGATAATCCACCACCCACATGAAAACCAAGGCAGGAAAACAGAAATATCATCAGTCTTTTTCTTCCAGTCCCCAGGCAAGCTCTCCAGACAGGTGGTTTTATTTTTGAGGCCAGTCCTCTGGTATAAAAGATGTCTTTCAAATGAGAAAACTCTTCATGCATTTTATTTGAGCAGACATGCCTTAACCAAAACATAATGCTCTTCAGAGGTACGTCTTGTCTCTGTTCCCCAAGACAAGCACAACCATGTTTTTCCCCTTTACAAAGGCAATGGACTTCTTGTGGTGTTAAAACAGAAGCTGAATGGTTTGAAAGCACCATCCTGTTGATCACGATGAGAATGTAATTATAGAGAACATCCCGTACCTGTATTTCACTGTCTACAGCTTTATACTCACAGGTACCTGGAGCCATTCATTTGCAACTAACTAGCTAATAATTGTAGCACATGGTCTTATCGGAGGAGACCCAGCCTCTGAGTGATGCTCAGCAGGAGTATGGGGAAGATGCAGTAACCAATCAGCTGAGAATCAAACTCTTTGTTTAATGCAGTCATAGTTGGCTGGGTTTCCAGGCCTATTGGAAGAACAGAGGCCATTGTTGCCATGTCAGGGGTGCATGTGACCTATATTTAACATTGAGAAAACCCAGAACATGATAGTCTCACTGTTTAAGTTGGAAAATGCAATATACATTTTATATTATTTTTTATAAATAGGGCATATATACTGAACTGGATTGGACTTACCTTGGAGATGCAGAACTATCTTTATGAACATTAGTCAACCTCTTGAGCTAAAAAAAATTTCTTTTTCAAAGACCACACCAGTGGGGAAAATTACTGGGCTCTTTTATGAGGATCCCTATGCAATAGAATGTACTCAAATATCCTGCTTCTTTTTTCCTCTGACTTCATTTCTGATCTCTAGGGCTTACTGCCACTTAATACAAACATGCCTAATTTTCCATGTCTATCTTGTATGTATCTGTCTTTCACCTGATATCTACTTTCTCTTGGCTCATTTTATCTCCTTTTTTTGTGTATGTGAAAGTAAAAGACAAGCTTACAGACACTTTGGGTGACTGATTCTATTACTACACATTAAACAGATCCTGTTTTGAGATTTTCTTTTTCTTTTTATGTTTATGGGTGTTTTTCTTATTTGCATGTCTATATACCACATGCATTCAGTGCCCATAGAGACCAGTAGAAGTCATTAGATCCCTTGGAACTGGAATTACAGTTGGTTGTTAGCTGCCATGTGGGTACAGGAAATCAAATTCAGGTCCTCTGGAAGAGTATCGAGTACTATTAACTTCTGAGCCATCTGTCCAGACCCAATGAATAGATTATTAGTGTTCACTCCAATTAAATCAGAAAATTTAAGTGAGAACAATAAAATGGATTCACAAAAATATAGGAACATCTAAATATTGAATCATATAAACTTATCCATATATATCTATACCAATACATTTTCTTTTAGACAAATAATTCTGGATACTCATCCCTGGGAGTTATACTGCATAATAAAATATAAGATAGACCATCTAGAGAAGCATCTATCTATCTATCTATCTATCTATCTATCTATCTATCTACCAATCGATCTATCTATCTCTTATAGTCTTACAATTCTGAAAATTATTAATTCCAATATTAATCATTATCATGGTGTCTCAGAGAAATTTAAGTACCAAAATGAATGAATAAACATATGGAAAAGGAAAAATTTTTATAGTATGCCAACTGATCAACAAAGAAGACATAATGAAATTAGCCATGTCATTTTAAATCATCATGATAACAATAGATTCAAGTAAGAATCACCAATTAATACTACTAATAAAAATTAGTGGGTGACAATTTGGTGCAATATAAGGTAATAAAAGTCACGAAATGATTGCCACAAACTACTTATTCATTATAAAAGAAAAGTTATTAATATTTACAAGGATACTACCCACATAAGAGTCAAAGTTAGCATCATAATTAAGGGGATAAACTGGCACCATGTGGCTCCTCATGTGCTACACTGAGAAGGGCACAGTCACTTATGTCATTCTTTGCAAATCATAACTTCAACCTAATCATGAGAAAATACTAGAGAAACCCAAATGGGATGATTTCTATAAAATTTCTGATTAGTACTTCTCAAAACTCAATGTCACAAAAATCACTGAAGGAGGAAAATGGATGGATCTGATTTAAGGGCATTAGAGAAATATGGCAACCAAACTACATGTAAAATTAAATTCCACAGTGAATTCTATTCTAGAAAAAAATGGTAGCATAAAGGACATTTGGGGGACAATAGGCATCATTTGGATATAGATAAAAGATGAGATAAGGACATGCATCGATGTCCTTTTTTGGTTTTGTTAATTGAACAGAGTTTATTATAATGAACATCCTTGTCATTGGAAAACACACAGCATATTTAATACAAAAAATAATACATGACTCAGGTAACTAGCTTTTATGTGTTGTAGAAAAATATGGTTTTTTTGTTTGTTTTCTGAGACAGGGTTTCTCTGTGTAACTTTGGAGCTTATCCTGGCACTCGCTCCATAGACCAGGCAGGCCTCAAACTCACAGAGATCCACCTGCCTCTGCCTCCGGAGTGCTGGGATTAAAGGCATGCGCCAACAATGCCTGGCTGAAAAAATATGTTTGTGCACGTGAATTTCTGTGATGAAAGAGAAAAGGAATATGTACCTGCATTAAATATAAAGTACACATGAAACAATAATAACAATTGATGAATCTGGATTGAGGGTGTAGATTACTCTTCTTGAAATCTTGAAATTATCTCAAAACAAATATAGAAATGTAAAGAGTACCACACACATACTTTATGATTTATTGAACTTAGGGTGAGTGACAGAAAGAAAAACAATGAAAGAGGCAATTTATGTTCACTTCAAAAGTCATATAGACCAATCTAAAGATTTTACCTACCTGAACATAGAGATACTCAAAAGCAACTGGATCTCTCCTTAACAGGTCAATGGGATCCTTTGGGACAAAACTGATCCGGAAAAGACACCTCATCTTATGGGAGCTGGGCCTCTGTGTCACCTGGAAGACCAAGCACCTCATTTAAGAACACACTGGTGATGACTGAGAAAGGGGCTGAGATCCACAGAATCAAAAATCCTCTTTCTTTTTAGACATAGAGTAAAGGATTACCAGCCTAAAATCCACACTGCCAGAGAAGCTAATAAACAAGGAGGACCCTGGAGAAGGGAAAAGGGACAAGATCTCCTGAGCAAATTGGGAGCATGGGAAGAGGGGGGAGGGAGCTAGGAGAATGAGAAGGGGAGAAGAGGAGGGGTGCGGAGGACATGAGAGAGCAGAAAGGTTGAGTCAGGGGAAGAATTGAAGAAAACAAGAATGGAGATACCATAATAGAGGGAGACATTTTAAGTTTACAGAGAAATCAGGCACTAGGGAAATGTCTGGAGATTTACAAAGATGACACCAGCTAACAATCTAAGCAACAGAGGAGAGGCTACCTTAAATGCCCTCCCCTGATAATGAGACTGATGACTGACTTATATGCCACCCGATAACCCTCATCCAGCAGCTGGTGGAAGTAGAAGCAGACACCCACAACTAATCACTGAACTGAATTGGAATCTAGATGCAAAGAAGGGTGAAGAGCAAAGGGGTCAAGACCAGGCTGGTGAAACCCACAGAAACAGCTGACCTGAACATCGGGGAGCTCTTGGGAATGATCCAGACCCCAGGAACATGGGTTTCAGTGAAGAAACTTCAGAAATCTGCGGGACCTGTAGATGTACCTGTAGTAGTTCAGTACTTATCCCTAGCACAGGTGTGGACTTTGGGAGCCCATTCCACATAGAGGAATACTCCCTGAGCCAAGACACACAGCCGTGGCCCTAGGCCCTATCCCAAAGGACATGATAGACTCTGATGGAAGGCCTCACCCTCCAGGGGGAACAGAAAGGACATATGATAGGTAGGGTTCTAGTTGGGGGGTGGTAGGGGAGGAGGGGAGGGAGAGGGAACTGGGATTGACATGTAAAACAATCTTGTTTCTAATTCAAATAAAAAAAGGAAAAAAGAAATAAGTAAATCCTAAAAATAGTCCCCTTTCTTTCTACATGAACAAAATTCAAATTGACCTTTGTGGGAGGCTGGGGTCCCCAGAAGCAGATTCAGGGGTAAGGGTTTGTACATAATGGATTTGTTATGGGAATGTCCAAAGTAGAGACTGGGAAAAGAAAGAGAAAGCAGCACAGGAAATGAGAGATGATAAGAGTTCATACACAGAGCAAGATTACACCAATTCTTATCCTGTCATGGTTTCATTGTACTGGATGGTTCAAAGGTAGGTAGATGCTTTGTTTCAGGCTATTTGACTCATTTTGTTAAGTTTTGGATATGTAGCATCACAAACAGTTTTGAAACTTGGTTCACCTAAATCACCATAATGCTTCCCCATAAGGCCCATGTAGTAGGCCGAAGTTTGACGAGAACTGTAAAGGGAAAGATAGTTGTGGAACTTGCATTAGACTCAAGAACTGGTGGGCTGTCCACATCATTCTTTCACTGCCACAGGCTGGAAGTGACTTATTACATGTACCTGTGACCTTTTAATGGACCAGGGAATTTGAGGAGTCATCAGTCATAGTCCACTACCAATGATAGGACAACTGCTTGCTTAGCACACTTCAGGTGAGGTACCACTGACAAGTGTTCTATGCTGCCATTCAGAGCTCTTTAGTAGGATGGGGCTCCAGGTCCCATGGTGGAAACTAGCTTGATGAGACATTTCTATTGGCTCCCAATTTGCCCCATTCCCATATTCAACCCCTCTCCCAGTTTTGATCAGGGACCTCTACACATTCAAGTCTTTGGTTAAGGTTCTATTTCCAGGGGAACTTGGCTACACACTGAGCTTTCACTTGAGTGGCTTTGAATACAAGTGATGGTTCCCCTATGACATTGCACAAGGTAAGACATTTATTTCTAAGAGTGCTTTGACACGGGTTATTTTGCAAGTGACTCTAAATATGGCTATGTAGCTTTAAACCTGATGAAAATCATAGGTCAAGTTTAGATGCAGAAGTGGCAATCATTATGCATTGCAATTTTCCTAATCCATTACACCCTGTTAGATTCTGTCAAAAGAATAGTGCTATTCAAGGTAACTGATGTGTGCAGTGCTAGGTCTTGATTTTTGTTTAAAATTTATTTTCATTTTTAATTACATGTGTACAGGTGAGCATGGGTGCCCAGAGAGGCCAGAGGTGTCAGATCTCCTGGAGCTGAAGTTCTAGGCAGTTGTGAGTCACCTGATGTAGGTTTTGGGAATTGAACTTGGGTCCTGTAGAATAGTGCATGTTCTTAACTGCTGAGCTATCCCTCCAACCCCCCTCCACAAATACTCACATTGAATTATGCATCAAACAAGAAACACTTTAGCATGAGAATGCTTCCTGTCCTTCCACTCCCTTGGTGGTAGGTTTCTACTTCAGATGATGATGTCCTCTCGATCCCTCTTTCTAGAGTTATCTTTTCACTGAACTTTCATATGTAAGAGGACTTTGTGGATACTGAGATACTCAAGCAAGATGCTCAGCTTTGTTAAAGTTGAGACAAGTGAAGGTGGTATGTTGAATGCAGCAGGAAGCAGTCGGCTTGTCTCCCCAGAGAACAGATGGGGGTGGCATCTTTGGAACCAGCAATTGGGACACACTGGTAGATCACATATACATAGTGGGCAGGACTGGGGTAGTGATTGCAGGTTTCCAAAATTAGTCATAACTCTGCACCCAGAACTGAAGACAACATAGATGACTTTGATTTAATTTACATACTCTCAGGAATAATTTTGTTTTTAATGATTTTGAGGAGACTGGAGATCAAAACAAGCAAAGATGCCATTTGCAGTAACATAAAATGTCACTCTGCAGAGCTACATTCCAGTATCTGTCTGGCCTCTGAATGACAAATCTGGAAGAGCAACTGAAGGTCTATGACAGATTGGCAAAAGGGGGTTATCTCATTGAGGTGTCAAATGCATTAGAAAGGAAGTGCTTCCTTCAGGGAGGACCTGGGAGATAGAGAAGCTCCAATGAGAGGACTGGAAGAGGGCATTCTGAGACATCACCGGCTCTGCTTCCACCAGCAGCATCATTCTTGGGGTTACTTTACAGACCTGAGTGAGTGTCTCCTGTTCATGAAGCAACAGCAGCTTGGTTCCGGCCCCTTCGGTTCTCTGCTCCAGCATGAGTGAGAAGTGTTCAATGCCTTTGATAGACAGCTTCTCTTGCAGGGTTAAGATGACATCCTTACAGAGCAAACAGTGACACGAAGAGATCAAAATCAACAGTCCCTTTTATTTTTTACAGACTACCAGGGCCAGAAAGTATGCCATCTATTTAGGCTTTACATTCTGTAATGGAATACTGTCAATTGGCACTAAAATCTAATGGTGTTATGGGTGAAAAAGCCCAGAATTGAGGCTTTCTTCTCCTTGGCCCTTTCTGGTTTCTACTTTTTATGGAGTTCAAATATGAGAGGTAAGGCAAACAGCTGGAAGAGGAGTTTGGTGATCATATAAGGTTCCTTTTGTTAATATGTTAACATGTATGGGTGTTTTGCCTGCATATGTGATATGCAGCACTTACATGCTTGGTGCCCAGGGATGCTAGAAGAGGGCATCAGATTCTTGGAACTGGGGTTACAGACAGTTGTGAGCTACCATGTGGGTGCTAGGAATCAAAGCCAAGTCCTCTGGAAGAACAGTCAATGCTCTTAACCATTCAGCAATGTCTGCAGCCCTGTGCAAGGTTCTAAATTAGAAAGTTTTTTTTTAAACAGATGGAGGGCTAGTTTCAGTCTCCTCTTTTTAAAGTGAGAAACAATCAAACCAGCTCTCAAAGTGTTCTATTCCATGGACTAGTAAAGTATGGCCTATGTGCCAAATCTAGCCCACGACCCATTTTGTAAATAATGTTTTATTGTAACAGAGTCAACCCATCTCTTTATCGTTCATGGTTGATTTATTTCCCACACACTGCATGAACAGCATTGAGCCTGAGATGCCTGAAATAGCCAGCATTTCAGTTCTGCCCCCAAATAGTATGCTGACCCTGGTCTCCTCTTCTGATAGAACACCATGGTAGGGGTGAAGCTCCTGAGAAAATTCTAGTCTCTAATTCCAGTCCTCACGCTTATAATCTCTGCAGCACTGGGTAGTTATTTAACCTCTAAGTATCTCAGTTTCCCTACATGTAATTCCTTGGAATTGATATAGGAATCACATGCATTCATACTTACAAAACATTTATTATAATGCCATTTACACAGAGAGCACCACCACAACAGTATATGTTTATTCTACATCCCTGGGGAAGGTGAAATGAGCATGCTATGTCTGCAATCTTTTATAGGATTAAACATTTATAGTCAAAAGTGTTGAGTACACAAATAAAGGCTGTACTGCAAGGCACAGCTAGTCTCTGCAGCCTTTCATTTGTTCACAGATTTGAAAGTAGTAAATGATCCCTCATCAAGATAATTTTTAGTCAAGTTCTCAAAGTACTGTACATAAGGGCTTCTCAATGGGGGAAAATGATGTCCTATAGCAACATTTGGATATTTTGGGAGACATCCTTTGGTTGTCATAGCAGGTTTGGGGATGTCATTGGTATTGGGTAGGTGGAGAGTAGGGATGCTGCTAAGTGTCTTAACAATGCACAGGACAGCCACGGCAAATAATCATCTATTCCAAAACCACAATAGTTGGTTGCTAAGGTAGAAAAACCTTCCCATATATGAAGTTGGTTTTTGATGGAGTGTTGTACTATTTGAGTCTACTTTATGCCCTTTTGCCATTCCTTCAGGCCCCATTAAGACAAAATCCACAAATACCAGCCCCAAAGAATAACTGTTCAACCAAAATTACTTGATTGTGTTGAAAGTGATCTAAACTATTTCCTGCTTTATAGTTTTTTTTTTTGCACAAAATCCATGAAAGATAAACACAACCCAGGCTTTGTATGACTACATGAACACAGTTTTGTAAACCCTGGGGATTGGATAGTGGAAATGACCCTGATAGTTGCTCCATATTATTACTCCGTAATGAGAGTTTGGCAAAATGTATTCAGCAGTTATCACCTTCCTTTCATAACTGTACTATTTCTATTTTATGCCACCAACCAGTGTCTGTTGTGCTAACAAGGCTGTTAGGTACAAGATAAGATCACTTGAAATTTGTGTGAACTCTTTGCACAGTCCCTAGCTTCCTCATTGTTACCTGCAATCCACCAGGAAATCAAACTAAGTCTAGTGTGAGTTGCTATAATAAAGAAGCCAAAAGGAATGAACAATAGAACTTTTCTTCAGTTTAAGTCGTTTCTGGTAAGAAATGTACTCAAGTTTTAGCATGTCCTCAAGTGGAGGTAGAAAGTGTAATAGCAAAGACCAGAGCAATTGAGAACACAGAATAAGTCCATAAGGGCAGAGAGATTCACAGTAATATACTTTTTGTGCATGGGTTCCGGGGCCTAAAAACAACAGTCCATGGGTCCAACTGGTCATTCTCATTTGCTCACATAAAGTGTGTTCAGGGATGGATTAGCATTACCTAAGGAAAGATGTGGCTCTGCTGTGTCACTCTTGGGAAAGGACCTCTTAGCTCTTCAGTGGTCTGCCTGTCAGGAGTCATTATGCTGTCTCTAAAACCCTGGACCATAGCAGACAGTCTTTGCTAACAGTAGGCCACAAATAGTCTTGGGCATGCACTATCAACTTGACTTCTAGAGGGCCAAGGCACTAAGTCCAGGCATGTAATTTGTCAGCTGTATCTAAGTGACCAATCTCCAATAAAATATCTGGATACCAATACAAAGGGGAGTTTTTTGTAATCTATGTGTATAGCGTTATATCATTTCTGGGAGACTATAACACTGCCTGTAGGTATCCATGACTTTGGAAGCTGTCCTATGGGCTGACTTCCCTTCTTGAATCCAACATTTCACCCTCTGCTATAATGAACTAGAATGTGAGAGGACAAATAATTGAGTTCTAGGTGTTCTTCAAGAAGATCATTCACCCAAAAGGTTATCCAGAGGACCTCTCAATACCACCTCTCTGTGGCTCTTTTCCTGGTGCGATAAAATAATCCCATAATTCCTGTGGACAACGGATGGCCTCAAAGCACAAAATGGTTACTGTTCTTTCCAGAAAGAATTTGCTGACTCCCCTTTTAGTTGATTGATTATTGGATCAACAATCTTCTATCATACATTGGTATTGAATAGGAAAAAAGAAAAAAACCAGTTCATCAGCTGTCACCATTTCAAAGTAGTAATCTTATATGAAGGGAATTAGTATTTCATCTGGGACAATTAAGGATGACTTAGTGCTCCTACACCCATCTACTAATATTGTGCCTTCTACTGCCTACTGAATCACCATGTATTTAAGGCAATTTAAACCCAGCTGCTTGCTGGTATTATGACAATAAGAATGCACGGCAAGTGGGCTTTGTAGAACCGTTTGCACAGGTGAGATCTACTCTGAGTCCTTTTAAACACAGAGAATTAATGGTTGACTATTGATAGACATCTTAAACACAGACTTGATAGTCTCTTGCTGGATTATGGTACAGATCATCACTAGGTACATTTTTACCTCCATAAAATCTTTCTGACTGTGCCATTTGAAGAAAGCCTATTTTAGGCTGATGAGACATTAGGGAGCAATCAATTTCTGAACATACTTTTGTACAATAAAAAAGAAAGAATATGCACTTTTCTTTTCCAGGAAAGAAGCATGGAGGAAAGCCCATACACTTTGCTACAAAACCTATTATATAAAACTCACCGTGGCTCAGAAATCATGGGGTTGCATGGTGGCTCTTCCTTCAACCCACTCTTGAGAGGTAAGCCTCACTTCCAACTTGTTATGTAGCATTCTCTAGCAACTGGTTAAAGCAACCAAAAGTAAGTGCTGTCTTTACATTATTCTACCACTTATTTTCCCTGGACACCAAAAGTGGCAGATATTCAAGTAATAGTTAACATCCTAATCTTCTTGGTGGCTGATATTGCTGGGAAATCCTGTTGGCGTTGGACAGGATAGCAGCCTTCTTGGTAGCAGCCATGCTATTTTAATTAAGCTGTAGTTGCATTAACATCACTAGCTGTGGTGTTTCTTCATATACAGCATGTTATAGTGTTTGTAGCACCAATAGGGACACACAAAAACCCAGAGCCTTTTTTCCCATGTATTCTGTCTTGGTTTGATTTTACACATTGTGTACAGGTCCAGAGATTCAAATGTCATCTTACCTTGATGGAGGTGCTGCAGTCAAAGCGAAAGGATTTGGTCTGTCCATTTTCCAAATATACTTTCAAAACATTTGGCATAAAAAGAAGTGAGTTGTCTTTAACAGTTTCCTGTTTAACAACAGAAAAGAGGAATGGTGCCTGTGAAGGTCAGTTAAATTAGAATTTTATTCTTGGCAGTAGTGATACATGCCTATTGTTTATTCTTATCACAATATAGTAAACGATGAATAACCAAATGCTCAAAGACCAACCAGGTGTCCCTTTGGTAGTATCTGAACTAAGGTGTTCATAGCAATATTGTTTTCCAGCTACAAATAACTCATGAAACTCCAACAAAAGACATTTTGCCCATCAGAAAAATCAGATGCATTTTTTACAAAGCATGATTCCCCAATGGAAAACATTATTACAGACATAATTCCTTTGTAGTCAAGCATCTGGGTTTGGAAACACAAGCCCTGAATTTTGTGGATCAGGATTAAATGAACAAAATGAAGACTATCAATGATGCTGTGTGACAAGAGACTCCTGGTCCCTGGTGGTGGTCATGCAAATGAGTCACAAGCATGAAGGAGCTCAAGGGTAAAGTTACTTTTTGAAATTCTTTGTAACCCATTCAATAATGTTTCTCAAATCAAAAGGAAAACATAAGAGGCTAGCTAGTATGCTAAAAGTGAAAAACACAGGGTCAAGGCTTTCAACTCAGCTGTATAGCTCTTGCCTGATGTCTTAGATTTTTTGTTGATGTGATAAAACATCATGACTAAAAGTAAATTGGAGAGGAAAGGGTTCATTTTAGCTTTCAGGTTACAATCCATCATCGGAGGAAACTAGGGCAGGAATTCAAGGCAGGACCTGGAGGCAGACTGAAGCAGAGAACATGGAGGAGTACTGCTTACTAGTTTTCTTCCAGGCTCACATTCAGTTACCTTTATATAATTCAGGATTACCTGCCCAGAGATGTCCTTACTCACAGTGCTCTGGGCCTCCCTACATCAATCAGCAATCTAAGAAAACCCCAGAATCATGCCCACAGGCCAACCTGATGAAGACAGTTCCTCAACTAAGTTTCCCTCTTCCCAGGTGTCTCTAGTTTGAACCAAGTTGACAAAAACTAAGGAGCAGACCTGGCATGTGGGAGGTCTCTGCATTCCATTCCCAGTGCCACAAAAAAAGAAGTGAAGTGCTAAGTCTAAGCGATAATGAACAGCTCATAATATAATCTAGAAATAACTCAAACACGATGCCAATTTGAAATATGACCAAGAGTGAACCTGAGAACTTCATTCCTTTGGATGTTTCCTTTAACTGGAAGTTATGAGAGATGATGAGCGAGATGAAGGAGAGAAGTAGACACATTCTTGTAAGATTTATGAGCCCTTGGATGGAGCTGTGTTATACACATGTATTTGGTGTCACAGAGTTATGAGGGTTTGAGAGGATTTAGAAATAGCAAAGCCGTATGTCCTTTGTCTTGTAGATAAAAGAACTGAAGACTAGATGCACAGATGTTTGTAAGTGTTTTACAGTCTGAGCAAATGCAACCCTTGTATAATTCATTAACTGGTCCCTTGGCTTTCACTGTCCATTTCTCCCTCTGAATTTCTTCTCATTTCTACTGTCATGGCATTCCTCTGTGACCTTCTTGCTGCCTGATTCACTGAGTAGGCCTGACTTTAAATTCAGAAGGCAAGGAACCTTGAGACTGAGAAGAGCATATTAGAAAAGATGAGGATCCATGGGCCAAGGGTTAGATGTGCAGCTGAAGGTCCTACCTTTATAGGATTGTGGAAAGGCAGCAGAAGCTTCAGGAGACCACTGGCCCTGCAGCAGTATCCTCACAGTCAAGCTACCTCACATGAGATCTGTTATAAACTGTGTTGAAATGACACTGTCAGAGAATCTCCTAGAACACTGTTCTCTCTTTAGATACCCAGTCACTTGCTGAGTAGCCTTGGAATGGAGAGGTAATTTTCTTATGAATTTTTGATGTGATGTACTTATTTTTTTTCCTATGGAATATTCTGCTTCTTCACTGGGACAGTGTACTGAATTGATGACACGTGTTAAGTGTGTGCCTAGATTGATGGACATCCATTGCAGTAAGAAGAGTGCATCAAGTTTACAGGGCAGTACAAAATGTCCACTGGGTAACAACTACAGCCTCAGACTTTTACCAGGAAAGTGCCCCAACAGTTTATCAAATTGACCAGCCTTGACACTTAATCTTGATTATCAACTAGCTTTCATTGAGAGCCAGCAAGAGATTAGTAAAGCACATCTCTGGGTATATATGTGAGGGCATTTTCAAAGATTATTGACAGTGGGGAGAAGACCAGTACTGAATATAGGGAGTGTCAACAAATAGGTTATGAGTACAGATAAAATAATAGGGAAGAAAGTCTCAGACTGTATATGTACACAACTTTTCTTTCTCTCATTAATATTTTCTCTATCTTTATTTCTTTCCTCTTCTTATCAATCTCTCTCTATTTCCTGGATGTTTTTAGCTGAGTAGCCTCTGCTACAAGCTCTTGCTGCTATGATATTCTGCCTCAAAAGAGGCCACAAATCAAGAATCAAGAAATATAGACTGGACCCTTTGTATCCATGAGGAGCCTTCCTCCATGAAGTAGTTTAGGCTTGGTATTTTACCACAGCTGAAAGAGAATTATCACATATTTTAAGTCTTTGGTCTCCAAGTGGGACAGCTCTAAGTTTGACTGGTGGTAAGAAAACTTCCTCAGGATATGCATATCCACAGCCTCTAATCACGATCCAGGACTAACTTCAGGGAAGAGTGTGTGATCTAGAGCAAACAGATCACAAATGAATGCCTATCCTTAGGATTCATTTAAACAACAAGCAATAGCAGCCAATAAACCATTAACATTAAAATCTGAAATTCCCAAGGCCCCCAAACTATTAGTACCATTGGTAAAAGCTTCTTAAATCCTAAAACAAAAACGAAAATGAAACAGAACCCACTCTCCTATCTTTGGAAAGTAGAGAATAAGTATCCTCTTGATGTCTGCATTATCTATGTGGAAGATCATGAAGCTCTGCTTTCCATGAAGACCTATTTGTATAGAACTGAGGGATCATTCTTCAGTTCCAGCTTTATATACAAAATATGTTCTTTCAATGACTTTCACACACACACACACACACACACACACACACACACACACACACACACACCAATTCTTTTCAGAAAATTATAAAAGGCTATTCTGTGGAAGCATGCTTAATTGGCACACTGAAGTATAAATTTCAAAGGAAGCTTATTCTACCTAATACAAATGAGGCTGCATTAGTGCTCCCAGATCAAAGCAGTGAGGGTTCTAACACATCAAGTATCACAGGAATCACTGGGCTAGTTCCAATTCTAGTTGTGGTAGAACAGAGGGCAATGAGGTGATGGTGAGTTAAGTCCTATGCAGTTGAGATTTGACACTCCCATGAAAGACAAGAACCAGGTCCAAAATGAACCTTTTAGTAACATTATTGGCTTTATTTGAACACAAAGCCCATGCCTCAGTGATTCTATGCACAACACCACAGATAATCGTAAACTTACCGACACTTGGCCATTGATGATGACTTCTTCGGAAAAGCGCACTTTGACCGGGTTGGACTTCAATCTTGCCTTTTTTGCAGCACTAATAAATGCTGATTTTGGAGACTAGAAAAAACAGAAGGATTTTTATCGGATTACTTGCATTCTAACACAAACCTTGTGACAGTTGTTTTTCATCTTTATCCTCAAAGGTATGCAACATTGTTGCTAAAATGTAAAATATTCTGTGCATGCCTAACTCAAGGACAAAATGCAAATTATGGATGTGATTGAGAGTTCATCATGGCTGTAAATTGATAATCTTGATTTAGTGACCAAACCAGAAGTACAGTGTGTCCCATGTTCTTACTAATCATAATCCCAAGGATTTTAAGCCTTGCTTTAAATGCAGAGCTCTGAACGCAATTCAGAAGTGGGAGGTGATTTTGCCTTAGGCCTCCATGCTTTATATCTCTACAACCTGGCGATCAGCCTCATGTTGGTAATCGGTGATCTTGAATCTTAATGGACAGAGTGGCAGGAGACTCCGACTTACAATTAAGATTTGAACTCCCAACTTCATGGTCTGCCTTATGTTATAGGTGCATTGTATATTGTGATTCTTCCCTGTTTTTCTTGGAATTAAGGGCTGAATGGCACAGCTTTTCCCCAGGAACAATAAGAGCAATGGGAGCATCTACTTAGAAAGGTGTTAGGTCAGAGAGGAATTCCTTGCTGCATGGCCTTGGTCAAGTCAATTCATCTGATAATCATTGTCAGGTACTTTTAGCAAAGCTTAAAGGCAACTGAACTCCCATCTATTGACAGCATCACTAGTTTAAAAACAAAAACATCCTTTGTTCTCTACTGGATTTAACAGAGAGTCAGATGATTGCTGGTTCATAAACTAAAATGGTCAAATATTGGCAATTGACTAGTTTGCAGACTGATTTGCATTTGAGACTTTTGAACAGCACATTCTAGTAATTGATCCTTGAATCTACATCTGACTTAGCCAGATGTATATAATATTAATTTCAAGACCCCCAAACTGATGATCATAACCCATACTTCTCTTTTTAAAATTAAACACTAAAAAAATAAAATTTAAAGGACTCCGAACCTTGCCAAATATACATATTCTGCTAATCAATTAAATAAATAAATAAACACAACATGATGGAATGGACATATGAATGTGGTATGTCCATACAATAGAATATTGATTGATACTAAAATCTTGGAAACATGGCATGAATGAAATCATACAGAAAAAATCAGATGTTATAGAATTATATTTCTGTGAAGCAGCCAGAACAGAAAAGAAGAGACAGAAAGTTTGGAACAGGTGCAGAAGCAAAAGGAGGAATAAAAGTTAAATAGATATGGGATTTCCTCTACCAGTGATGAGAAGATTTTACAATGAGATAACAATGATGCTTAATATATCATGGATGTATTTAATATTACTGAATTGTAAAGTTAAAGATGGCATACTTTATGTTTTGTGTGTGTATTTTATTATAATATAAAACATAGTTGAGAATATGCAATGACAAATATATATGTTTGGGGGCAGAGATTTTATCTTAATATTGGGAGAATACTATTTTTGTTTGTTTGTGAGACAAAGTTTTGCTATGAATTCCCAGGGCTTGAAATTGGAAATGTAGTTCAAGATAGCCTTGGCTTGTAATCCTTCTGGATCACTTTTTTGGCACTGGAATTACAGGTTTGCAGAACTATGCTAGGAGATATTGTTTCTAACATTCCCCTGTACACCTTTCTGAACCTATCTGAACTATGAACAGTATCTTAGAAAACTTGACAGACAGATGATTTTTGTTCTGAAATTTCAGTTCTCCCACTTATACAAGCCATTTTAAAGAGAATGGCTGTCCTCTTAAAAACAAACAAACAAAAAACCTCTGAAACAACTCTTAATGAGTGCCCCTCAAAAGATGTCAGTGTTTAGCAAGCTCTTTGTGAGTTTTAGAAGTCATACTGTGGCGCTGGAGCCATATGATAATGGTGCCTGTGTAATCATAGGCCAAATTTTGTGATGATTAACAACCAAATCATACAGTGGTGAGTTCATTTGCTTTTGAAATGCCATTTTATTTAGCTGAAGGAAAAACATTATTCTCTCTTAATGATTCTGAGTGGCAGGATTTATGTTGGCACAATGAGTTTAGCACAAGTGAAGTGGCTACAATAAAGATACCAGAACTGACATGACTGAGATGTCACAAATCGTGCATGAATTCTTTCGCATTGTTTGGTAATAAAATGTTCAATTCATTCAAGGTACCATATACTCAATTTTGACTTCTCTGTGCATCCTGTATTTTAAATTTAATAATTTACTATATTTTCTAGAATGTTCTACATAATTCAATAAAAGGTATATGTATCAGAACTGAGTTTGGAGATGTGTACCATTTTATTATATGAGTTTAGAAACAAAGTGATGTTACTCAGCTACATTGAAAACAGCATGATTTGTCTATGTTATGGTTTGAATATGAAAATTCCCCCATAGGCTCATGCCTTGAACATTTGGCCCTAACTAGCATTAATATTTTAGGAGGTGACAGAAACTTAGGTAATAGATTGAGGAAACAGGCCACTGTATACAAGGATTAAATATTGCTTGTTATAATACGAAAGGCTCTGGAGTCACCTAGGAGACAAACCTTGTGCAAACGATTCACCACAACTGTGGGCAATATAATGCCATGAGTTGTGGTTTTGGACTGAATAAAAAGAGACAGAGACGAAAGTGAGCTGTACAACAACATTCATCTCTTTGCTTACTGTCTTGTGGATACAGTGAGACAAATTGTCTCAAGCTCCTGACACCATGATGATCTGTATCTTCAAAATGTGAGATGAGACATGCCGTTCTTTGCTTGCTTTCTTTTGTCTCAGCAACAGGAAAAGGACCCAATACATTGGGGGTGTGCCTTTGAAGGTTTGACCTGGTTTCTGGGCCATCCTCTCTGTCTGCTTCCTGTTTGCCCTGATGTGAACAGTTTCTTCCTCTGCTACATACTACCACTGCCATGGGCCCAGAATCAATGGGCTGAGACCTGCAGAAGAAACCTTTGAAACTGTAAGCCAAACTAAACCTTTTATCCTTTAAGTTGTCTCATAGATATCTTGTCCTGGTCATTTTTCTGTTAACTTGATGCAAGCTAGAGTTGTCTGGGAAGAGCACCCTAAATTGAGAAAGTGTCTCCAGAGAAGCCTGTGGTCCATTTTCCTCATTGATAATTGATTTGGGAGGGCCCAGCCCACTGTGGTTGGTGCCATCTCTGGTGATTCTGGGTTGAATAAAAAAAAGCATGCTGAATAAGCCATGAAGTCAGTAAGCAACATTCTTCTGTAGCTTCTGCTTTAGTTCCTGCCTTCAGGTTCCTGCCCTGTTTGAGTTTATGCCCTGACTTCCATCAGTGATGGACTGTGATATGGAAGTGTAGGATGAAATAAATACGTTCCTCTCTAAGTTTCTTTTGGTTGCGGTCTTCATGGCAGTTTTAGAAACATAACTAAGCTACAGATCTACAGTAAATGACTGTAGAGAGCATGATGTGTTATGCTGGGGATGTTTCTCTTTTCTTTGTAATTTTAGCATGCATACACTGGGTAGTCTCTTTAATATATTAAGCCATATACTACTGGCCAACATAGGAATGTAAGATGATCAAAATAGAAATTTGAACTCAACAGACTTGGAATAAAAAGCCTGAAAAATCGAACATAGGTACATTTTTTCTTGTTCTGGATTGGCAAGTGTCTTATACATTAATACACACTTAAAATGACTTTTTTGGGGAGCTGTAGAGATGGTTCATCCGTTAAGATCAGTAACTGCTCTTCTAGAGAAAATGGGTTCAATTCTCAGAACCCACATGGCAGCTAACAACCATCTCTAACTTCAGTTCTAGGGAATCTGATGCCCTCTTCTGTGGCCTCCATGAGCACTGCATACATGCATGTGGTACGCAGACATATCACAGGGAAAACATCCATAAGAATAAAACAAAAGAAAAAATCAAAACACCTCAGAACTATTAAACTACTTTTTGATGATAAAAGCAAAAGAAGTCTTCAAGAAGGCTATCTAATGAGAATTGACATCACGGTGGCTTGCTTACTCTGGTGGCTAGAGTTTCAGGTGGATGGGATAGTGCAAACCAATTAAAAACACAGTTGTAGCTCACAATTCTCTTTGTTAGTCAAAGTATATATACTGTAAATTGCTCAGAATCCTGATGAATTAGCTATCAGCAGCTATAGATGTTGATCGGAAGCCTTTTATATCAGGTGGCAGAAATGACAAGCCATTAACATTTAGAATGAGGAGATTCTCCTGCTGTTCATTGATTTTAACTCTCTCATGTCCCCCATCAATTCCTGAATTATTTTTCAAATTTGCTATGGCTAAGATGGTCATAGTATAGTGAATATTCTTCTGAGGCTTTTAGAAATGAGCAGAATAGTGCTTGAAAAAAATACACAAATAAAGGGTTTGGAGAGATGGCTTAGTGGCTAAGAGTTACTTGCTCCTTTTGCAGAGGATCCTAATTCAGTTCCCAGCACCCACATCTGGAAGATTACAACCACTTGTTAGTCAAGTTCCAGGGATCCGATGTCCTCTTTTGTCATCCTTGAGTACTGCATACACACAAACAGGCTCACATACCTATATATAAGTAAAATCGAGTAAAAAAATAAAAATGTAGTATGACTGAGTTCTGAAACTGCACAATATGGCTCTGAAATTGCAGCCCATGTAGCCTTCGAGTAACCTATAGACACTAAGGGGCTTGTTTTGCAATCCCCATAAAGCAGATACTAAGACAAGGCTGGGAGCTAGTCTGGGGGGTGTTTCTAAGAGATACATGCAGGTGGGTGGGAAAAGGAGACAGGAAGAGGGAAAAGGGGAATGGAGTTGTCACTGTTAAGCAAGGCACCACTGTAGTCAACTAGAACTTATTCCTGCTGAGAATCTCTGGAAAGCAAAGCTGACCACATACCCTGGAGTTACATTGTTCAAAGGACAGAGGCAGGTGGCATATTTATCAGCCAACTCTTGCAATCACTAACTGAATGGCTACTCATATAAATCTTGAAGCTTTTGTTTTCCTGACGTGTCGGCATTCCAACAAACAGGCTCTGAGTACCCAGTCTAGGAAGCTGGAAGCTAGGAACACCACCGTGATGAGGCGGTCCAACTGCAAATTCACCTTCATATCCAATGCTGACCTATTGATGTTTAAAAATACTAATGTAACATCTTACAAGATTTCTTTTTCTCCTCCCCCTCTCCTCCCTACTCCTTTCTCTTTGACAGGATCTTGCTAAGTATTATCTTGACTGGCCTTGAACTTTTGGTTTTCCTGTGTTGGTGTCCAGGGTGCTAGGATCACAGGCACATTCAATCAGACCCATCTCTCCGTAACTTGTGTGTGTGTTTTTTCACTCCCACCTTCAATAAATGTACTTTTCCACAGGTCTTCTCTCTTTCTTCTCCTCACCTACTAGGTTGAACCCCCTCTCTTGAGGCTCCCCTTCATGTGCTTCAACTCTTGATAGATAGTGAGATTTGTGATTGTAACAATGGTGTTTCCCTGTTTCTTTCCCATGTCCTGTCTTATGGATGTATTGGACTGACCATCATCATGAAGAAAACAAAATTTTTCCCTCCAGGAGTGATACCTCAGCACATTCAGCATGCTTCACGAGTATCAGCCAGAAAGGGCCACCAGGTAAAGACTCCCTGGTGTACTATACTGGAAGTTCGACTGCCATGCTTAGCAGAGGATACAGCTTCTACTGTGAAACCATGAGCTACTCAGGAAACATAGTGGCAGGATTCCCAGGAGGAAGGCTTAGCTTCCCTCGGGTATATGGGACACACCTTATTGGAGCTCATCAAGAGGTAGCAAGGCAAAGCAGCTTAAGCATTTCTTGTTAGCCAGTTCCAAAAGAAATGGAAGTGCTCTAATAGACATGAAATTTATAGATTTTTCTCAGATAGAAGCAGAATCTATAGACCTTCTCTTGTTTAGCTGGGTTATTTGTACTTTTCAAGTGTATCTTGTTTAGGACAAATTAAACCCCATTTTTCCTTGTTTGTTTATTTTGTTTTAAAACAGGGTCTCGCTTTGTAGGCCAGGCTGGTCTGGAACTCACTAATGTAGTCCAGGCAGGACTCAAACTTGCAGCAACCTTGTTACTTCAGCCTCCCAAGTGCTGAGATTACAGGCTATACCCAGATTGTATTTTTTAAAGAAGCAAGCTCGAAGGAAAATCCCAATAAAAAGATACAAGTAAAAAGCATTACAGTCTTTTCTGCCATCTGCTCTTCTCTGTCTATCTAGTATACCTATTTCAGTAGCTTCAGAGTATGTACACCCATGGAAGGGAAGAGGGAAAGGAACAGTAAGGAGGGGTTTTAAGGCAGTACAGTGGCTCTCTACTGGGGACAGTTTTATTTTGAAGGGACACTTAGCAATGCCTGCAGATACTTTTGGTTGGCACAACTTGGGGAAAGGGTGCAATTGGAATCTGTTGAGCAGACATCAGAGGTGTTTGCAAGCATCCTCTAATATGCAGGAAACTCTTCAGGCCAAATGTTGGCAGTGTCAGGACCTGAAACTCCCTGGCAGCACTTAGAATCAGGGCTGAACGTTGAAAGATGTGAGGATTTGGCTGTCCAGATGGGCTAGGAGGAGTGGAAAACATGCTTAGCATCTCAGGAAGGAAGGGGATTTCAAGATGGGAATTCACTTGCAATAATTGGCTAGAGAAAGAATGGAGTTGAAGAGTGGCTCTTGACAATGAGTGTGTCATTCCCTTCTGAATGACATGCCTAAACATTGTTTCAATGTAGAAAAGCAGCCACTGGACTCTGGAAAACAATTTAGATTATCAGATCAAAGTACCTTGTTTAATCCTGAGCCATCAGGGAAATGCAAATCAAAACAACTCTGAGATACCATCTTACTCTTGTTAGAATGGCTAAAATAAAAAACACCAATGATAGTTTATGCTGGAGAGGATGTGGAGAAAGGGGACACTCCTCCACTGCTGGGGGGAGTGCCAACTTGTACAGCCACTTTAGAAATCAGTATGGCGACTCCTCAGGAAAATGGGAATCAATCTACCACAAGATCCAACAATTCCACTCTTAGGCATATACCCAAAAGATGCACACTCATACAACAAGGACATCTGTTCAACGATGTTCATAACAGCACTATTTGTAATAGTCAGAACCTGGAAGCAACCTAGATGCCCCTCACCTGAAGAATGGATAGAGAAAATGTGGTACATTTACACAGTGGAGTATTACTCAGCAGAAAAAATGGAATCTTGAAATTTTCAGGAAAATGGATGGACTAGAAGAAACCATTTTGAGTGAGGTAACCCAATCACAAAAAAGACAAATGTGGTATATACTCACTCATATGTGGATTGTAGACATAGAGCAAAGTAATACCAGCCTACAATTGACATTGCCAGAGAAGCTAGTAAACAAGGATGACTGTAAGAGAGACATACATGGTCCCCTGGAGAAGGCGAAAGGGACATGATCTCCTGAGCAAATTGGGAGCACAGGAAGAGGCGGAAGGAGCTAGGAGAAGGAGAAGGAGAGAAGAGGAGGGGTGAGGAGGACATGAGGGAGCAAAAGGGCTGAGGCGGGAGAACAATAGAAGAAAACAAGAATGGAGATACCATAATAGAGGGAGACATTTTAGGTTTACAGAGAAATCAGGCACTAGGGAAATGTCTGGAGATCTACAAAGATGACACCAGCTAACAATCTAAGCAACAGAGGAGAGGCTACCTTAAATGCCCTCCCCTGATGATGAGATTGATGAGTGACTTATATGCCACCTGATAGCCTTCCTCCAGCAGCTGGTGGAAGTAGAAGCAGATACCCACAACTAATCACTGAACTGAGTTGGAATCCAGATGCAGAGAAGGATGAGGGATAGGGAAAGGGGTCCAGACCAGGCTGATGAAACCACAGAAACAGCTGCCCTGAACAATGGAGAGCTCTTCGTCCCTAGACCCAGCTGGGATACCAGCATGGGACTGATCCAGAATCCAGGAAAGTGGGTTTCAGTGAGGAGACCTCAGAAATCTATGGGATCTCCTGTAGTAGTTCAGTACTTATCCCTAGCATATGTGTGGACTTTGGGAGCCCAATCCACATACAAGGATACTCCCTGAGCCAAGACACTTGGGGGTGGTCCTAGGCCCTATCCCAAAGGATATGATAGACTCTGATGACCCCCCTATGGAAGGCCTCACCCTCCCTGGGGAGCAGAAGGGATATAAGGTAGGTAGGGTATTAGTTGGGGGGTGGTAGGGGAGGAGGGGAGGGAGTGGGAACTGGGATTGACATGCAAAACAATCTTGTTTCTAATTCAAACAAAAAATGCATAAAGTACCTTGTTTAACTGAGGGTAAGGAATATTTCTGCACCAACAAGTCATGAAGTCTTGGCTGGACAGAAGAGCTAACCCTTCAACTCTAACCCTAACTTATTAGCTTCCCTTTGAACTTGAATGTCAAATGCCTCTTTTTAGTTTTACTCTCTCCTTTCTGCATGGGCTAAGACGACAGTACACAATGAAAAAAATCAACCTGGAGTGATAAAGATTCTGATCATATGTTTTTAAGACATTCCAAAGTAAAGAGGAAAATTCAGGTAAATTTGAGAGATTGGAGTAAAAATAGCAACCAACATCACACTGAACTTGGAATATACATCTTACTATGTGAGGAATAAACATGGAATCTATGTGTGTTAGATTCTCTATAAAGGCCCAACAAGGTGGCTGGCCATAAAACCATTTTCCTTGGTATCTTGTGAATAGGTGACAACAAGCCTGCAGAAACAGAAAAAATTAGCAGTTGCTTGGGGTGGATGGTGGTAACAGGGATTAACTGGGCATGGGTATCAGGGAGTGAGGAGGGGTGATAGAGCATTCTGAAACTTGACTGTGTTGGTGACTGCATACTTCACTATGTTGTCCAAAGACATTTGCCTTGCAAATGTAAGATGAGTGGATTGCACACCATGAAGATTATACCATCATAAAACTGTTTGTAAAATGTGTATTTCAGTTGGTAGAGTGCTTGGCTAGCATGGGCAAGGCCATGGATTCAATTCTCAGTACTTCATTAACTGGGTGTAGTGATGAATGTCAGTAATCACAGGATCAGAAGTTCAAGGACATCCTTTGGCTACTTAGCAAGTTTAGACCAGCCTGAGATACATGAAACTGTGTCACAAACAAACAGACAGACATACATACAAACAAACCAAAAGCCATAAGAGCAAAAGCAATATAGTATGATCATAATCAATTCCTTTCTCCTAACCAAGGAATCTGAACTCGAATCTTGACAGTGGTATCCCTCTCATGCCTCCTTTGAATCAGGCTTAATTATCCAGTTCTCTACCAAAATAATTAGATGGGGACAAGAATAAAACTTTCACACAACTTCCTGTAATTAGATATTCCCATGAGACTTGTGATTCGGAAACTGGCAAATAAGAAAGTCTTAGGTTTTGTATTAGTTGCAGATGTGGAATGCTCACAGGCCTGCATAGCTGATTGTCTTTTAGGATATTTAGGGAAGTGCAGTACTTTTCACTCCAATGAATGCTTTTGGTAGCACAGAACACAATAGAAATGATCAAGAATTTTAAGCTTGCAGTGTGAACACATGTTATTTGTCTCCACTGTTATTCATCCCGGTGGCTTTCATTGAGTGGGTTGAGGAGACCAGAAGCTCAAGGACACTGAGTGGCACTTTTGCTCACAGAACACTTACAGGGTAAGGCTGAATGACGGTGAGCAGGATCGATTCTTTGCAGCTTCTGGAAGAGAGAAAAACAAACAGATTTACACAATGTGCAAAGCACAGACTTAAACAGAGACACTTTTCTTTTGAGAGGAAATGTGTGTGGTGTGTTGGCAAATGTTCTTTGGGCCTCCAGGGCAGAGTGAAACAACTCAGAAGAAGGCTTCAGACCACAGAGAAAACCCCAATCAAGTGTTTTCCAACAGCAGCAAACCATCCAGCTGACAGCTTCATAAGCAGTTTCTACTGGCCATCTGATTTGTATGAGCAAGAAACTGGGCCTCATAATCAAACTTGGTGAAGGAAGAAACATTTTAGAAACACTAAAGTCAATTAGCCTCTAGACTGTTCTTGGCTCTCACGGTTGATTCTCCCTTTCTGATTTTCATATAGCCCACTTTTCTCATCTGTTGCAAAATGTCCATTGATTTTTTGAGGGAGAGATTTTAAAATATTCTATCAATGCATGAAATGTGTGATCAGAGAAACCATCCTGGAAGAGAAATGTCATTGGAGGTTGTCTATTTTAAAATGGTAACACCGCCAACATCGTTCCCCACACTGCAACTCAATCCATGCAATCTGGGGCCCAGAGCTGCTAAGTATTTCTGACAGGCAACAATTGGGAAATGGTGTTCACAGTAGGAAGCACTTCACAGCTAGAGCAGAACAATGGACTAGAATGGCTTATTTAATTTCCTCCAAGTAACCCACACCCTTGAGGAAAAATCATATTATGGGTTATAATATTCTTTTCCCTCTTTCTTTGTTCCTTTTAAATCCTAAGTAAAAACCACTTGCTATTTTGCTGAAGAAGAGCTGACTATTTTTTACTTTAGGTTTCAATGAGTTACTTGTTTTTGTGATTTATGGGCCAAATAAGTAAGGTGAATTCTGTTCCCTTGGAGAAATCACTCCAAATTCTATTTCTCTCACACATGCAACTGTGGGTCAGCATGCCAGACTGTGATCTACTGACTCTTAGGAGAAGCATGTGTCCCTTGAGCTGGAGAGTTTGGTGGGGAAGAGAGGGGTCATCAGGATGAGAAGGAGTCTAGATCTATAACTCCGGGAAGAAGCAGGACACTAAGGATGATGGTGATACTGACAGGTGAATAGCACAGTGCTGTTGGTCTGACTACCCCCACAATTCCTCAAGCTGGCACAGTATCCAATAACTGAAAGAGGCAGAGAAATGGTATATAATCAAAGTTTCAGTGGGTCTGAGAATGGATTATGTGGTGGTGGCTGTAGGGAGGAGCCATTTGGCATCATTATGTTAAGTTCAGTGTTTTTTACAAAACAACAACAAAATCCACTATAGCCTAGCCAATACACCCTAGCCTTACTTCACAAAGGAGTTCTACAGCTTTCTTTTAAGGAAATGTAGATGACAATGTTCCCTATGCCAGAATGTGTGGGGTGACATGTGGAAGCATATGGGGTGTCCATTTCAGGGGTAGCAGGTAAGAAATACACAGGCAGAAAGTAACACAAATAGAAGGAAAGTGTTGCAGCTTAGTTTTCACTTCTTGCCAAAGGAAACAATATATGTTCTACAGATAAATGTAATATAGGGCCAAGCATGCAGCTTAGTTAATAAAATGTTTGTTCTACAAGCATGAGGACCTGAGTTCAATCCTCAGCAATCACACACACACACACACACACACACACACACACACACACACACACACACACACAGAGAGAGAGAGAGAGAGAGAGAGAGAGAGAGAGAGAGAGAGAGAGAGAGAGAGAGTTGCTGGCACATGCATATAATCCTAGGACTGGGGAGGTAAAGACAGGCCAGATTACTTGGAGAGTTCCAGGCCAATGAGAGATCTTATCTAAAAGAAAAAAAAGGCACTTGAGGACACTTGACTTACACACATATCCATATGTACCTTTATTCACAAATCACCCACACTTACATGAAACACACACACACACACACACACACACACACACACACACACACACACACATGCATGCACACAAACAATAACATAATATGCATAGATCAGTGCATCTCTGAACCCTTTTACAATAGATGACGATTAATACAGAGACCCACAACTGGTCAATGTGCAGAGAATAAGAAATAGTGGAGTGCTCAGCTCTAAATATCAAGCCCCACCACTGCCGCCAAGGCTCAGGAATCATTGCAGAAGAGAGGGAGGAAATACTGTAAGAGCCAGAGGTGGTGGATGACTCTAGTGCAGTGGTGTCTTCTGGACACAGGGAGGATTTTGCGCACACAAAATTCTAGTAGCTGTGACTACATTAGCAAAACCTGTACAAGATCAAGAGGAACAAAATCTCAGCATGGATGATTGAAGTGGTTCATGAACTCCCACCCCTAACTGAGGAGCTATTGACAGTTGATGACTGGCAGGTAGATGGAGAGTCAATTTTCAAGGATGTCACCCTGAAAGGTGCTCCAGTAGATGGCACTATACCATGCACATACTGGCAATACTAAGTAGATTCTTGTGGTTGAAAAAACCGCATAGGACTGATCCAGACCCCCTGAATGTGGGTGTCAGTGAGGAGGCCTCTGCAATCTATGGGGCCTCTTGTAGTAGATCAGTTCATATCCCTAGCATAGGAATGGACTTTGGGAGCCCATTTCACATAGAGGGATACTCCCTCAGCCTAGACACATGGGGGGGGGGGCTAGGCCCTGCTCCAAATGATATAACAGACTTTGAAGATCCCCCATGGAAGGCCTCACCTTACCTTGGGAGCAGAAAGGGAATGGGATAGGGGGTTAGCGGCAGGCAGGGGAAGAGAAAACTGGGATTGACATGTAAAACAAGTTTGTTTCTAATTTAAATTTTTAAAAAAGAAAAAAAGAGCACCTAAAGTTGGGAAGGAAAACATGTTTGATCAAAACATGTTACATGCATACATGAAATCAAAGTTAAAGCTGTATATATACAGAATTAGCTTATAAAAGTTATTTAATTCTAATACATAAACAAAACTATGGAATTCTTTTATGTTGCATTTAACTCAGTGAAGCTGTGTTATTTGCCTGTCTAAAACACCTGATGGTCTAATAAAGACTGAATGGACAATAGCCAAACAGGATAAAGAATAGGAGGGGCTGGCAAGCAGAGAGAGTAAATAAGAGGACAAATGTGGGAAAAGGAGATAGAGGAGCAAGAAAAGAAGGAGGATGACACTGGGGATCAGTCATACAGCCACACAGCCAGACATGAAGTAAGAAGGAAAGAAAAGATATACAGAAATAGAAAAAGGTAAAAGGCCTAATTTACATTAAGAAAAGCTGGCTAGAAACAAGCCAAGCTAGGGCCAGGCATTCATAAGTAATAATAAGACTCCATGTGTGTGTATTTATTTGGGAGCTGGGTGGTGGGCCCCTCAAAGAGCCAAAGAGGAAAAACAAACAAATAAAAACAAAACAAAACCAAAAACCCCAAACCCAACCAACTACAGAATACTATTCCATTTAGTTTTAAATTTATAGTCTATTAAAACGCAAATATATTCATATAAAATATAATATTTCGGGACTCCTGAGTGTGTCTGCTAAGTTAAACTTATGTACTCAATGTGGCATAATTTGCCCAAACTTGCTCCCAGAGATCTCAGTAGTAGGCAATGGATCCTGAGGACTCATGCTCTGGGACCAGCTGATTTTGTGAGAATGTTGGAATGACTCCAACATTAAGATGAGGAGACGTGGAGACTAAGAAGAGTGAGGAGGCAGGGTACTAAGAAGAGTATGGGATGCAGATGGCCTGAGTCCCTGAGCAATCTTGACTCTGTATTTCCTGAGGGCTGCTTGTTCACTGCTCCATTAGAAATAAAATAATTGATGTACGATTGCTCAGTGTGATATCTATCATCATTCTAGGGAAGAGCTTTTACCTCTGTTTTCTCTCATCTGTAAGTACTTAATCATCACCTGCCAGACAAGAAGAATTAACTCCACTCTGTTTCTGATCCCTTGGGATTTTTAACCCAATCTTAAGAAGAAAAAGACAATCAAAGCCATATGTGTTCATGTGTTAAAGGATGCCAAAATGGATTTTGACAGCTTTAGTGGGGCCCCGTGCCAATAGACACCAGTCATCACCACATGGGAAGGAAGGATGCTGTGAGGCATTAAAAGGAGTTATGAAAGCCAGAATTTGTGATACTAATTCTTAACTTACTTTGGGGTCTATCTCATATCTTCCTAAAACCCCCAAACAGGCAACAGGGAGAGACAGTCAAAGCAGCATACACCCAAGAGGAGAAGATATGTTTGTGAAATGCCTGCCCTTCTACTGACTTCTATGCAAGAGGTGTGATTTCTGGGGAAATTAATAGCAGGTACAGTGGAAACGTGGGATCAGGTCATTTCATGAGGGTTC
Organism: Cricetulus griseus; assembly: GCF_003668045.3. Taxonomy (NCBI): domain Eukaryota; kingdom Metazoa; phylum Chordata; class Mammalia; order Rodentia; family Cricetidae; genus Cricetulus; species Cricetulus griseus. The sequence goes on from NC_048604.1 coordinate 102,277,630, forward strand.
CCCGATAACTGAACTGCTTCTGGGGGTGAGAATGACTTAGCAGAAATGTATAGAAGCTGAGACACTCCAGCATAGCAACCCTTAGGTTCAGTCTGACCCAAGGAGGGTACAACTGCATCCTATCAATAGGCAAACTATCCAGGAATCCACAAAAAACACCCACAAGAGAATCAATGATGGTTCTTCAGCAAAGGACAGAGGAAACCAGTGCTGAGTTACAATCAAGGGAGAACTTCATTTTATCTTCTCACTCTGGCCAGCCTTATTACAATTCCAAAAAGAAAACATTGACGATGTTCCTTGATGCTCTGCAGCTTTCCAAGGCCCCAAAAGGGGACAAAAGAACTTTTGTGAAGTTGGGAATTTAACTATGATATTACAATTGAACACTTTAATTATACAATACAAATTGTTGTGATTACAAATGTACTAATGACTGGAGAATATTTCTGAACCTGTTTAATGCATTTTGGAGCTTTCTTAAGGTTTTTGTTCAAAGCTATAATTACATGCAGGGAGCTGTTATGAATGGACAATGACAGAAAAACACTATTGCCTTGTGATTGTACCCTGTAAGACCTGTTTGCCAACCCCCTCAAAATTATCTTTAATTATATGGTCTTGAATAGATTATTTTCTTTGAATTCAAGCAATACTTGACTAAAGGGGTAGATCTCCAGCAAGGAGTAATAAAAACATCACTATAAGATTGGAAGCTAAAGATCAGAGCACAGGATGCTGGGGAGATGGGTAAGTGGATAAAGACATGTGTTGCACTAATCTGGAGGCCTGAGTTCAACACTGGACCTCACATAACAAAGTCAGATGCAATGGAGCAAATCTGCAATCTCAGAACTCCAATGGAGACATAGGAGTTAGAAACAGTTGTCCATAGAGTAAAGGATTGCCAGCTTGCAGCCCAGGCTGCTGGAGAGGCTGGTACACAAGGAGGACCCTAAGAGAGACATATATGGTCCCCTGGAGAAAGGGAAAGGGACAAGATCTCTCGAGCAAATTGGGAGCATGGGGGGAAGGGAGAGGTTACTAGGAGAATGAGAAGGGGAGAAGAGGAGGGGTTTGGAAGACATGATGGGACAGGGAGGTTGATTTGGGGGCAGAACAGAAGAGAGCAAGGTAAGAGATAATATAATAGAGGGAGACATTATAAGTTCAAAGATATCAGGCACTAGGGAAATGTCTGGAGAGCTACAAAGATGACACCAACTAACAATCTAAGCAACAGAGGAGAGGCTACCTTAAATGCCCTCTCCTGATAATGAGATTGATGACTAATTCATATGCCATCGTATAGCCTTCATCCAGCAGCTGGTGGAAGTAGAAGCAGACCCCCACAGCTAAACCTTGAACTGAACTGAAATCCAGATGCAGAGAAGGAGGACTGATGAGCAAAGGGGTCCATACCAGACTGATGAAACCCACAGAAACAGCTGACCCGAACAAGGGAAAACTCTTGGTCCCCAGACTGATAGCTTGGAAACCAGCAGGGAATGATACAGACCCCCTGAATGTGGGTGTCAGTGAGGAGACCTTGGAAATCTATGGGGCCTCTTGTAGTGGATCAGTACTTATCGTTACCATAGGAATGGACTTTAGGAGCCCATCCCACATGGAGGGATAGTCCCTGAGCCTAGACACAAGGGTTTTGGCCTAGGCCCTATCCCAAAGAGTATGACAGACTTTTGAAGACCTCCTATGGAAGGCCTCACCCTCCCTGGGGAGCAGAGAGGGTATGTGATAGATAGGGCATTAGTTGGGGGGAAGGAGGGGAGGGAGAGGGACCTGAGATTGACATGTAAAATAATTTTCTTTCTAATAAAATAAGAAACAGTTGTCCAGAATTTTGGTAGCATGGAATTCATACGGTGCAGCATTGGAAACAAGAGGGACCCTGCCTCAACAAAGTAAAAGACAAGAACCAGATCACAAAAGTTGTCCTCTGGCCCTCATACATGCACCTCATCATGCACACGGAGACTGCCCCCGTCAAATCGGTTTCTAAAGTTGGGCAGTGGTGGCGCTCGCCTTTGATCCCTGCAGAGTCAGGCAGATCTCTATGAGTTTGAGGCCAGCCTGGTCTACAGAGCAAGTTCCAGTACACCTAGAGCTACACACAGACTAACTGTGTCTGGAAAAACAAAAAAAAAATGCTTTTAAAGATCAGTGCAGCTTATGAGACAATGGATGCTGTGTAGGACATGAAAGTAGATGGAACCATAAAATTTGAGACAAGAGTTGTTTTACTTTCAAACAATACTCAGTGTTCCTATAATTATTCACTCAGGCCAGGGGAGCTGCCATTCACAGATCTAGTGCAGTAGTTGATGAGAGCAAATGGAGTCACTGAGAAAAACTTTTATATCATCTTTCTACTATTACTGTAACATATCAGTATAAAGTTAGTAGCTTAAGATACAAGTTTACTGTCTGTATACCTGAAGGTCAGAAGTCAGATTAAGAGTTTCCTGTGCTCCATATGAAGACACAGGGCCAGAGGCAGCATGCACAGGGCCTGCAGGGAACTGCATCTGATGGGGTCCTACAGTTGAATGTAGAGATGGACACATGCCTCCAGTCCTGACACAGAAGCTATCTCCAATTGGCAATTACTTGCAAATGAAAATTCTGTTATTTTTCTCCAAGAGAGTCTCCCTGGGGAAACAAACTACTCCTTTTTTAAAAAATATATTTTTACTTAAATTAAAAACAATCTTATTTTACATACCAATGGAAAAATAGAGGAGAGCAAAAGAGATACCTTAATAGAGGGAGCCATTTTTGGGTTTTTCTCCATTTTTATTTAAATTAGAAACAAAATTGTTTTACATGTCAATCCCAGTTCCTTCTACCTCTCCTCTCCTGCCCCCCACTAACACCCTACCTATCCCATACCATTTCTGCTCCCCAGGGAGAGTGAGGTCTTCCATTGGGGGGGGTCTTCAGAGTCCGTCATATCCTTTGGGATAGAGACTAGGGCCCCCATCCCGTGTGTCTAGGCTGAGGGAGTATCCCTCTATGTGGAATGGGCTCCCAAAGTCCATTCATATGCTAGGGATACATACTGGTCTACTACAAGAGGTCGCATAGATTTCTGAGGCCTCCTCACAGACATCCACATTCATGGGTTCTGGATCAGTTCCATGCTGGTTTCCCAGTGATCAGTCAGTCTCGGGGGCAAGAGCTCCCACTTGTTCAGGTCAGCTGTTTCTGTGGGTTTCAGGTTTCACCAGCCTGGTCTTGTCCACTTTGCTCATCACTCCTCCTTCTCTGCAACTGGATTCCAGTTCAGTTGAGTGTTTAGCTCTTGATATCTGCTTCTACTTCCATCAGCTGCTGGATGAAGGCTCTAGGATGGCATATAAGTTAGTCATCAATCTCATTATCAGGGGAGGGCATTTAAGGTAGCCTCTCCACTGTTGCTTAGATGGTTAGTTGGCATCATCCTTGTAGCTCTCTAGACAATTCCCTAGTGCCTGATTTCTCTTTAAACCTATACTGGCTCCCTCTATGATGGTATCTCTTATTTTGCTCTCCTCTATTCTTCACCCTACACAACCTTTCTGCTCCTTTATGTCCTCCTCACTCCCCCTCTTTTCCCCTTCTCATTTTCCTAGCTCCCTCTTCCCTCCTCCCATGCTCCCAATTTGCTCAGGAGATCTTGTTCCTTTCCCCTTCTCTGGGGGACCATGTATGTCTCTCTTAGAGTCCTCCTTGCTGCCTAAGTTCTCTAGTTGTGTGGATTGTAGGCTGGCAATCTTTTGCTCTATGTCTGAAATCCATATATAAGTGAGTGCATACCATGTTTGTTTTTTTGGGACTCGGTTACCTTGCTCAGAAAGGTTTCTTCTAGTTCCATCCATTTTCCTGCAAATTTCAAGATTCCATTGTTTTTTTTTTTTTTCCGCTGAGTAACACTCCATTGTGTAAATGTACCATATTTTCTGTATCCATTCTTCAGTTGAGGGGCATCTAGGCTGCTTCCAGGTTCTGGCTATTACAAATAATGCTCTTATGAACATAGTTGAACAGATGTCTTTGTTGTATGAATGTTCTTCTTTTGGGTATATGCCTAGGAGTGGAATTGCTGGATTTTGTGGTAGTATGATTCCCATTTTCCTGAGGAATCACCATACTGATTTCCAAAGTGGCTGTATGACTTGGCATTCCCACCAGCAGCGGAGGAGTGTTCCCCTTTCTCCACATCCTCTCCAGCATAAGTTATCATTGGTGTTTTTGATTTTAGCCATTCTGACTGGCGTAAGATGGTATCTCAGAGTTGTTTTGATTTGCATTTCCCTGATGGCTAAGGATGTTGAGCACTTTCTTATGTGTCTTTCAGCCATTTTAGATTCCTCTATTGAGAATTCTCTATTTAGCTCTGTACCCTACTTTTTAACTGGATTATTTGGTGTTTTGGAACTAGCTTCTTGAGTTCTTTGTAAATTTTGGAGATCAGCCCTCTGTGGGCTGCTGTTTTGTCTTGCTGACTGTGTCCTTTGCCTTACAGAAGCTTCTCAGTTTCAGGAGGTCCCATTTATTAATTGTCAATTTCAGGGTCTGTGCTACAGCCAGCATCCAGTTATGCCAGCACCATTTGTTGAAGATGCTTTCTTTATTCCATTGTATAGCTTTAGCTTCTTTGTCAAAAATCAGGTGTCGGTAGGTATGTGGGTTAATATCAGGGTTTTCAGTTTGATTCCATTGGTCTACCTGTCTATTTTTGTGCCAATACCAAGATGTTTTCAGGACTATAGCTCTGTAATAGAGCTTGAAGTCAGGGATGGTGGTGCCTCTGGAAGTTTCCCTATTGTACAGGGTTGAACAAACTACTCTTTTTTTTGGGGGGGAGGCTTTTCGAGACAGGGTTTCTCTATGTAACTTTGGAGCCTATCCTGGCACTCGCTCTGGAGATCAGGCTGGCCTTGAACTCACAGAGATCTGCCTGCCTCTGCCTCCCGAGTGCTGGGATTAAAGGCGTGTACCACCAACTCCCAGCAAACAAACTAGTCTTAAGGGTAGTCTCCATGCCTAGCAGTAGGTGGCCAACAGAAAATAAACTCAATGGCATCTTTGGAGGTTCCTTGTCTCATAATGGTTTGTTGGGGCTTTTAATTTTTTGTTGTTTCCTTTTTAAAAATTATCTTATTATTATTGTATTATATATACATATATATCTATGCATATACATGTATGTATATATTTCTTTTTACCTTGTAGGTCCTTGTGCATATATTATGGCTTCCAGTTTAGTGTTTAGTCTTTTTTTGTTTTGTCCAATTCTGATGTATTAGTGTTTTTTTTTCTCATATATTTTTTTTTTATCATAAAGAAGGTTTTCCTGTACCAGAGCTCCTGGCACTCACAAATGGTGATGGGAAAACATGTATTAAAAATGAGGCTAGACAAATAAAAAAAATGAGTCAAGAATTTTACATTTTTTATGTGCAATAACTATGTGAATCAAGGACAGTAGTTTCTTACAATAATAATAAAAATAAACAAGAGGAAAAAATGAGGCTAGAACCTTACCTTTTACCCTATACAAAACTTAACTGCAAGTGGATCAAGGACCTCAACATAAGACCGGCCACTTTAAAACTTCTTGAGGAAGGAACACTTTGATTTACCGGCACAGGTAAGGACTTTCTAAATAGGACTCTAACAGCACAGGGAATAAGACCAACAACTGAAAAAGCAGGTCTCATATGAAAGCCTCTGCACAGCAAAAGGAATTGTCAATTGGTCTGGGGGAAGGGACTGTGGCAAACAGAATGGGAGAAAATATTTTCTAGCTGTCTATCTGACAGAGGGTTCATATAGATATTCTAGATACTAATAATACTAAACAAGAAAACCAGCAACCTAATTAAAAACAGGTTGTTTCAAATAATGCTGCTATTAACATAGTTGAACAGATACCCCTGTGGTATGAATGTGCATCCTTTGATGAGCAAAGGGTCATGCTGGGGAAACCCACAGAAACAGCTGCCCCAAGCAAGTGGGACCTCAGAGATCTCAGTGTGAGAGCTGGGGAACCAGCATAGGACCAAACCAGGCCCCCAGCATGTGGGTGTCAGTTAGGAGGCCTGGGCAGTGGGAGCCCATTCCCTATGGAGGGATACTCTCTCAGCCTAGAAACACGGGGGAGGGCCTAGGCCTGCCCCAAATGATGCCACAAACTTTGATGATCCCTCATGAAAGTCCTCACCCTCCCTGGGGAGTGGATGGGGGATGGGATGGGATGGGGTTATTGGGGGGCATGGAAGGTAGAGGGAACTGTGATTGGTATGTAAAATAAGATTGTTTTTAATTTAAATAAAATATAAATGAATAACTAAATAAAAAAAACGGGTTGTATGTCTGAATTGTGTTTTCAAAAGGTAAAATTCAAATAGCCAGCAAACAGTTTTAAAAGTGTTCTATTTTCCTAGTTATCAGGGAAGCACAGATTATAACTGTTTCAAGACTTCATCTCACCCCAATTAATATGCACTGTAAGTAACAACAAATGCTACCATGGATATGGTGAAAGTGGGCTTCTTATACAATGCTAGTGGGAGTGTGAACCAGTCTAGCCTCTGTGGAAATATGTACTGAGGTTTCTCAAAACAATTAGAAATGGAACTACAATATGACTCAGCTATAGTACTCCTGTGCATAGCCCAAATGTCTTTTTACCTCACTACAGAGGTCCTTGCATATCCATGTTCATTGCTGCTCTATTCACAATAGCTAGGAAATGGAATCAACCTAGATGACCAAAGACTGATGAATGGTCAATGAAAATGTGATCCATATACAAAATGGAATATTACTCAGCTGTAAGGAAAACAATTACATTTGCAAGTAAATGGATGGAACTGTTAAATAGTTATACTGACTGAGGTCATCTAGGCCCCCAAAGACAAATACCACATGTTATTTCTCACAAGTTGTCTTCCTTCAACTCTTATGTTTTGTGGGTTTAAAGCAGCATATACATGGAAGCTAGGAACCTAGAAAGGGGCCATTTGTTTGGGGAATGCATTTAGGGAAGAGAGGTAGTAGAATATAGGTTGGTAGAACATAGCTAAAGAGGAGGAGTACTGGGGGAAGAAGGGTTCAGCCAGGTAGTGTTGTTGGGGATGGGGAAATGAAGGGATAGGAGAAGTGTTAACCAAAATGGAGTAAGTATGAAGAAGTTGCATGGCAACCTGTGATCTTGTAAACCAAGTAAATACAACAAAAGGTTTTACTAAGAACAAATGGGGCATGAAAAAAATACTAGGAGAATACTGGTAGGTAAATTTTTAAGTAGAGATGGAGAAATGAGGAGAGGGGTGTGTTAACCCAAAGCAAAGTTTTGTGAAGAAGCTATATGACACACCACTAGTTTGTGAGTTAAAGTACTTTTAAAAGGGAATTTAAACAGAGGTAGCACATATGGACAAACAATGCTGCTCCCAGAAGACATAGATTATTAAATGAAAATCTTAGTGCCAGGAACAGGCAAAGGATACCTCTCTGAGTATTGGTAAAGGAGGCCCCAGAGGCACCCATAACAAGAAAGGCTATTGTCATTTCTTTTGGTTGCCTGTGTAAACTAGGTGGTAAGGTCCTATTGTTGAAGATACCACAATTTTAGGACACAGAAAAGTCAATCCAAAGGGCTATTTGCTTCATCAAAGCCAGCAAATGAGAGCCAGTTGGCATGATGGTCGCAATCATATGTGGTATAATTATGGAGGTAAGTTGATGTTTTTGATATTCTGTTGGTTAGAAACAAGTCATGGACCCCAGTTATGCTAAAAATAAATAAGTCGGGAGAACAAAGCTATGAATACAAAGAGGCAAGGCTCTCTGCCAGTGTTACATTCTGTCTGCCATGCTGATAAAGAGGGACCTGTGACCAAGTGTCTTAGTGTCTTTTCTGGTTTCTGTGATAAAATACCATGACAATAGCAACTTATAAAAGAAAAAGTGTATTGGGTCTTATGGCTCTAGAGGGTGGTGGTGGTGCATGCCTTTAATTCCAGCACTGGGGAGGCAGAGGCAAGTGGATCTTTGTGAGTTAGAGGCCAACATGTTCTACAGAGCGAGTTCCAGGACAGCCAGGCTACACAGAGAAACTCTGTCTTGAAACACCAAAAAACATTGGTAAAAGATTTCATAATGGCAGGGGGATATGGCAGCAAGGGGAAGGCATGGCTACAGGAGCAGCAAGCTGAGGGTTCACATCTAGAACCACAAGTAGGAAACAAAGAACGTGAACTCTAAGTGGCACCAGTCTTTAAGCTCTCAAAGCCTATCTTCAATGACATACTTCCTCCAGAAAGTCCACACCACCTAAACCACCTAAACAGTGTAATTAATTGGGGAACAAGTCTTCAAAGACCCATAACTATGGGGGACATTCCATTCAAATCATTGTGCTAAAGGAAACAAGAATTTATTCTGGCTCACGGTTCAAGTGCATTGACCCAATCCATTCTGTCAGGGAAGGAAAAATAGCAGATAGGAGCTTGCAGTAGCTGGTCACATGGCATCGCAATAAAAAAGCAGAGAGCAATGAAGCCTGATCATCCTCTGCTCCCTTTTTTCATTTTTCTGGTTTAGGTTTCTAGCCAGGGAATGATGCTTGACCCACATTGGTCAAGTCCTCTCACTTCAATTAATGCAATCAAGATAATGCCCATAGGCAGGCCCAGACTCCCTTCTCTTAGATGATTCTAGATTCTGGCAAGTTCACAAGCCTAACCATCAAACTTAAGTATCTCAAAAGTGGTCTCTACCTATGACTTCCCCTTATTCGGATTTATTTTCCTGCCAATAACTACAAGAAGCATTGATCATCACACCTCGTTAACTTGACAATAGGAAACATTAAAAAATGGGTTCATTATGTTTAAAATTTCTGTGCCTGTTGTAATGTTCTATAATTTGCCTAAAACATAACCTCGATTGATTTTCAATTTTACAATTGAAGGCAAGAAGTTATCTGAATTGAAACAAATTATTCTAAAATGATATTTGTCATTAAGACAGGAGATATGTTTCTCTTTTTATTTTCTCTCATCTAGTCATTATTTAATTACAACCTGCCAGGAAGGAAAAATTAACTCCACATTATTTTGTGTTCCTTAGCACTCCCAATCATATAATCCTAGGGCAAAATGTAAGGCACTTTAAAATTGCTTCAGCAGAAAGATAGAATCAGGAATAGAAGAGTGAACATTCAAGCAAGCAGATAACCTCTTTTTAGGAAGGCTTAAAATAGCTTGAGGCTTTTAAACATCTAGGCAGAAGCACATTTAAAGAAGCTATTTCATAATAAATTCTAAGTAAAATTTCTACTTTTGAGGAGGAATTTCAAGTTTAGTGCCAATATTTTTTACATGTCTGCATTTATTAAAATGTTAACTTGCCAATGTGGACAGAGGAGATTCCACACAGTCCAAGAGCTACAGGGGTCAATAGCTGTTGAGAGAGGGAGAATTGGTTGCATCCAGGAACAAACTTCTGAATAGGATTACCAAGTGGTTAGCCCTGGACATATGTACATACAGACAACTCTAAATGAACTTAGTAGGTTGGTTATGTGTGTGTGTGTGTGTGTGTGTGTGTGTGTGTGTGTGTGTGTGTGTGTGTGTGTGTAAAACAATAATAATTAAACAAAAGACCATGAGCTCAGGAGACACAGAAGGAGATTAATGGGCTGGGGAGGTATAGAAATATTGTAGATACAGTGCTCATGCACAAAGTTCTCAAAATTAAAAAAAAATAATTTGAATCCCTGAATCACAGTGTTGACAGACAGGGAAAAATTAAGTTTAACACTCCTAAACTACCTTTGCCAAATTTACTCCCAATTCCTGTTTTCATTTCTTTGACAGAAACCTTGTGTCAACCTTTCTTGATGGAGAATTCCTTGAGACCTGTTTGGGACACCCAGCTCAATTATATGCTTTGCACAGTTTCATTTGGCATTACTCTATAGATGTAAGCAAACAAGAGGAAGAAGAGCATTACATTTTAATGAGGTACAATTTTCTGCATTAAACCACTCCCACTAGTAACCAGGATTGAAATAGAAACCTAGGAAAGTGCTCTCCTGCTGAACTCCATCACTACCCCTAAATTCCCTCTGAGAAATGAGGTTAAGCTAGTGCTCTCAACTCCTAGAATAACACAGTTCAGTACCTTTCTTTAACTGCCTTTCCCATCTTATAGTTAGACTAGTTCAGTTTTTCCCTGTGTAATCATATGAACATGTGCAATTACACATTTCCCTTCTACAACAACTAATTAGATCCCTTGCCCCAACTCAAAGACTGATATGAATTTAACAGCACCTAGATTTCCTCAGAGATTGTGAAACTGAATGGAAATGAAACTCAAGCAACAGAAAACAGCAGAAGGACACCATTTATGACAATTTAAATGTCTTTCTTAAAAAAATCATTCAAACAAGTAAACAATTGACCTTTCAACCTTAAAAGTAGAAGTACTCAGTCTGTGGAGTTGGAAGGTTATGTTTTAAAAGGCAAATAAAGATGTAATTTAGGACTATGGAAGAAAGGGATTCTGTAAATTGTAAGAAGACATTTTCACATAACTCAAGAGACTGTTCTCTGGTGTTATTTGGAAGGCAATGTCGTGAGACACAGCAAGAGAGATTTGATCTTGCCCTTCTAAGCTAAGCATGCACACACATGGCATTCTTCTTCTCATACTTCAGAGTTCTTAGAAGAGATTAGAAAAAATATTCTTTCCTGAAAGCTAGTGCATGCCAGCTCTTGACCTCCCAGCTTGTGGGCAGCCACTGTTGATGGCAACGATAACCAACTAACAGCATTTCTCCAGTGACCTGGCTCAGGAGGGCCTTTCCTAGTTACTGGTGTATTTTGCAATAGAGCCTCTTGCTTTGCTTCTATTTTCCCTATTTGTCCCCAGAAACAGGAAATAGACAAGAAGATTCTTCTGACCAAATAACCAGTCATAATGCAGTGCCAACCTAATCAGTCACTGACAAAGCTGGAGGAAGTACTGTCTACTGCCACTTTCAGAAAAGTCACAGGACTAAACTTGGAATGGGTTCTAGTGTTCCATGTAGCTGACCTCTGCAACAGTCTGAATAGAGATTGTAATTATCCACTGAATCAATTCCTAACAGGTACTGAAGCCATTACTGGAATGGAGATGTCCAAAAAATGAGTGTGAATTCAGAAAAGGTCAGTCAGTTGAGAGTGTGCTCTATTCTGGATTAGATGAAGCATTTACCCTCTGCCTGTTGCTACAGAAGCCTGCCATTACAGTGATACCAGCCAAGGAGAAGAATGGGGCTATTCGTTATTCTCAGGTATGTTCTTGGGTTGCTGTGGAAGAAATTATGCAAAATGAGGCCACCATAGTCATATAGTAAATAAAGGCAGACAGAAACTGGCTTAAAGGGTCCACTTGTGGGCTCAGCAGTTAAGAGCATTTATTGTTCTTTCAGAGGACCCAGGTTTGATTCCTAGAACCCATGTGATGGCTCATTACTGTCTGTAACCCCAGTCCCAGTGCATCCAACTCCTTCATATAGCCTCTACATCCACTTGGCATTCAGTGGTACACAGGGCATACATGCAGGCCGAACACTCATATACATAAAATAATAAAATAAATAAGACTTTAAAAGTACTCTACTTGTATAGTAGAATTGTCTTGCTTTCTACTAATTATGCTGACAATGTCTCTCCTACTACCACTTTCACTCTTGAGGAAGAAGTTACATTGCCAATGAAAAAGTCCACCAGTTTAGGTACCAATGGAAGAAGCAAGGGGAATTTAACAAAGCATCTTTATGAAACAGTATGTTCTCCAAATACTCATTGTTTGTCTTACTTATCTTTTCCCACCAGCAATGCAAAGGCATTAAGATGGGCCTTAGTTAGTCACATCTAGTACTCATACCCTCCTCTAGTCTCTACCTCTTGACCCTTAACTAGCCCTGCGACTGTCTTTGATACATAGCAGATTATGTAAACTGTAATGCACAACTTGCAGATCTTGTTTGGAAGGACTCAAGAAGCCTTGTACCATCCATGTGTGTATCCTACAATGTTCAGTTTGGAAGTAGTGTGATGAAGTTAGCCCTATAAAGCAATGTAGAGAGAGAGAGAGAGAGAGAGAGAGAGAGAGAGAGAGAGAGAGAGAGAGGGAGAGAGAGAGATGCCTGGCCAGCTCTAGTTATGTCAGAACTCCAAGATCAGAAAGACTTGTGGATGCCTGGTCCAATCAAGCCTTTAGACATGTTCTACCACAGCTGTCATTTAACTGCAGCCACACTTGAGGGAGCCCACTGAGAACCATCTAGAAGGAAAGAGCCACTTTATGCAACCAGGAGAGTAATAAATGGTTTTATAAAGCCATTATGTGTATTTGCTAAACAGCAACAGATAACCAGAACATCATTTTCCCCCAAAGTATTTGAAGAGTATATATTTAAAACAATAGACAATCAAAGGGGTGAAATGGATTTGAAATGGAACATGCTTCTATTTTCAAGCAAGGAAAAATATCCAAGTTAATGGCTCCCCAGTATGTTGTAATTATGACCTACACTACAACAAACAAAACACAAACCAAACAGCTGAACAGAAAAACTAAGAGCATCTTAGGCAAACATGTTGCTGTGAGGAACATAATATTCTTACTGCTGGGGACCAGGGTTAACACAACTGTAACTTTAATTACAGACTTTTGGAGATTGGGGTTGAAGAAGAAAAAGAGTACTAATAAAATTAGGGGAGAGGACAGGACTCCATTAACATCTTGTCCAAAAGCTGTCCTCAAAGAATAATTTGGAGAGCACAAATGGAATTGCACTGTGGAGTACAGATCTGAATTATAAACAGAAAGGATCAAAGTCCATTGTAATTTTCAGGTTTAATCTAAACTGCTTACATACAATCAGTGACTTGAATAGAGCTGCAAGGGAAACAAGATTTATTTCAATGAGTCCACATATTTAAGAATTTCTTTTTAAAATCAGTGTTCTTCTGCATGTTTGTATGCATACCTCATGCATGTTTGGTGTATGTGGAGATCAGAAGAGGGTGTAGATCTGCTGGAACTGGAATTGCAGATGGTTGTAAGCCACCATGTGATTTCTGGGAATTGAGCCTGGGTCCTCTGCAAGAACACTAGGTACTCTTAACCTCTGAGCCAACTCTTTTTTTTTCAATTTTTTAAAATTTGAATTAGAAACATGATTGTTTTACATGACAATCCTAGTTCCCTTCTCCCTCCTGTCCTCCCCTTCCATCCCCCCCAACTAAATCCCTACCTATCACACATCCTTTCTGCTCCCCCTGGATGGTGACACCTTCCATAGGGTGTCATCAGAGTCTATCCTATCCTTTGGGATAGGGCCTAGGCCCAAGGCCGTTTGTCTTGGCTCAGGGAGTATCCCTCTATGTGGGATTGGGCTCCCAAAGTCCACACCTATGCTAGGGATAAGTACTGAACTACTACAGGAGGTCCCGTAGATTTCCGAGGTTTCCTCAATGAAATCCATGTTCCTGGGGTCTGGATCAGTCCCATGCTGATATCCCAGCTATCAGTCTGGGGAGCAAGAGTTCCCCGATGTTCAGGTCAGATGTTTCTGTGGGTTTCACCAGCATGGTCTGGACCCCTTTGCTCTTCACTCATCCTTCTCTGCATCTGGATTCCAACTCAGTTCAGTGATAAGTTGTGGGTGTCTGCTTCTACTTCCACCAGCTGCTGATGGGGGCTATCGGGTGGTGTATAAATCAGACATCAATCTCATTATCAGGGGAGGGCATTTAAGGTAGCCTCTCCTCTGTTGCTTAGATTGTTAGCTGGTGTCATCTTCGTAGATCTCCAGACATTTTCCTACTGCCTGATTTCTCTTTAAACCTATAATGTCTCCCTCTATTATGGTATCTCCATTCTTGTTATCTTCTATTCTTCCCCTGACTCAACCTTTCTGCTCCCTCATGTCCTCTGCATCCTTCCTCTTCTTCCCTTCTCATTCTCCTAGCTCCCTTCCCCGATTTCCGTTCTGAGCCAGCTCTTTATCCTCTAATTCACATTTTACTTAGAGGTATTTTATGCTTAGGCTGTGATTTTTTGTGAAGCATATTAAAGTATTAAGGTTAAAATTCATATAACTGGGATAGTGATTATCAAAATTAACATTTTAATGAAATCATTTCAAACACTTTATTTTATTGATTTTTTTTAAAACTCTTGCAATCAATTTTAGGATCTGGCACTTGGGATTTAGAGACTGCTGCTAAGAATGCTTTGTTTACACATGGTATGTTTTTGACTTGATGTGATTGTTTTGCTCATTAAATTTATGAATGAATGCTGTCTTTGGCTTTTGAACTACTCATTTAACTAATGAGGGAAATGGTACTTACATTGAAGATTTACTAGAGAGTAGGATCTGCTGAGGCAGTGTCATCTTACACATGTATGATACTAAATAGTTCTCACATGAATCATCCCTTTAACAAATATCTCCTGAAAACCCACCCCAGGCCAGAGTTTTGTGAAACATCACTGATTCTCAACAGGAGGTGATTTCCATCACAGTGCCGGGCATTTACAAATGTCTGGAGACATGTCTGGCTGTTTCACCTAGGAGAGGTGCTAATGGATAGGCCAGGAATGCCAACAAACATCATCAGATGCTGAGGATAGAACTGGGAAGATCATGTTTTGTAAGCATGAGGGCCTGTGTTCAATTGCCAGAGCCCATGTAAAAAAGGTTTCATCATGGTATTGGGCACTTAGAATTGTGGTGCTAAACAAGGGAAACAGGAAGATTCTTGGGGCTTTCTGGCCCATAAACTTAGCTTACTTGGACAATTCCAGGCCTGTGCGAGACCCTGTCCTACAAAATATGTGGTGAACAGTGACTGGGATACCTGAGGAAAGACACCAGAGTTTGTCCTCTGGCCTCCACACCCATGAACAAAATTACACAAACATGTATGCATGAATACACACACATACCATTAAATATTTACAAGAAAACACTCACAATGAAGTATTATATGTAGCACAAAATGTCAATAAGAATGAAAAACCTTTGAGCCACATCATAAACGAAAATACACATTGAAGAGTCTAACTTGGCACACTTAACCTTCTAGAGACGGAAGATATTCAGTTAAAAATACATAATGGAATATCTGAGAAGTCTTCCCTTCCATTCTTCTTTTTTTTGAGACAGGGCTTCTCTGTGTAGCCCTGGTTGTACTGGAGCTAGCCCTGTAGACCAGACTGGACTCAGACCCACAGAGATCTGCCTGCCTCTGCCTCCTGAGTGCTGGGATTAAAGGTGTGTGCCACCACCACCCTTCTTTCTTCCCTTATTCTTCATAGACGTTTCAACCAGTGGATAGTTAAAACTGTGGGTAGTGCAGGAACATAAGCAACATATAACCTTGACAATGGTTCTGAAAACCAAGACAGATACTGCAGTGGTTTGAATGAGAAATCTCCCCACTTCATGGCATTATCTGAGAAGATTTAGGTGGTGCAGTTTTCTCTTTTGCAGGAAGTGCATCACTTTGTCAGTTGTTGAGATTAAAAAGCTCTCAGCACTTCAAGTTTGCTCTTTCTACTTTGTGCTTGCTGCTGTTTCAGAAGCAAGCTCTCAGCTTCATGCCCCTGCCTCTATATTTGCTACTTGCTGCCATGCTTTCTCCATAAGAGATTCTTGTTCCTCTGTACTGTAAACACAAATGAACTCTTTCTTGTGCAAGTTGCTTTGTCATGGTGTTTTATAACAGCAATTTGAAAGTACCTATACAGCTACTAAGTGCCTAATAGATGGGTAACTTATACAGTGGGTCAAAGAGATGCTTCACATCTCTTAAAGGATGTGGGCAAGGCAATGTAAGATTTCATCAAATTACTCAGAGAAGTGCACAATTTAAATATTTTGAACTTTTTTGGAAATGCTCAATTTAATATTTTTAGACTAGGTTGCCACAGATGACTGGACACAGGTGCCTGAAACTACAGGAAATAAAACTGGGGGTAAGTGGAGACACGGTGAACTACATGTAATGACTAACAGTTAATATGATGTGGTGAAGTCAAGGATAGGATTCAACTTATTCCAGAAGTCAAGGATATATTAAACAAACCTGAACATACTTATGTTAATAGAGCAATATGCTAATAAAAGCTGGTTTCTAGGAGGATATTCACTATAAGAAAAGCTTAACAAATTGAATGCCTTATTTGAAAACAAGGAACTTAACCAGCCTCAAAGTAATTTGTAGATCAATGCCATTTCTAAAACAGAACACATTCTTTACATTATGTGTTTCTTTTGCTCAGTTTTTAATATTCCGATTAGAAATTAACTATAAGGATGTTTCCTTTTGACATTTTGGGGAAGTTTAATGTTAATTGGGCAAATACTCTGCAGTCAATAAAAATATAAATGTTCTACTGTGTTGCCCAGTATTAAAAAAAGATGATGTGAGAATAAAAACAGGGCATTTGTGCATATTTAACAGTATGGACAAGTTAGATCTCATTTCTCATTATGCTGTGCATCTGAGTAGCAATTCAGGAGCTATGGCATTTGTCTATGCAGTTGTCTCAAGAAAGAACCTTTCACGGATATGGCATTACTGGTACAATGGCCTTAGATACGGCTATAGGAGAGCAATGGCAAATGCATCTGGGGTGATCATTATTATGTATTGGTTACTTTTTTCATTGTTGTGACCAAATACTTGACAAGAAACAACTTAAAGATGGAAAGGTTCATCTTGGTTTGTGGTTCAGGGGAGTGTGGTCCATCATGGAGAGGAAGGCTTGGCAGCAGGAGTAGCATTGATATCTTGCTCACCTCAGGGAACATCAGGAAGCAGAGTGAGGGGAAGGCTATGCTCGGTAAGTTTTCTTCCTTTTCCTTTTTACTCAATCCACGGGAACTCAGCTGCCTACATTCCGGACATCTCACAACCCTGCTAATACTCTCAGAAAAAAGCCCTTACACTAATACACAAAGGTATAGTATGGAATTTTTTTAAATTCAATCAATCTGACAAAAGCAATTAAATAGCAGACCAGTAATTGTTAAATCACTAAGTGCAAGGCCCCATCGGAAGCTCTCCAAATGAGCCACTTTTCTCATCATCTCTTCCTTTCTTATTGTTAATGATAAAATTGCTAAAGCTGACATTTCTTTTTAAAATTTTATTATCTTAAAAATTTTTTAAATTTAAATAGAATTGTCATCTGTGTTTGTAAACAACGTTGGAAGATGGAGCAAACTAAAAGCACAGAGAGTACTTTGATAAAAATGAAGGTGGATGATGTCTTTAAATGTCTTATCATGAACAAAGGAGTGTGTACACCAGGTGAAAACCCATCACTGAACTGTATGACCAGAATTCAGAACACATGATGGAAAAAAGTGGGGTGGCTATCAAGAAAGAGCCAATGGGTTTCTTTTATAGAGAGAAATTCAATGCACTTGAACTTGTATCTCATTTGTTAACATTTCTCAAACTTTATGTCATACCTAAGGCAAAATTTCCCTGGCTCTTTTATAATGTCCCTAAATAAAGCAGTGACTGAAAACAGGTTGACCTGTTTAACTTATTTATAAATGGTGTCATATAGCAATCACTCTGATACTTATTCAAGGAATCTTCATTTTGGTCCTTTTAACATTCCTCATTATTATGAGTAACTTCAATATTATTGAGAGTCTTTAGCATTCCTAGAAATTTCCTTGTTCTTGAAATATGACCATAGGTTTTGCACAGGAAGCCCACTGTGTATGTTAATTCAAACTACTCTTGTTTTGTGCTTTGAAACAGAGTCTTATTCTCCAAATATTCCGGAATTCACTATGTAGCTCAAACTGGCCTGGAACCCATGACAAGCCTGCTGTTCCAGCCATCTGAGTGCTGGGATTGCAGGCATGATCCATCATGCCCAGTTAAAGCCAGGTTTTGATTCCATCACACAGGGCTGCTTTTTCTGTTCTTCAATGTTAGGAACAGTTGGTCCCTTGCCTATTTAACTGTAAAGGAACCTTCAGCCCTCTAATAATCACAGATTTTCTGAGTGACAGGGACTACAGCTATATACTTTAATAGAGTAGAATGCATAGGGCAAAGAAGGGTCAACACTGCAGCTTCCCTAGCTAGCTCTCCGTAAGGGAGCAGTCTTCAGGCCACAAATAAATGAGGAGAGAGAGCTATGATGGACATTTTCTGCACAGACTATCAACATCTTTACACAGACCAGAGGCTTTTGCCATTCATCTGGACTTCACCCCAGGGGGAAGGTGTTGCCATTTTACTGTGGGTCGTGTCTGAAGCTCTCTGGTCCTTGCCATGGCTGGCTCATATCAACAACTCTCATTGACTCAGGACTTCACACACTCAGGGCTTCCACTGCTCCCCATAGGATTCTATGATCCCCTTCATGTTCCACAGTTGACAGAATGAGTCTTGTGAAAGTTCAATGCATTAACTCCAGCTGCTGTGAATTAGTGATTGCAATGGCTGTGTTATGAACAGAAGATGTATTTTACAGTCCCCTTTTTTGTCTTCTGGCTCTTACATTATTTCTATTCTCTTTTCTGCAATGTTCCCTGAATCTTAAAGGGGTTAAATGTCCTATTTAGATATGAACACTCAACTGTCACTTATTCTTAGCACCTTAAGAGTCTATGTCTTTGTTAAGGTTTCTATGGCTGTGAAGAGACACAATCCAATTAAAAAGTGGGATACAGAACTAAATAGACAAGTTTCAATAGAGGAATCTAAAATGGCTGAACGACACATAAGAAAGTGTTCAACATCCTTAGCTATCAGGGAAATGCAAATCAAAACAATTCTGAGATACCATTTTACTCCTGTCAGAATAGCTAAAATCAAAAACACCAATGACACTTTATGCTGGAGAGGATGTGGAGAAAGGAGAACACTCCTCCACTGTTGGTGGAAGTGCCAACTTGTACAGCCACTTTGGAAATCAGTATGGCGACTCCTCAGGAAAACGGGAATCAATCTACCACAAGATCCAGCAATTCCACTCTTATGCATGTACCCAAAAGAAGCACATTCATACAATAAGGACATCTGTTCAATGATGTTCGTAGCAGCACTATTTGTAATAGCCAGAAACTGGAAACAGCCTAGATGTCCCTCAACTGAAGAATGGATAGGGAAAATGTGGTACATTTACACAATGGAGTACTACGCAGCAGAAAAAACAGCACAACTGAAAGCTTTAGAAAACAAAGAAGCCAATATATCCCGGAGGAGCAGACGCCAGGAAATAATCAAATTGAGGGCTGAAGTCAATAAAATGGAAACCAGGAGAACAATACAAGGAATCAATATAACGAAGAGTTGTTCTTCAAGAAAATCAAGAAGATAGACAAACCTTTATCCAAACTTAGCAAACAGCAGAGAATGAACATGCAAATTAATAAAATTAGGAATGAAAAAGGGAACATAAAACAGACACAGAGGAAATCCAGAGAAACATCATGTCATACTTCGAAAACCTACATTCCTCAAAATTCGAAAATCTAAAGGAAATGGACAATTTTCTGGACAGATTTCACTTACCAAAATTAAATCAAGAAGAGATAAGCAACTTAAATAGACCTATAACCCCTAATGAAATTGAAGCAGTTATCAGAAGTCTCCCAACCAAAAAAAGCCCAGGGCCAGATGGATTCAGTGCAGAATTTTACCAGAAATTCAAGGTACAGCTAATACCAATTTTCCTCAAAGTATTCCACACAATAGAAGCAGAAGGGTCATTGCCAAACTCCTTTTATGAGGCTTCAATAACCTTGATACCCAACCCACACAAAGACACAACTAAGAAAGAGAACTACAGACCAATATCCCTCATGAACATTGATGAAAAAATTCTCAATAAAATACTGGCAAATCGAATCCAAGAACACGTCAGAGAAATCATCCACCATGATCAAGTAGGCTTCATCCCAGGGATGCAAGGATGGCTCAACATATGAAAATCCATCAATGTAATCCACCATCTAACAGACTTCGGGGTGGGGGGAAACAAAAACAAACAAACAAAAAAACAAAAAACTACATGATCATCTCATTAGATGCCGAAAAAGCCTTTGACAAAATCCAGCACCCCTTCATGATAAAGGTTTTGGATAAATCAGGGGTAACAGGAACATACCTCAACATAATAAAAGCAATATACAGCAAGCCAACAGCCAACATCAAATTAAATGGAGAGAAACTCAATGAAATTCCTCTAAAATTAGGGACAAGACTAGGTTGTCCACTCTCTCCATACCTTTTCACTATTGTCCTTGAAGTTCTAGCTAGAGCAATAAGACAACAAAAGGAGATCAAGGGAATACAAATCGGAAAGGAAGAAGTCAAACTCTCACTATTTGCAGATGATATGATAGTCTACATAAGTGACCTGAAAAACTCTACCAGGGAACTCCTACAGCTAATAAACACCTTCAGCAAAGTCGAAGGATATAAGATTAACTCAAAAACATCTGTAGCCCTACTATATACCGATGACACATTGGTGGAGAAAGAAATCATAGAAACATTACCCTTTACAATTGCCACAAACAACCTAAAATACCTTGGGATAACACTAACTAAAAAAGTGAAAGACTTGTACCATAAGAATGTTGAGTCTCTAACGAAAGAAATTAAAGAAGATACCAGAAAATGGAAAGATCTCCCATGCTCTTGGATAGGTAGGATCAACACGGAAAAAAACAATGGGATCTTGAAATTTGCAGAAAAATGGATGGAACTAGAAGAAAGCATTCTGAGCGAGGTAACCCAATCACAAAAAGACAAATATGGTATGTACTCACTCATATGAGGATTATTGTTTTAAAATCCTAGGTTTTTGAGGTGATTTTTTATGTGAAAATAGTTAATTACAAGAGAATTCAGGTAAAGAAACGAAATATTATCAGTACTCCGGAACTCCCTATGCCTTTTCCAGGGGTTACTATGTATGTATCTGATTTCTAAAACCAGGGAATAATATAATTTCATTTGAAATGTCATATAAATGTTACCATTGAAGTATAAACTATGTTTTCTTTTTGCTTTCACACTGAACTGATTCTGAGATTCACTTACATGTCATGTACTGTTGTTGATCACTTACTCTCAGTGATGTAGTAACCATTGCCTGAAGGTATCACAATTGATGTACTCTGCCACTGACAGGCATTTGAATATCTCTCAATCTGGGTGCATTAAACAATGCTACATGCTATTAATAATCTCATATGTGTGTTTGGGTAAATGTGTCTACAGATTTCCACTTTGCACATACCTAAGATTGAAATAAATATGATGAAGGATATGTGTAACTCTATTTCATTTGGCTATATCATTTCTTCCCAACCCTGTGGCTGTGTATATCTAATTGTGTGGACTCTAATAACCTTCCTTTACATTACTCTTCTATGCTGCTTAGCATCTTAAGGAGCCCCATTGATTCCACTGGCTATTAGAGTGTGTTGTAGTCCATCAATAGAGGCTGTCATCTAAACACTTATCTCTGAGTACATGTGGAGATAAATGCTACTATTATTGAAAGGCATCATGTTGAATAAATGGTCAATTTGTGTTCCATAAAGAAGAGGTTGGAGAAGAATGCCTGTATATTATGTAAAGGGTATTTAAAGCTTTGTCAGTTGACCCAGGGGTGCTGAAAATGAGTGTGTATGCCCTATTCAACACACTCAAGCTAAGTAGCAAACACTATATGAAAATTACTGTGATACCTAAGGCTCAGTGTGCAGGTGGATTAATGGCCTATGATCTCCATGCAGACCTGAGAGGAAGAGTGAATTACACAATGACATTCATTTGGGGGATGTTGTATGTTTCATATTTATTGTCAACTTGACAGGATCTAGAATAACCTAAGAATAGAGACACTGGGGATACCTGGAAGTCTGCAGATTAGGAAAATTGAGGTAGGAAGACCCATCCTCGAAGTAGGCAGCAGCATTCATGGGCTAGGATCCTGGACTGAATAAAACGCTGTTGAGAGCTGATCAACAGTATTCTTCTGCTTCTTGACTGTGGACATATGACCAGTTCTCCAAGCTCCAATTGCTGTGCTGTCCCCACTATGATGGATGTAACCCAGAACTCTGAACACAAACAGTTCCTTTTCTCTTGGGGGGTTTGGTCAGAGTATTTGATCACAGAAACTAGAAAATGATCTAAGAGTTTCTGTGACACATTTCTAGTATGAAGGCTTCCTATCCATCATCTTTGTGCCTATGATCTTGGAGGAGTTACTATTTCATGAGTTGAATATCAAAACTTCAGATACCATTTTCTAGAACAGCCAAAGATGATTCAGAACCTATCTCAATTATAATCCATAAAATAAAACAGCAAACTCCAGGTCGTCTTGTTGCATGTGCTACTTTTGGAGTGTCCAATCTCCACATGTTGTTGGGGGTTATGATATTCAATCACACTGCAGAATGCTACCATAGATATTCTTCTAGAAAGAATGTCCCTGGAGATAACAATGTTCCTTTCCCCATAGGTTAACATGATCTCCATCTTTGAGAGGAGGTGTGTGTGTGTGTGTGTGTGTGTGTGTGTGTGTGTGTGTGTGTGTGTGCATGCACACACAGCTAGCAACACATTATTGTAATGCACAAAGTGATGGAAATATTACCCAAATGTTGGGTCTGGAGGACTCATGCCTATAATCATAACACTCAGAATTCTGAGGCAGGAGGGTTGCCACAAATTTAAGGGGAGTCATTACCTGTAATCACAACACTCAAGGGGATTAGAAAAGAGTGTCATGAGTTCAAGTATAGCTTGAACTACAGAATGACACCCTGTATTAAAAAGAAAAGGAAGGGAGGGAAAGAGGGAGAGAGAGAAGTGGGGAAGGAAGAAAGTAATGGAGGAGGGACAAAGGGAGGAGGAAGGACAGATTTATGTTCACGTTTTCAAAACCAAGAGCCTGCCCTGAACAATCCTCACTGAATAATCCTCACAAGAGTCCATTCTCTTGGTGGAAAACCATTTTAAATAATTTTCCATAAAGTTAAGGCAGACTGTGTTTTATATAATTATAGGATGATTTCTAAAGATTTTAAGTACTGATGCCTCAGTTTTCCACCAAATGTATCCCCCCTGTGTCTGAGTGGGTATAAAACTGGGAGAAACTTGAAATACTTAAGCACGCCATATGAAAAAATTCATTTTCCACATACCTCAGGACTCCAAGTGAGCAGTTGCAAAGTATTGTAACCCTCAGTTGGAGACTAGAAACTTAGGTGCAGATAAATTGATTCAGTGACTTCAGTTTACAGGTGAGTCATGCAGAGGGAGTAGATGGACCCATGCTTTTCATACCCCACAACAGTGTCATTTATGATTAAGTTATTATACAGAATTCAGGAATGGGTCTTCTAGAAGAACAATACTTTGAAACAGCATGGTGGCATTTGGGCAGTGGTACTAATAATCCTAACATGATAAGTGTTGGTGATATTTAACAGGAGCATCGTGTTTCCTCTCCATTCATGCTTGGAGCATCCAATATCTATTATTAGCCTCATTTTACCCAGGGGGCACTGAACTGAGAGACGCTAAGGACTTCCTTCAAATCTCTACAGCTACTAAGTGAGTGGGAGTGGTGACTTGTATTTCATGACTCTCTAATGTGATTGTCATAGTAATATGATTGGTTTCAGTTGTCAACTGGACACAAATGTAGGCATACCTGGGAAGAGGGAATCACAATTGAGGAATTGCCTCCATAAGGTTAGCCTGTGGGCATGTCTATGTGGTATTTTCTTAATTGCTAACTAATAAAAGAGGGCCTAATTTATTGTGGAAGGTGCCATCTCTTGGCAGGTGGTCCTGGGTGGGATAAGAAACCAAGCTGAGTAAGCCATGGAAAGAAAGCCAATGAGTAGTATTCCTCCATGGCTCCTGCTTCAGTTTCTGTCTCCAGGTCCCTGCCTTAAGCTCCTTCCTTGGCTTACCTTGAAGATGGATTATAATCAGTAAGTGAAACAAACCCTTTTCTTCCCTAAATTGCTTTTGGTCATGGTATTTATCACAGCAACAGAAACCAATCTACAACAAGAATATGCTTCTGAGTCACAAAAATGATGTATATTTTCGGGCACACCCATATATAATTGACATTTGTATATGAGAATGAATATTCATATGCATATACATGCTGTATTTCCTTATCCTCAATCTCATCTCCTTTTATGTCATGCCTCCTTTCACTAGTATATCTGTGTTCCTCACTTGGGGATAATCATACCTGAGAACTATCAGTGAAACCTACTATTGTATATATCTGAATCAAGGACAAATTGCAAATTCAGAAGAAGGTTAAAGGAAGCAGAAGAGATCGCCATAGGCCAGTAAAGCCACTGAAAGTTCAGAGCACAGTATGAGCAAGGAGGTAGGAAGAACTTCCATTCTCCTCTTGGCCCCAGCATTAATTTGCTATGTGGTTTGAGGGTAAATCACATAAACCAATTAGATTAGATTCGATTTTGAATCCGGAAGAAGAGAGAGCTTAAGCTATACTAGTGGTTTTCAAATTGGGTCCATGTAACTGTTCTAAGATTGAGTCACATGCAAGTGGGCCAAACCATGGATATCCCTATGTCCTTTTAGACAGACTCCCCCCTCCACTTACAGGGATTGTGGGTAAAGTGTCTCTTGAAGCATTTGGAACAGGCAGATTCATAGAGACAAAACATAAGACTGTAGGTTACTGGGTGTCTGGAAAAGAGGGAATGGAGTATCATCACATAATGAGTATAGAGTTTCTGTTAGAGGTGATAAAGAAATCTGAGAAACAGTGGTAACAATTGTATAATATTGTGAATTTAACCAATGTCACTAGTTAAAGTCTCTAAAATGGAGTGGAAAATTTAACCACATACCCACACATTCTCTCTCTCTCTCTCTCTCTCTCTCTCTCTCTCTCTCTCTCTGGGAAAAATGTTCAGAAAGCCATTACAATCTTGTCATTACCTGTTAGAAGAGAATAGCTGACTGATACAGCCATTATCTAATGGGGCAGCTAGTACATAAAGAGAATGTCACTAAACACGAGGATGGAAGACAGACATGGGAGTTGTAAGATTTCACATCTGTCCTGTTGAATGAAATCTGTCTGTGTCAAAAACAAATTAGGTAGTGGTCCAAAGGAAGAAGTGACTGTTAAGGCAATTAAAATAGATCATTGGTAAGAGGCTCATGTCAAGTCAGAGGCATTCCCCTGGGGCTTCTTGTTGTCATAGGGTATGTAAAGTGACTACAGGAATTCAGCACACTGGAGACATTTTTAAGATGTGAAAACATGTGAAGCCAACACAAATTTGTAGGATGAACTAGTAGAGATGAGAAAGAGACAGATAATGTCACCTGTAAAGTTCATATATCAAGTCACTTAAAAAATACACTCTTATGCAATTCAAATCAATATGCCTTGACAGTTGCTTTCCATTTCCTTTCTAGTTTAGAAGATGTTTCTGTTTGATTCTGTTCTCTCCCAGTGTTCCCTTCAGCCCCCATGCAGAAATCCTACCTGCTCTCATAGAACAGGGGTTTAATGCATTTTTAAATAGTAAAATTAAGTAGAGGCCCAAAGATTGTAGTGGAATATGTGGCACAATCACAAATGGGAGGTGGCAGCTGAAGTCTATTTTTTGGACTTCGGATAAGGGGCTAAAATCAAGAAATTGTTAGCTAAAAGACTCAGCATCAAAACACGTGATTGCAATGTGGAAATAATAATGAGGAGGGTAATAATAATAACAGGCCTGTTCAGGGGACTGGTATGAGAACAAATTATAGATGGCTGAATGCTTTTAGTGTCTCAGAAGGAAGGTATTACATAAATCCAGTTCCTTTTTTTCTTCTCATTATTTTTCCTTAAAGAGTGCCAGAAAGAAAGAGTCTTTGTGGGTGGATGTGGATAAGAGCAAGAATTGAGGGAGGAGAGAAAATATCTCAAGGAAGTAAGAATAGTGTATTTGAAGTACTTCTCAGTGAGTGCTTTTTCGGTAATAAACTTCATCTGCTCTGGAAAACCTCTGCTACCCAGATACACTGCTTAGAATGAGGCAGAGTGATGGGGAGAATGTTTTCTTCACTCACTCTGGTCCAACAAGTAGAGTTTATGTCTGTAGTGCTAGGACGATCCCCTCCATGGTGGTATGACTATAGCACGATGATCATCATCGTGTCCTGTAATTTCAACATGCACAGAGAATATTCTACTGAGGCAAGTACAAATTGGTCTCCAGGGAAGGTGCTGATGCTTCATGCTCAGAAAAAGAAAGTGTGCAAAGGACTGTATTTGTAACTGTTGTTTTAAACTGAATGTTGAAAAAGGTAGGTTGGACATCATTCTTTTGCAGTTTTTAACGGCAGACATCCAATTTCTACTTTAAATTCTATAAATAAGAATCCAAGTAGGATGAGCCAAGAAGCTTATGGCTTCTGTGATAACACACACATGCATTATTTTTTAAAATTATTTCACCCAACAACTATACTTGGAAAAACAACTTTTAGGAAGAAATGGGGTGCATCTGTCTTGTTTTCCTCCAGTTTGTTTAAAAACAACTGGAATGATTTTATTAAGGCATTGCAATGATTAAATCACTCACTTCCCTTCTTGAAATGCTGTGCTCAGAGAGGAAGAGTTAGTTTTCTCCAGGGATGCAGCTCCTGAGAGGCTACCTATTTTCCAGTAGATGGTCCTATACATGTGAACATACAGACAGCACTTGATACAGGCAGGACTCAGTGAGTTTTAAAAAGGAACATATAAAACTGGGCAGGAATAGTGGGGAAGGATGGACGGGAAAAGGCAGGGAGGAAATGGGTGGTAGGTTTGATCAAAGCAATTTTATATGCATATAGGAAATTCTCAAAAAGTAAACTTTTATTTTATTAGTTCTAGTTAGGGAACAAGCTTATTTCAAGTCCCTTCTCCCTCTCCCTCCCCTCACCCCCAAACTTCCTCCCCCACCCCATCCACCCACCACTCCCCAGGCAGGGTAGGGCCCTCAATGGGGGCTCTGCAAAGTCCACCAAGTCTTCCTATGCTGATCCTGGGCCCTTCCCCATGTGTCCAGGGCCAGAGTGTAACCCTTCATATGGGATGGGCTCTCAAAGTCCCTTCTTGCACCAGGGAAAAATACTAATCCACTACCAGAGGCTCCCTGGAGTGCAGAGGCCTCCTTATTGACATCCATGTTCAGGGGTCTGGATCAGTCTTGTACAGGCCTCCTGGACAGCATCTGGGGTCGATGTGCTCTCCCTTGTTCAGGTCACCTGTTCCTGTGGGTTTCTCCATCCTAGTACAGACCCCTTCGTTCTTCATTCCTCCCTCTCTTCAACTAAATTCCCGATTTCGGCTCATTGTATATCTGTGGATGTCTGTCTCTGTTTCCATCAGCCACTGGGTGAGGGCTCTAGGATGGCATAAAGAGAAGTCATCAATCTCATTTTAGGGGGAGGGTTTTTAGGTTATCCTCTCCACCGTTGCCTGGATTGTCAGATCGTGTCATCCTTGTAGGTCTCTGGAGATCTCCCTGGTTCCTGATCCCTTCTCGGGCCTACAGTGGCTCCCTCTGATATCGTATCTCTCATCTTGCTCTCTTTCCTCTATTCTTCCCCCAACTCAATGTTTCTGCCCCTCCATTTCCTCTCCTCTTCTCCTCTTCTCTTTAATAAAATTCTGTGATTTCCAAGTTTATCATGGCTTCAAGTAATAATTCTTGATCATTTCCTTCCATTAGAAGACATTCTTGGTAGTTTTCTACTTACCTCCTTTTATCTTTACCTACACTTTAAAGATATTGAAGTTCATTCCTCAAAGATTTAGTAAATTCCCACTATCCACCAGACTGTGTGGATACGCTATGTAACATAAGTGAATTCTTACGCATCTTGGGTTGCCATCGTAGCAAAGCCATTAGGACTCAGTTGATGGAGAAAAGGATGCCCTAGATGGATGTGATATTCCCTTACATCCTCTAGCTGTCTTAGTTCTCATTCTGAAGATGAAGAAACTGGAAAATATTTCAAAGCACATACATTTGCTTCTTCTAGAAACCCTTCCACTTGGTAAGTGTCCCACAGTATTCAAGAAATTAGGTAAAGGGTCTGGAGAGATGGCTAGGTGATTAAAAGCACTTACTGCTCTAGCAGAAGACCTCGGTTTGGTTCCCAGCACCAACAGAGCCTTATTCTGATGTTCACTGCCTCTTACACTCATGTGGTGCACAGGCACGTGCATACACACACACACACACACACACACACACACACACACACACACACACACACTGTAAGTAAATAAGTATTATTAAAAGAAATTTGTATTAAGTTGTTCCTATGATTTGATGTAGTTTGCCTCTCAAACGCTTTGTGCTGGAGGTGGGTTTCCTAGCACTGTGATGATGAGGTAGTTGTATCTCACAGAAGGTAATTAGGTCAAGGGAGTTTCATGAACAGATTTATATTGTCTTATGAGAGGGTTGATAGAAACTTAGACTAGTCCATGCCTTGGGCTTATCTGCACCTGAGTTCTGTTTCTTTGACATGCTGTGATATAGTTAGGGAGACCCTTGCCAAGATATTAGGGCAGTGGTGTTTGGTACTTACACCCACCAGATCCAGAGGCCAATTTACCCTTCTTTCTTTTCAAGCACACAAGTCTCAGATACTTTGTTACAACAACAGGAAACAGAGTAAGATGGCCATTCATCTAAATTATTTGACTAAGTGTCCCCCCCCCCAGAAAACACTCTTTGGAACACTGTCCATAAATCACTAATTTTGAGTCTTCTAAGATTACCCCATCGTCTTAGAGCAGAGAGAACAAATTGGGAAAAGAGATAACAAGTTGCTTGGACCATTTTTCTCACAATACAATACTATAAAAATACCTGAAAACAGCAACCTGAGGAAGGGTTTGTTTTGGCTCATAGTTTGAGGATACAGTTTATCATAGCAGGGAAGGTATGGCATCTAGGGATTGAGGGAGCTGGTTATATCCATAGAAAAGAAATGGATAGAGAAGAGTGCTAATGCTCAGCTCATTTTCTAATTGTTCCTCAGTCCAGGACCCCAGCCATGGAATAGTGCAGCTAACAGTTAAGATAGGAATTCTCACCTCACTTAAGCTAATCTAAACAACCCCTCAGAGGCAAGCCAAAAGGCCCCCCTAATCTAGAGAATCCTTCACAGTTGTGCTTAAAGGCATGGCACCTAGGTGATTTTAGGTACTATCAAATAATAATATATATTAACCATTACAGCTACTATGTACAAGGCTTAGCTATAAAAACATTGAGAGGTGTTTGGAATCTATGTGAGGCTACCCAAAATTATTCTCAGAGGAAATTCCAATACAATCACTTATTTCTTTCATATTTACTGCAAGCTATATTGCGTGGAAAATACTTTGTCAGTATTTCTCATTTCCTCATCTATATATTGGGAAGTTGCTATTAATACTTCAATCAAGAATTGAAAATCAAAGGCTTTAGAGTTTAAAATGTTTTGGACCTTAGATGCCAGGAATGAAAAAGAAATCCCATTTATCAAATTTCTTCATTCCTTCTTCAATGCGAGGGGCTTCATTACCATGATATAATCATAAGATCAATCCTATGGAAGGATATGGGTCCAGTATGGATGCATTAAGGAAGGCAGAATATGGGCAGTGCATCATACATAGCTCTCAAGGAGGGCTTCATAAATGCTTGTGCCCACTGTTGTTGCTCTTTATTAGTAATTATTACTAACTCTTGTCTCTGGAGCGCCACAGTAGAGCAGGTCAGAAGACACAGAAGAAAGTGATGGAGTTGGCTCATCTTACTGCCACATAAGGAATGGCTCTTCTCCATCCTCCCATGTGTAATGCACATTTTCAGAGCTTCTTTCTGAACCCACAATCTTTGAGGTTCCCAGAATAACTTCTGAAGAAGCTGAGATGACGCTCTAGACTGCTCTCAGCCATGACTCAGAGAACCCTGGGGTGCACTGCATTGCAAACAGGATTCTAAAGTAAGATCTTGACACTTGTGCAGGTCAGCAGTATCACCTCCAAGGATAGAATTCTGTCTCACGGTTCTGACAGTCACTTTCTCTCAGGCCTTGTCGAGTCACATAATATTGTCTCCCACCCAAGGTGTGAGTCCTAATCTCTCAGGCTCCTATGGGAATGTTAGAAACTATTTGGGGTCCTGTCGTTAGAGCTATGCCAGCTTCCACTTATTATCCTCATGCCTATGCCAGCCTGAGGTAAAGGAAAGAGTCTAAACCAGGCTATGAACACCAATGTTCTTGCTATTTGTCCATGACAAAGTCATCATCAATATTGAAAGTAGCCACATCTCAGGATTTTGCCTTTATTGATTGCTTTATGAGCGTTTTGTATTAGAGATCCATGAAGCATTGGTTTTTTACAGGTTCCAAAGCAGGTTTTGTTCAATATCTATAGCCACACTGAAGGGTACCAATCATTTCTTCAATTTGGAGTTCACTCAACTGAGACATAGACAGGTTAAGTAATTTGCCCACTTCACACAGCAGGTTGGATTTGAGAGGTGCAAGACAGAGTTACTATAGAATCCTGATATCAGA
Source organism: Cricetulus griseus (assembly GCF_003668045.3). NCBI lineage: Eukaryota > Metazoa > Chordata > Mammalia > Rodentia > Cricetidae > Cricetulus > Cricetulus griseus. The sequence continues at coordinate 102,308,346 of NC_048604.1, forward strand.
AGGCAAAGGAACCAAGTTCAACTTGTGGGATATAGAAAAAGAATTGACAGAACACCTTAAAGAGCTGGCTTTTGATTTATGGGTAAGAGTTTGCCAAGGAAAGTAGTTTCTTAAAGTAATAAAGATGGGACACCACACAGGCATATAGGGCCTAGTTAAGGAAAAGTCTGTTCTCAAGTGTAATTTGGATTCAAGATGAGTGGAACTGGCTCTAGGGAGAAATGTTTGCAGAGGAACCTGGGAAGACAAGCATGCTATGTACTCACTCATATATGGATATTAGACATGCAACAAAGTATTACCAGCCTAAAATCCGTGCCACCAGAAAAACTAGGAAACAAGGAGGATCCCAAGAGAAAAACACATGGTCCTCCAAAGAAGGGGAAAGGAACAAGAATCCCTGAGAAAATTGGGAGCACAGGGGAAGAGAGGAGGGAGGTAGGAAAAAGAGAAGGGGAGAAGAGGAAGGGGGAAACAAGAGGGACGAGGAAGACTGAGGCAGATGAGGAATAGAGGAGAGCAAGAAAGGAGATACCTTAATGGAGGTAGTCAGTATAGGTTTAGAGAGAGGACTGGAACTGGGGAAATTTTCAGGGATCCACAAAGATGACCCCAACTAAGAATCTAGGCAGTAGTGGAGAGGCTGCCTTTAATGCTCTTCCCATATAAAGAGATTGATGACTACATTGTTTACCATCCTAGAGCCTTCACCCAGTAGCTGTTCCAAGCAGAAGCAGGCATCCACAACTAAACACTGAGCCACACTCCGGGAATCCATTTGTAGAGAGGGTGGAGTGGTGAGCAAAGGAGCCAAGACCATTCTGGAGAAACCCACAGAAACAGTTGACCTGACCTAGTGAGAGCACAGAGACCCTAGACATAAATCTGGGGAACCAGCATTGGATAGAACCAAGACCTCTGAATGTGTGTGCCAGCTAGGAGGTCTGGGCAGTCTTATGGGACCTCTAACAGTGGAACCAGTGTTTATCCCTAGTGCACAAATGGCCTTTGGGATCCCATTCCCCATGGAGGGATACTATTGCAGCTCAGATACAGAAAGAGAGCCTAGGTCCTCCTCCAAATGATGTGACAGACTTTGATGATCCCCCTTGTGTAGTGGGTGGGGGTGTATTGGGGGGATTGGTTGGGGCATGGGAGGATGGGAAAGTGAGAGAACAGGGGTTGATATGTAAAATAAGATTGTTTCTAAAATTAAAAAATCTTAATCTGAAGCACAGTTATGTATGCATTCATTGACTCATTATTTTTCATTCAATAAACATATTGGAAACTGAATTGATACTAGGATGTGAAGAATATGACAGGTGCCCTGTCCTCAAGCAGCCCATAGTTTAGCTTGATAGGTAAACAGATGAAAACAAAGAAGGTGAAATGTAGAGCCATGCATAGGTACATGGGGCATGGAGAAAGAAGGCTTAAACCATTCCCAGGATGTATGAGTAAAGTTACACTCAGGGAAGAGTTTTTGAAGTAGGAGATGCTGTAGTAGATTGAAAAGAATTACATGGAGGGGAATGTTGTAGAATATTTAAGATGTGTTGCATTCATTTATGCTATAGAATATTTGTTTATTGATGCAAATATGTGTTGCATTTTATGTGCATTTTTAAACTCTGTGAAACTGTTGTTTTGCTTTCCTAAAACACCTGGTTGGTCTAATAAATAAATAAACAGCCAATAGATAGGAAGAAGAGGAATATGTGGGGCTTCCCGGCAGAGAAAATAAATAGCAGGAGAAATCTAAGCTCTAGAGAAGCGAAGGGAGGAGCAAGAAAGAGGGGAAGAGGAGGATGCAAGGGGCCAGCCACTCAGCCACACATCCAGCCATGGAGTAAGAAGGAAAGAAAGGTATGTAGACTAGAGAAAGGTAAAGCCTAGAGGTAAAAGGTAGATGGGATAATTTAAGAAAAGCTGGCTAAAAATAAGTCAAGCTTAGCCCAGGTTTTCATAGGTAAAAATAAATCTCTATGTATTTATTTGGGAGCTGGGGGATAGGCCCCCAAAGAATTAAGAGAAACCAACTACATGGAAATAATAAGACTGGAGATAATACTGAGTAGTCAGGGGTGGTGGCAATGTGGTTAACACCATCCTAGAGGATGGCAGAGAGGTCAACATGATCCAGATCACAGTGAGCTTTGAATCCATGGGAGGAATATAAATGTTGTTTCTAAAGACACTGCTGAGGTAGTTTCTATAAACCAGATATGGTAATTCTATGACTTGAATGGTAGGAAGAAAGACCAAGAGAAAGTTCAAAGAAAGGTTCAGAGAGCATGGAGGAAAGGGCTCAGAGAGATGCAGTTCAGGAACTACGGGTTAGTGACATTTGAAGAGACGCTTTCTTTTTTCCAAGACAGTGTTTCTCTGTCTTGCTTTGGAGCCTGTCCTGGAACTTGCTCTGTAGACTAGGCTTGCCTCGAACTCACAGAGATCTGCCTGCCTCTGTCTCCAGAAATCTGGGATTAAAGTACACCACCACCACGGCCGGGCATAAAGACATACTTTCTAAGTGTCAAAAAAGTTAAAGGTGTGGAAATAGGAGTTATTGCTTAAAGTAGAATGATGAAAGATGTGAGACTGAAGGATGAATAAACTGAGATGGTGTTCACCCATGTAAACGTTTAAAAGCTGAAATTAATCCAGCAAGTGGAAGAGAACTCAGAAGGTGCCAATTCTTTTTTTCCAACTTTTTTTATTTGAATTAGAAACAGGATTGTTTTACATGACAATCCCAGTTCCCTTCTCCCACCAGTCCTCCCCTATGCCCCCCCACAACTAAAACCTTATCTGTCACATATCTTTTCTGCTCCCCCTGGATGGTGAGGCCTTCCACAGGGTGTCATCAGTGTCTATTGTATCCTTTGGGATAGGGCCTAGGCCCACTCCCGTGTGTCTTGGCTTAGGGAGTATTCCTCTACATGGAATGGGCTCCCAAAGTCCACACATATGCTAGGGATAAATACTGGGCATCTACAGGAGGTCCCATAGATTTCTGAGGTTTCCTCACAGAAACCCATGTTCCTGGGGTCTGGATCAGTCCCATGCTGGTATTCCAGCTATCAGACTGGGGAACAAGAGTTCCCGGATGTTCAGGTCAGCTGTTTCTGTGGGTTTCACCAGCCTGGTCTGGACCTCTGTGCTCTTCACTGGTCCTCTGCATCTGAGTTCCAGTTCAGTTCAGTGATTAGTTGTGGGTGTCTGCTTCTACTTCCACCAGCTGCTGGATGAAGGCTATAGGATGGCATATAAGTCAGTCATAAATCTCATAAACAGGGGAGGGCATTTAAGGTAGCCTCTCCTCTGTTGCTGAAATAGTTAGCTCGTGTCATCTTTGTAGATCTCCAGACATTTCCCTAGTGCCTGATTTCTCTGTAAACCAAAAATGTCTCCCTCTATTATGGTATCTCCATTCTTGTTATCATGTATTCTTTCCCTGACTCATACTTTCTGCTCCCTCATGTCCTCGGCATCCCTCTTCTTCTCCCCTTCTCATTCTCCTAGCTCCCTCCCCCTCTTCCTGTGCTCCCAATTTGCTCAGCAGATCTTGAACCTCTCCCCTTCTCCAGGCGACCATGTATCTCTCTCTTAGGGACCTTCTCCAGCCTACAATCCACACTGCCAAAGAAGCTAAGGTGCCAATTCTTAAATACATATAGGGAATGTCTTTACATTTGGAGAATTTGTAGTGGTATTGTTAGAGAACATAAGTAATGAAAAGGACCTCATTTTGAAGAGGAGTGAAAGAGTAATGGCTTATGAATTAATAATGACAAATTTCAGCATAAGCCAAGAGAAGGGCAGGTATCCGAAAATGGCAGAGATAAAATATTAAGGTCTGCACATTTTCAACAGAATAAAGATTCCAGAGGATGCAGTGGAAAATGTTAGAAGCTATAGCAGACAGCTGGGATTCCTTTCCCACTTCTACTTGTGAGATCATTCTGCCAGAGTGTATTCTACTTCAGTGGAAGGGTCAGGGACTTACATTCCAGGGAAATACTTGTGTACATGTGTACTTGTGTTTAAGGTTGGCCACTAGGATGTATGCTAAGGAATAGCATAACTGGATCATATGTAGATCTATTTTTAACTTTTCAAGAACTCTGCATAGTTATTTTTAGAGTGACTGCACCAGTCAGGAAAACCAACATTGTATGAGTGCTCCCCTTTCTCTGAATTCCCACCAGCATTTGTTCTCAGTTGTCTTTTTGATCTTCCTGTCATTCTGAGTGAGATTAAATCTCAAAATAGTTTTAAAATATATTTGTAACTGTTATGGATGTGACCACTTTTTGAGATATTTCTCAGCTATTTTTCTTTCTTCCTTTGAGAACTCTGTGTTCATATCCATAGCCCACTTTTAATTGGGTTATTTGTTTTCCTGATCACTTGTCTATTTAGTTCTTAATATATCCTGGATACAGAAATTCTACTGGATGAATAAGGTGACAAAGATTCTCTCTCTCTTTCTCTCTCTCTCTCTTTGTTCCCATTCACTCAATTGACTGTTTCCTCTGTTGTATAGAAATTTGTTAGTTTTATAAGGTCCCACTTGTCAATTGTTAGTCATAATTTCTGAGTAAATAGAGTCCTATTTAGAAAGTCCATTCCCATACCCGAATCTTGTAGGGTACTGTGTATGTTTTCTTCTAGCAGTTTCAGTACTTCAGGTTTTACATTGAAATCTAATTCATTTGGAGTTGACTTTTATGCAGTATTATAGATACAGCATTAATTTTATTCTTCTACATGTAGACACCAAATGTTTCCAGCAACATTTATTGAAGATGCTCTCATTCATTCAGGATATGTTTTTTGGCATCATTGTCAAATAGCAGATGGTTGTAATAACATGTACTCATGTTTGGGTTTTCTATTCTGTGCCATTGGTGTGCATGCCTGTTTTGCGCCCGTATCATGCTGCTTTTATTAATATGAGTTGTGCTAGCATTTTCATCTCTTTATCTCTATCCCTTATCCCATGAGTTACATTTCCTGTCAGTACAATTGGAATCAATTGTATACACAGAAATGTTTGCCTCAGAGTTGGCTTGTTGGGGATCAAAATTAACACAGATATAGCTACAGGAGACTACCAAGTCATAGTTAAGGAAGAATCGGGTGTCATAGAGATGCTGGTATCAGAGGAAATTTGTGTACAGAAGTCTCCCATTAGGAGTGTTGTTTATGAATGCGCAGGTAAAAGACTTAAGTGGAATGAAGTACAGTGGTCCTATTTTCTGAACTTAGTGGTCCTATATTCTGGAGTTTAGAAATACTGGGGGTTTCCAGGTGTTCCTCAGGTGTACTTGAATCACAATATTCAAGTACAGAAATTGGAATGATATAAGCTCTGCTACCATTGAGCTTGTGCTTGAACATTAGCCATAAAGGTAGAATTGGGAAACTCATCTCAGTTGGAAACATTCACATATATGGGGAGAATCAACAGGGGAGTACTATTTTAAAAGTTGGCATGGGCAACTCAAAGAAGCTCAAAGAGCCTTCCACTCAAAGATAGCAACATGTAGAGATTTATAAATTGCCATGGGACAGACTGGACTGTCTTATTAGAAAGTGAAAATCAGGTTAAGGAAGAATGGATGTGTAGTTCAAACATTACTATTTAAAAGATCCTCAAAATCCCAGAAAACCTAGCAATGCCTCAATCGTCCTAAAAAGTCAACAGATTTCCAGTCAGTCCCTATAATATTTTCACTGAGAGGGAAAAAGGTGCTGGAATTCCTACCATATTTCTAAAGTGTGCTTCTCTGTTTGAGTTTAGTCTCACCGTAGGAAAATTCCTTATAAATTGATCAATGGCTGCACTTTATCCAAGGAAATTCAGGGAGAAATCCCATTTTCTGCTTTTTTGAGAAATATGCTTTGAATATGAACTTGAGCTACACTAACTGAGAATGTCCCATTTTATATTTAGAGAGTTTGTAGTTTGCATTGGGGCTGACTATATGAAAAATGAAAGGGTTTCACTCCCTGAAGCTATCCATGTACTACATGAAAGAATCACAGAAAGATTACTTCTCAACAGTAGGTCCCCATTGGGGCTAAAAACAAAGATAAAACAAGTAAACCAAACACAAGTGGGAGAACCATTTCCTCCTGACAGAACCCAAGAGCATAGCTTGCATTACTCCCTTACACATCCCCTAAGGTAACAATACATGGTGTTTTGGCACTTGCTGGCTCTTGTTCTCTCTACTTTCAAGGCTACATGACACAGATAGTTGAGGCTGTGTCTTTCAATTTTAGAGCTATTATAGTTTTCATTCCAAATGGAAGTTTAAGTTTAAGCTTAGTTCCAGAATCAGAGTGAATTACAAAGGATGCTGATTCAAGCAATAACCTTTTGAAAATTAGGTGTTAATTTTTGCACCTTAAACAAAGAATTTTCTTTTGAGCTTCCTCAGCACCCAAGCAAGAATCAATATCTAAATAGGTAAAAAGAGGGGAAATACTCAATAGGAAGCAAGAATAAATGAATTTAAAAAACAAGGCAAAGGGTAAAACTCCTAAAAATTATCTAATATGTGATAAAATATATTTTACATAAAGAATAGTGTGAATGCTTGACCTGCAGGGACACACTTGTATCCTGAGAACTGGGAGGCTGAGACAGGAAGGTTGAATTAAGTTCAAGGTCAGAGTAGGCTAAGTACAGCTTACCAGGCCAGTTAGGATGACAGGGAAAAACCCTGTTTCAAAAATCAAACAAACAACACCAAAATCCAAGAAAATAAATAAGTAAATCTAAAAATAAATAAAAAGAAAGGCAGTATGAAATTAAAAACCAACAAGGTCTGAATGAATCACAATATGCTGGAGGGATTTCACAGTGATATAAAATAGGTGAGAGAATATTATATTACTATGTGAAGTTTATTTTGATGAAAGTGTAAAGCTCTGTTTTTTCATATCTGCTGCATGTACTATCCACATTTTAAAATGCTGTGAGTTGTGATAATAAGTCACACATTAGACATCCTTTTTAAAAATGTATTTTGATTTGTCCAGATGAGATCCTAACAGTTCCTTTGGAACACATATGATACATCATTTAAGTGTATTCTTAGAGCTTGGGGGTCCTAGATTCAATCCTCAGGATAGAGGGTGAGGGAAACAAACCTAAAACTATTCCACCCAAACAAAACTCCATGCCTATCAAACTACTAGTGGAAATGAGAGTAGAGCAGGTAGTTTCTGTGCACAATTAATAACTGACCCTTTTCTTGCAATTTCTCCATATAGATAATCTGTTGGGTTTTTAAAAAAGAAAAGCAGGATTCCTCACATAGGTACCCAAAATGGTTCCATGTGAATAGCTCTTCAATCGTCTACACTGTATCAGATTCCAACTCCGGCTGGGTTCGTTACTTAAAATGTGTGGGGATTTTCATACACAAAGCCCAAATTCTAAACTTTATATGTGTGTCTGTTTTGTGGATCAAAGTCAGGAAACTAGAAAGAGGTGCATTGTGTTGGGAAGACTTTAAGGATTGGGGGAAGATTATAGAACATGTGTGGTGATAAGTGAAAGGGGGAATATTGGCAGCCAACTTACAAATGAGGAAGGGAGAAAGGAACAATTCAACTACAACTATATATGACAATGGCAAAAGGAAGCCTACAAAAGGGAAAATTGATAATAAAATTTTTTATGGGCAGGTTGGGGATTGAGATTCTATTCACCTTGGGTAGAGTAGAAGTTTCTGCCTGTCTTCTTAGCTTAGATGAGGTGACTTGATGTGGGAGGCCTTTTTAGGGCTTAACATCCTCAGAGCCTCAATTGCCCATGCTAAACACAGTACTGGAATCTTAAGATACAAAATGGGACCTGAGAAATATTAGTGTATGGGTCCCCCACTGCTACCATTAACAAACTAAATGCTGTGGTGACAGACATTAAAGGCCCCACAACTACGTGGAGTCCCATACAGTATCTCCCAAATACATCCCCTAAATAGTCCATGCCAATGCACATTTAATTTGCATTGAAAGGTTTTCATCAGTGATATGAAATACTTGTACCTTTGAAAATAAACTAAAAATTAGCTTATGTGTATGTATAATACAAATTAAATATAAACTCTATAACCAACTCTAAGCTTTCTGGCTAAAAGACATCACCTTCACTATTGCTTTGTGGCTCCATTATAAATATGCTCTAAACATTGTTAATGAGAAAATGAGTATGGGTAGAGTTTTTGTTTGTTTGTTTGTTTTTTGGTTGCTCACTGAAAAAACAGAGACTTGGTCTGCAATGAAGAAGGCTCCAGGACTTACTAGTATAGAACTCTGGGAATTTTCTTGCACTCTCATAGACTCATCTCATAGTCCAGCACTATCACATACTCAGTGATCAAGCTACGATCAGGGGCTCCATTCTATTTCTTGATATGTGTCAGTCTCCTGTTCAAAATACACACCGAAGTCCTAACAGCTATGCACAGATTTTCTTTACAACCAGAGTACTTTCTGTGCCAGTCTCACCCAGACTCTTTGAAGAAGATTTAATGGTTTCCTGCTTCACAGTGGGTTTACATTTTCCACATGGGATATTCCGACGAAATTATTAAATGTTGGCTTACCTTATTTTAAAACTGCACTTTATTTATTGAGGAAGGGCTTGCAAGTGTAGTAGCACTTGTGTAGAGGCTAAAGGACAACTTTCAGGAGCCAGTTCTCTCTTTCCACCATGTGGTCAGGCTTGGCAGCAACAGTTTACCTGCTGAGCCATCTTTCTGGCTTGAGTTGCCTTACTCAATTCTATTGCTTAAAACTCTCTTTTGGCTCCTCTCTTGCCTGGAATAAATCCCAGACTTATTTTCATGATCTAGACAAGGGGTCAACACTCCTTTTCTGTAAGGAGACAGTAAATATTTTAGTCTTTGTGTGCCAGACAGTCTGTTACATTTAATACAATGTGTAATCATAGAGTAGAGGTAGTCACTGTCAACACATGAATGTGGGGCTGTGCTTGTGTTTCAAGAAAAGTTGATTTATAAGCATGGGCATCTGACTGTTGCTTATTTGCCAACTGCTATTCTCAAATACCTTCTCTCACTTCATTGGTCGTCATTTCTCAACTTTTCACACCATGTTTTCATTTGCCGATCAAGGACCCTCCATACAGATCTTACTTCACTCTCCCCAGCGTCAGTGAAACTCATTGACTCCCTTCATGCTTGGCCTGCTCGGCTTTTCCCATTTAAGCTCTAGGCCAGAACGTAAACATCATCTCCTCATTGACGACTTCTCTGTCTTACTCCTATACCAATATTGTCTTCTCTGGTACTCTAGTCTTTATTTCCATGACAGATACCATAATTTGTAATTACTTATGTATTGTCTTTTACTGTTTTAAAAAAGTCTATCTACCACACTAGGTCATAAGACCAAGAGAAGAATGGACCAGACCCATTTTGTTCATTATTTCACATAAACAGCAGCCACCCTGTACCTGCAACATGGTGGTTGTGTAATAAGTAGTTACCAGATGAATAAATTTCATCTCTTTGAGCCTTAATCGCCTCACTTTTAAAATTAAAATAACAGGGAAGTTTTATGCCAAGTAACAAAGTTTCAGTCAAAGATGGGCTTCATAAAAAAAACAAAAACAAAAAACAAAAAGGGATGGGGTGGTGGCACATGCCTTTAAGTCCAGCACTTGGGAGGCAGAGACAGGAGGATCTCTGTGAGTTCAAAGCCAGCCTGGTCTATAAAACAAGTTCCACGACATCCAGGAATGTTACACAGAGAAACTCTGCCTTTAAAAACAAATAAAACACAAACAACAACATAAATCACACACAAAAACCAAAGTGGACTGCATACACAATGGTAGTCCTTTGTGATTACCTTCCCCAGTGATGTCATAATTTATTTTGTGCAATTACACAACATAACGTTCACCCAATGACAAAATCACCTAGTGACACCTTTCAGTGCATATTTGCCTTAAATGACTGAGTACACCAAATACCCAGAGAAGTGTCTGGGATCCAGATGTTTTCCCTGTGCTTGGTTCTCTTCTGCATAATTATAGTATTAATGGATACAGCAATTTCTTACCAACACCATCCATTCTTTTAATTTGTATTTGAGTAGCTGGTGATCCATCACCCCATCAGAACTTTCAGGTTATTCTGTTTGCATATTTATAATTTGAGTTAATGATCAGAAGAGCAGATATTTGACAGCAATTATCTTATTCCTAAATTAATTTACTCTAGAGATAATAGTCAGTGAATGTGGAATCTTTGCCTAGAAATAAAACTCTAAACTTAGGTATAGGTTGTCTCCAATTTTAGATTTGGTACATTTCTAGAAACAAAATGGTGCCAAGTACCACAAGAGTAACGGAACTGTGCTGTTTTCTGGGATTTTGTTTTTTACTTTGTTGTTGTTGTTGTTTGTTTGTTTGTTTGTTTTTGTTTTTTTGTTTTGTTTTAAATGGAGTGTGCTGGATGTCTCTATAATTTTGTTCAAATGAGTGCAGAACCTGGAAAAGCTGTTGCTGCTATTGATGCATAACATATTGCCATTATTATATATATATATATATATATATATATATATATATATGCTAATTGAAACTCAAATATGTGATGAATCCAAGGTGTTTCAGAGAGTGCTCACCTGTGCATGCAAATTTGATTTCATCTTTAGTAAGTAGTAAAGTTATATGCTTGCCAAAAAAAAATAAGTGACACACTGGAAGACAAATGTCACACAATTTCAATTTTATGTGTAAACTAGAAATGATGAACTTATGGGAACAGAAAGCAGAATTGTGGCTAATAGGCTTCAATGTGGGTCTTTTAACAATGGGGAAACGATTGGTTTAAGGATATAAAACTGCAGTTGGACAAGAGGCATGGACTCTGTGAAGTCTTGAGGTCTACTGAGAGCATGATAAATATGGTTGATAACAATATGCTATATTTTAAAAGTTGTGAGATAGTATACTTTAAGTGTTCTCAAAACAAAAATGATGAATATGTGTGATATAACATGTTAATTGGTTTAATTTAGTCATGGCATTGTGAACATACTTTATTGTGTATCATAATTGTGCATGACTTTATTTATGAGCTAAATAAATGAATGGAAAAAAAGAAAATGAACTAGAATCAGACATTATTTTTATGTAATAATTGATTTTTACTTTTATGTTTCTTATTTATTTGTTTTTCAATTAAATTTTTAATTCATTTTATATACCAGCCACAGTTCCCCCTCTGTCCCCTCCTCAAGATCCCTTCCCCCCTCAACAAACAACCATCCACTCCTCAGAAAAAGCATAAGGCCTCCCATGTGGAGTCAAAAAAGCCTGGCACTTTAAGTTGAGGTAGGACCAAGGCCCCCCTCTACCTACACTAAGGCTGAGAAAGGCATCCCACCATAGGGAATGGAGAATCATTCTTTTTGTTCTTTTTATAATAAATTTTATTTAAATTAAAAACAGTCTTATTTTACATACCAATCCCAGTTCCCTCTCCCCCACATCCTCCCATATCCCAGCCAACCCCCCATTCATTCCCCAGGGAGGTTGAGGCCTCCCATGAGGGATCATCAAAGTCTGAAACATCACTTGGGGCAGGACCTAGGCCCTCCCCCATGTATCTAGCCTGAGAGAGTATCCCTCCATAGGGAATGGGCTCCCAAAGTCCATTCGTGCACTAGGATAAATACTGGTTCCACTGCCAGAGGCTCCACAGACTGTGCAGGCCTCCCAACTGACTCCCTCAAACTCAGGGAATACAGAACACCAGACATTCTTAATGCATCATTGCATAAGAAATCTTTGGAGACTCTAGAAGGTCCTGATAGAAATAGGGGGAGTA